>NC_141774.1:5797916-6110000 GCF_051362555.1 Lingula anatina | reverse complement strand
ACTTTAATGAGAAGTTTTCGTGTGACAGTGACATAGACAGTGACGATGATATTAATTTATTTATGAAATAAAGGACGATAGAAATATATATGAGCGAGAAATCGGCGATTTTCTAGACTTAGTTGGAGAAAGTAAAATCAAAATGGCGACTTCTCACTACGGAAGGGGCCTGCGAATGGATACTGTTATAACAATGATTGAAAACTACGACACTGATAAGGTGTTTTCGAGTGACAGTGATATAGAAAGTGGCGATGATATTCCTTTATTTATGATATAAGTTTTATAGATGTTTTTGTCATAGATGGTGTTAAAATTTGACTTCTATTCAGCTCTGGCCACGATGTTCAGGTGAGCTGAAAAGCTGGCTCAAGTATACCTGATAGCAAAACGAGCATAACTTGGAATTTAATGGAGGTAACTTGCTGAAATTTCCTGGATTGAAAGTTACTATAATTGACATCATCTCTGTGAATTTTCAGGCAAATGTATAGAGAAATAAAAAATTAATGTGCATAAGATAAATCAACTTTGTTTTTTTTTCACCCATTACCAAATGAAAATGTAGTTTTTAACCAGCCATAACTCTTGATACTGCATGTTGAATTTAAATGTATTTCTATTTTCATTTAGCTTGAAATATTGGCTTTTTAAAAATGTATAGTTTGTATGGGTAATAAAGACAAACAAATAAATTATGGCCGATTTACTGAGGTGACCCGGCTTTTCAATGCTAGCTCACAGAATTAATTGGGCACAGCAGAACTTTATGGGTCAGCATTAACCGGATCCTATGGGGTTAAAAGAGCACAGCTATGTAAGAGGGGCTGAGGAAAAATGGAGGAGGAGGAGGGGTTCGACATGGGGCTGGAGAGGCATTTTCACCATTCAAGTATCTGCAGTTTATGCTAACACTTCCAACTCTTTCTACACCCTCCCCCCCCCCCCCCCCCAAGAAAATCCTAATCTTAAACTTTGTGTTGAGGCAAAAAAAAAAGACAATGTGAACACACTGATGTAAGCTTCACCAGTTGCTAGGTTACTAATGAATCTTAATACCATCACTTTTTTTTTTTCCTTCCAAAATTTGCTGTTAGTTATAACTGTAAAACACACGCAAGAATATTATCATCTATCAATTTCGACAAAGAACTGATGGGGATAAATTCTATAAATTCTATAAGCTTCCAAAAATGCCACCTTTAATAATTAATTAGATTAATATACTCAAGTATGCTTTAAAGCAGATTTGATAAACTTAAAGTTTAAATTTGTTTATTCTGTAGGTTTAGTCTCAGCTTTAGCTGATATACAGTACATATTCCTTTTTCTCTGTCTTAACGAGTTTGCTTCTGGGTTGAGAGAAATATTAAGAGAGCTGTCCATAAAAAAAGTTTAATATACACCACTTAAATAATTTCATGATTTTACAGACAGACTGTTCAAGACAGAAAATGCTCAAAAGTGATATTTTTACCACTGCATAGCTACATATCATTCCCAATCCAGACCTTTAAAAAAATGATAAAACCCCTCAAAAGCACCTGATGTCAATATTTCCTTCTGAAATGTCAGCAAAACATGGTGATCTTTAAATGACGGGTGAACAATTATAGGTGAGTGGGAGAAAATTACTTTTTTCTTTTAAGGAAAATAAGATTTGATGCAAAAATCCTGGGTAGGGCATCATAAATACAGAAACCTGGCAGCATATACAAAGAGAAAAAACAGTAGCACTTCCCAACACGCACACACACACACAAACACACACACACAGGCTGTATTCCCAGAGCTTTTAGATCGATCTATCCCCGCGGGGAGTCTCACTAGATTACTGTCAGATAATCCAGCTTAAATGTCCGTCCCGCCTACTACAAGCTGTAAGAGGGTAATTAACTTTCGGGTCCGCTCGGCTGACAGCTATTTAGCGTGAACCCCCAGGGAGTTAGGTCGATCTAAAGTAGATCGATCTAATCTCTGGAAATGGGGTCACACACACACACACAGATATCTACATTAACATGTTCTCACGCATGCATATGTATGCAAAACCCACCTGCACAAACATCTTCATGCGGATCACCAATCTTAGGGACCACTGCCAAACCGTATCGTACTAACTTTGGACTGAACTATCTGCAAGGGGATTCTCGCTAAATTGCAATCAACTTAGGCGACTTAGATGTCTGCCACGCCTACTGAAGCTGATTGGGGGTAATTAACTATCATTTAGCAGCTTTTGTAGGTGTGCCAGACATCTAAGCCACTTAAGCTGAAAGCAATTCAGCAAAAAAACCTGTGGAGATGGACCGAACCTGTTTGATCGATCTAGTTATGGGAACCCAATGTTACTTCACACATTTTCAAACATATGTCCCCACATACAAGCCTGTCATAGTGGTTGCATCATACCTGGAAATTGGGTTGCTGCTAAAATCAGCCACTTGAAGATTCTTGCAGAATTTGATGTTTTCAGGAATTTCCATAATATCTGAAAGAGAGATAATAATTAGATTATCAAAAAGATTAATAGCTTTTTATTAACACCATGTATGTTGCCCATGTATGTGTACTAGTATATAAAATTTAGTGTACAGAGCTTTTTAAATGTATCTGTTAACATTTTAGTGCTAAATGAAGTATCTTCATTTTTTCCTTTACATATACACTATTTCTTTTGCCATTATTTCAGAATGTATCTCTTAAATTAAACTTGAAAAACAGTGCAAATTCTCAGATTAAAAAAATATATATTCACAACCTCCCAACCAAGGGGCTTTCTTTTGCCTGTCAAGTTACTTCTATGGGAGATTGGGTAATAAATCTAGATCATATATTTATACCATGGTAGATATGGAGTACTAAAGTGGTCCAGACATTGTGTACCTCACTTACACATCTGCCACGTATAAATTTGAGCTTGATTACATGTGGGTGTTTTTTTCTTAATATCTGTCGTAGTACATGTCTGACATGCCACTATTTGTAAAAAAATTCTATATCCAAGTGTAAGCAACGACATCCACTTCACAAGAACAAGGAAGGGTTAGAGACAACTTCATTTAGAAGAAAAAATAGAGTTTCTCCTCCATTTCAACCCTATTCCCTAAAATCAATATCTTGGCCTATTCGTGATCAGAAACAAACGAGAAAGAAAAAACAAATTCAAACAGAAATCCATCTTAACAGGACTCTCATTGCGTTACTAAGTTGTTTCAATCCTTGACCTTTGAAAGACGATAAAGAAAAAGTCTCTAGAAAAGAGATTTCTGATTTGATCCTTCACCGCACCCCCCCCTCCACATCCACCTTCTGAACTACTGATAATCAATACACTGTCAAAAACATAGATAAGGCTTGCTTATTGAACATTTCCCAGTAGACAAAAAAAAAATATCAGACGCAACCTTTTTGTATTTTCATTTTTCCATGCCGATCTTTTTTCTTGGTCCAACTTATAAGATAAAAAGCTAAATTCTCTCTAATAGCGTGTTTGTATGATTTAAAGGTTGAAATAATATCAATATACATCTTCGATGCCATGCTCCAAAAGACACCTGAAATGCCTATGCCAAGAGAAAGCAAAAAGAGATGAAAACACTTTCTTTCTGAATTACACAGAACCGACTATGAGACCATTCCCACAGACATTTAGATCGATCTATCCCCCTGGGGAGTCTCTCTAGATAACTGTCAGCTTAACCGGCTTAAATGTCTGTCCCGCCTACTATAAGCTATAAGGGGGTAATAAACTTTTGTGCGCCCTCGGCTCCCGGAAGATGACATCAATTTAGCATTAACCCCTAGGGAGTTAGGTCGATCCAGAGGGATCGATCTAAATCTGTAGGAACTTAGTCCATGTCTACCCAAACAGCTAGACTATTAAGCTAGTTCTTTAATGCCAAACTAGTGTGCCGATAATGGAGGGAGGGACAAGATCGAGATGCCTAATAACTCTTTCAGGAAAAAATAAAATGCACTATGAGGAATGTTCAGATTTCTTAAAGGGCATCAAAGATCTAACAACCAAGGGAATTAACATGGTGTGAGCGTGTGTGTGTGTGCGTGTGCACGTGCATACTTGCATGTGCGTGGGTGCGAGTGTTGTCGCATTGGTTAAGTACAGTACATGGAATTAAATTTAGGAGAATAGGTTTCCAGGAATATTATGGCAAAAAAGCACTGCAAGAAAAAAGGAATAACAGTAACAGACCAACTTAACTGTGCCAAAATCATTAGCATGCTTGATTTTTCATTGTAATCTAACAAAAAAGTAGCTTTTCATTTTTTTTTTTTTTCAATATAACAGACAAATAATTTTGATGCAAAATTAGACATCACTGCCTTTTGCATTAAAATGTTGATTTGCTTTTCAAAATTATCATTTATTTATTTTTTTATTTTTGGCTTAAATATATACTGGATTTTAAATCCAGGGTTTGATGGGAATTCTAGGAATTGGGGTCAAGGCCATTTGTTGCTAGGCCCAAGGTCATTTGTTGCCATGGTTTCATGACATTTGCATCTTTGATGTTTTAATCAAAAGTATCAATATGGCTTCATGCTGCCTGTCCTTAGACAAAATTTTCTGGAAAAAAAAACCAGGCCATATTTGCTATGGGTTTTCCTATGGGTGTTTTGCAGCTTTAGTGGTTCAAAAATCTATCAGAATAAAACTCCAACAGAGATTTGCGTCCAAAAAGACTCCAAAATTCATGTGTTCTGTTATTTGTCAGGTTGAGCAGTAGGTAAGGACAAGTGCTCCATAATAAATGCTGCAGAAAAGGCCATAGCAGACGTGGACAGCAGACATGCTGAAAACTTTTCAGAACTGCCGGACATTCGGACCGGCAGTGATGAAAACTTTGCCGGACCGAATGGACTTTTGCCGGACCGAAAATGTCCATTCAGTAATGGAAACGTTTTGTTGCATAGTAGTACACAGAAGTAACTCTTGTAAATACATATTCAGTAATACTATTAAATAATTTGGACATGTTGTAAATTAAAAAAAAACAAAACAAAAACACACACTTGTGAAGCACTGCTTTATTGTTGTACTCATTTCACAAGTTCCAGGGTTCATACAGGCCTTTAGAAGAGCTTGATTTTGTTTCTTCCTTTGTAAGTCCTTGAATTTCACACTTAGTCCTTTGTCCTTTAATTCAATAGTGCACGTACGGCTTAAAGAAATTCATCATATATTTCACATCCCTGTCATAAATTTAGGTTAATTATAAATTTTATCATGATCAATTTCTCAAAAAAATTAATATTGTTTCAAATTGAAATGAATTTGATAAAAAATTAAATGAAAAAAAATCATTTCCACTGTTCAACAGTAGCAAAATTTGCTCTTGGTCTATTTCTCCTTTCCTTGAAAATAATTTGCAAATTTTGATGCTACACAAACAGTAAAGATTGTAGTCCGAATGGGAGTGCCAATGCATGAAACATGCTAGCCACTTCACTGTATCTGTCTCATCTGCATGGAAACGAACGGCTTCCTGGTCAGGACTCGACGATATCATAATCTAAAATAATAAAAATGTACATACTGATAATATGAAAACTGTAACTGGTACTGGTAACAGGTATCGCGTTTATGCTTACGGGATATTTAAAATCTGTGAACCATTATGTTCATACACCACGGATCGATTTTTTTCGGTAGGTTCGAGGAAGCGACCGAACTGTCAAACTTTTTTTACGTTAAACGTCGCAATGCGGAAGGCACTGAATGCAAACGAAAGTACCCATTAGTTAAATATCGTTACAATCACCATTGATTACGCATAATATTCAGTCCTATATAATTCTGAAATCGTTTTTACTGAGTGAATCGGGTGACCTCATTTCCATGTAGGCTACTATCAACGCTTTTTTCTCCCTAAAAGAACGAATAACGATGTATACGTACCTTCGAAGGTCAGGCGTCATTATCCTTGGTTCCTATATGAATAATTGTTCTTGAGAAAGGAGTCAGGCGTCCAAGTTAAGCAGTAAACATTTTTTCCTGCATGTTTACATGTGCTTGGCAGCGTGGACCGCCCTCGTGATAGCTGTCTGTGTGTCGCGGCCAATATACCCATGACGGGGCACGTAATTATCGAGAGCAGGGGGATTCCCCATGGGGAAGAACCCATTCGTTTGAGAGAGGGATAATACGATTGGCTAGCGTACTTTGTAAGTGAATGTGACCGAAATGTGGTCATTTTTACGTGTCACTAGATTAGTAAATGGAAGAAAAAATGATGTGGATTTTATATAATTTTATTTCTGAAGCACATCGAACGCTAACTGTTAATTCAAAATGGCGGCTCTTAAAACTCTTGTCGGTCTTGTTTGGACCGACAAAGTACAATATTTTACCGGTCCAGACCAATTTTGCCGGTCATGACCGATCGGACCGACAGTTTCAGCATGTCTGGGACAGGGGTACTGATACAGACATAGGGAAACTGCTGGACTGGTCCTGTGATGACCCGATATTTCCGACAGGCCAGATATGTCCTACGACCAGAGAACAGGCCAGATATGGCTGACAAAAAATAGCCAGTTGTGTCCGACAAATCTGGCCTGTATGACATATCTGGCTCTTTTTTGTCGGACATATCTGGCCTTCTGTAGGGGGGCGTCTCGATAGTCCGAAGGTTCATTGGTCCGAAGGTTCATTGGTCCGAAAAGTGGTAACATTTTCGTCGATTTTTTAATCAAGGGTGCATTGGTCCGAAGGTTCTATAGTGAACATTCGGACCAATGAACCTTCGGACTATTGAACCTTCGGACTATCGCTACGGCCCCTTCTGTAGTCATAGGACATATCTGGCCTGTCGGACATATCAGGTGGTCACAGATCCTGACCACCAGAAAAGCAAGATTTCAGTGAATACCTCCAAAGTTTTCCCATGTCTGCCGATATAAGCAATCACTTGGTGTGAGGTATATGTACGGATTGAGACTAGTGAACACATAAGTACCTAAAATCTTTGTTTTTCCTGGACAAAATTTCTGCAAAAAAAATTTTTTTTTCAAATGACACCCTGGGACAAAGATTTTCCTGGAATACAAGGCCTCTGTTGACAATAATCACATGTAAGAGACATGTTTTGTGCCAAAACAAACCCTGTAATTTACATAAAAAGCAGTCGGTGAACTCCAAGATGAGCAGATGCACTCACTTCCCTTACTTCAATCGGACTAGAGAGCTCGCTTATCATATCTGCTCAAAGTCAAATCCATGTATGATATCATCTACACAAAACATCTGCCTGGCATGATTTTTTGAACTAATACAATATTCTCTTTCAGAATATAACATTGGTGCAGTCAGTATATATTCAGCATATGGCATGACTTTTTGAACTAAAAAAATATTCTCTTTCAGAATATAACATTGGTGCAGTCAGTATATATTCAGCATATGGCATGACTTTTTGAACTAATAAAATATTTTCTTTCACAATATAACACTGGAGCAGTCAGTATATATTCAGCATATGGCATGATTTTTTGAACTAATAAAATATTCTCTTTCAGAATATAACAATGGAGACCTCAGTATATATTCAGCATATGGCATGACTTTTTGAACTAATAAAATATTTTCTTTCACAATATAACACTGGAGCAGTCAGTATATATTCAGTATACAGCATGATTTTTTAACTAATAAAATATTCTCTTTCACAATATAACATTGGAGCCGTCAGTATATATTCAGGTTTAGAAGCATAGCGTGTGTGCCTACATAAAGGATGAGATTGCATGTGCACGTTCATCCATAACGACGACCTAGTGGAGTGATTGAACGATATGGTGCTTTGAATAAATCCTTAGCTGGTGGCAGGACAGTTCACACAATGGCAAAAACTTGGATCGAACAAACACCTTTACATTTAACCATCTGATAACCAGATTGACTTAAACGGATAATAACTCTTCATATGAGATCTATATTTCACTATAAAAACATTGTGAACAACTCATAGAAATATAGTATATTCTGTTGTACCACAAAAATGGCAGTTATAGCTATTATTCTGATATATGAGCTTGTCTTTCGACCACGTGATCTCCATTGATGACTATACTCTGTTATAATCTCTTAAGAGATAATTACAAAAAAAGCAAACTTTTTAGTAAAAACCAGGGACTAACTTTGAATGTAGAAATGGATTCATTACTAGTAACCATTGGTGAGTATGGGAAAATTGTTGTTTACTCCAGGAAAATTCATTTTTTGGCCAAAATGAAGAGTTATTATCCCTTTAATGTTTGGAGTTGCAGCCATGTTAATGGAATGTGTCCTCAATGTTCAGAGTTTTATGCAGGTTCAATGCTATTTCTGTGTAGCAGCTGCCACGTGCATAATCCTAATAACAGACATTAAAAATTTATCCAGAAAACAAGAACTTGTGAGACCAGACAGATTTCAGGTCAGCAGTATCCCACCTGAGCACAGATTCAATCACAATCGCCAAAGAGGGTTTCTATAAGGATGGGAGCTGTATAATTACATGAAATGATCAGACAAAAATGGGCCTCACACTGATGTTTATGATTGCCTACAGCGGGTTAGACACCAAGACTGCAGAAATAAGTAAGGGGGGGGGGGGGAGATCTGATGGCCATTTTATTTCTCCTGTGCAAACACAAGCTGCTTGATGAAATAATGTCTGTAAGATATCATAAAAAATAAATAAAATGGCTTCGGAAGTTGGTTTTATTTCTCTAGTGTGAATACACCTCTAATCCACAAGTTGTTTGATGAAATCCTGTATATGAGATATCATTTTACATTATCATGCTGGTTATGAAGATGATGAATATTTCAGCAGCCATATTGAACTTAATCTGGCCATTTCGTACTCTTCAAAGGGTTCAAATAATTGAACAAAATTGCTTGAACAAAACAACGTGCATCACACCATGTACGTGCACATGCGCACACTCGCACGCATTTACGCCACAGGCCAACTGAAACATCTAAGATGAAAACAGCCAATTAGTCATCCCAATTAGTCAAAAGGAACACAAACTCAATAAATCTAATAAATTGTTTAGGTCAAGTGCACCTTTAATTCAACTAAGCTAGCCTGTTGAGATTGCAAAGACTATGGTATTTCCTCACGAATTTCAACTTCCATTTATTCCAATAAATTTAATTCTCCATAAACTTATCATTTAGGTGCAGATAAAAGCATTACTTCCAAGTATTAACCTTAAAAAACCAACTCATTGTGAAAATAGCCTTTAAATCATGTTTTAATGACACTGGTTTTTGAGATTCAATTCATGGGATTTGCTGTTGCTCAAATTTAGGGAGTTATTACCATAAGGTTGGAGACATCATGCTGCATGCTAACTTACAATTTGTTTGCTCATTTGATTTCTAATTTTGAAAGTGTACTTACGAAAAGGTCAACCACGGCGACAAAAGGGGCAAACAATCGCCGACCTTTTGTCACCTTTCTTAAGGTCTATATACCTTAATCATATTATAAGGATCGGACAAAAGCCTGACCTTTTGCCTATCCAATTATCTTTTATTTCTTTTATTTGTTCTTATTAAAGGCTTGATGAATGAAGACTGAAAATGTTGCTAGTGTTTTGCTGACAAAGAGGAGCATATTAGGCATATAAGGTAGTGTTCTGCACTTATTTGTATTGCAACATTTTTCAAGACAGCTTCTAACAATTTCTCATGCAATAAAAGGGGTTTTGCCAACTTTCAGGAGCTTGCTTCAAATTGTAAGGAGTCCAATATATACTACTACAATCTCTCAAAATGCTACGATACTGATTAGTATACTGCATGAGGTGAAAATGGGCCTTGTAATTTTTTTCCAATTCAAAACAAGGCTGCAATGTTCTGAATTATAACTGAATGTCTTTTATGACTGCAGACCTAATCAAAGCAATTTTTCTTATCAGTCTCACATAACAGATGGTATATGGGACTTTTGTTGTCACTGTAAATCTTCCTTCTATTTCGTAATAAACTGTGTTTACCGTAATGACTCATTAAATTCAAACAAAATAGTTTTTCTCCAAAGCAATTTTTGGCGGGGGGGGGGGGGGGGGGGGGGGGGGGATTGGAAGAGGACACATAAAAAGCTGCTTCTGAAGTTTTGAAAAGCTAGTTGGCCTTGTGTAGAAAAAGTAACTGTACCATACATCTCAAAGGATTTGTAGGTAATAAAATCAATATGCCTTCACAATAATTGCATCACGCAAAGTGCAAGTACAATAAGGCCCCTGTCTGTACATGAAAAAAAAAAACATTGACTAATTTTTTAATGTCATAAGCGATTCTTAAACAATTGGTAAGAATGGGCAAATTGTCGATTACCTCAGGAAAATCCATTTTCTTGGCCCAAACGAACAGTTGCTATCCCTTTAAATATCAGCATCCGGTGTGTAACAAACTAATTCCTGGGGAAATTAAGGCTATACGTGTTCTTTTATCAATAAATACTAGACTAGTTATCTACCTCTGAATTTCTGCACCATTGTTAATGCAACAAAGTGATTTTTCATAAGGCCCCTTCCGACAAAACAATTACTTCAGTTCCAAGTTTCCGAAGTTCCAGGAATCAAGTAATTAATGACTTGTCACATTACGCAAGCAATTATTTCCCAGCATGAATTCCTAGAACTTGAGGCACTTTTTACAGGAGTAAAATGTTTTTTACACGAGCAAAATGTAAGTTGATATTTTTAAAAGTCATTTAATGGTTCCAATTGTGTTTTGTAATTTGGTTCATCAGCTCCATGGCATTCAGACAGATAAGAAATGTAAAGGGCTCCCGCATCACAGACAGAAGCAGGAGATCGAAAAATCATAAAGATCTAATTCCACTAGAGGGCACCCTGTAATGGTGATGACAGATCATGTGACATGAAACAAGATCATGTGACATGATTAAAATCAACTCTATACAAACCCAAGTTCTGTCAGATTTTCTGTATAACAAAAGTATCAAACTGGCATTACCTCTGCCAAGGAGGTTTATTTTCACCTCTCTTTGCCTAAATCTGTTCTTCACCAGCCCAGTGGAACCCAAAAAGTAAAAGGTGGATTTTGCTGAAATTTTCCGGACAGGGCTCCGTAACTCAAAAGCATGGGGAATTGCGAAGAGCAATATCACCTTTTATTTCGAGGCTATTATATGGGGCGAGTAAAGTCGAGTTATAGAATAGAGATGCTTGTGCTTGGTCGCAATGCACGATGCTTTGGACTTACAGGGCCCAGGTCAGAAATGGGCTTGCTACATATCTGATAAGATCTTGGTGGTGATCTGTGATCTGAATCACCATCTGGACCATGTATTTTTTTTAGGATTTTTTTTTTTATGGTCCAGTGACCTTGACCTTGTGCAATGGACATTCTCTCTACTATCACAATTCTGCAGTGTAAGGACCTTGGAGGTCTGCCCTTTGAGTGTTCTTAGACTTAGTTCTTTTTTTTACGATGCACAATCACAGCGTCAGGTACAAACTATGCTTCACCAAGTTATACATTTCATTTTATAAACAGACACAAATGCAGAATTCCCTCAACCAAGGCCACATTTTTTTCACTAGATATTGACATCTATTTCTCAAGCTAATTCCATGCACATCTCCTTGCATCGTCCTGAACAAGAACTTTTGCACAGGATTTCAGAAACAACGTCACCACACAGCTGACCTCCGGTAAAGAGTGGTGCCTGAGCTGGGGCAGGAACGTCATTTCATCCGTTTCACAACTGGTTTATTTTGCCCAGTGTATATGCAGCCATAGGAAAGGATTAGACACTGATTCCAGGATATCTTCTCCAGAAGCAAAGCTCGGCTGGATGTGGTTGAAGCACTGCATAGTTATCAGCTCCTGTGGCGAGATTTTTCTTAAATCTGTTGTTGCTTTGTGGTTTGCATACGAGCATAAATGGCTCATAGTGAATATTTGTGTCAGGTGTGTGTGTGTGTGTGTGTGTGTGTGTGTGTGTGTGTGTGTGTGTGTGTGCATGCATGTGTATGTGTGCACTAATGTATTCACCCATGTATGTGGGTGCACACACTGGGGTCGAGTTGGCAATTTGTTTTGTTCAGCCAAATTACTACTTTTTCATCACTTTTTCTCCAAATGGTTTAAATTTGACTAAAATATTTTAAATCAACCCTATTTTGCTTAGCCAACCAACTAGTAAGTCATTTTTAGCATTTAGCTAAATAGGAAAGTGTTAGTACTACCCCGACATTCATATGTTACAAGAAAAATGCCCAAATTTGTTATGTCACATGTTTATGACACACCGACTAATGAACAACACATTCACATAAATCATTTTTCTTTAACATAGAAAAAAAACTCCAGGCACTGCCTAGCTGATGTGTGTGAACACATAGGTAGCTTCATCAAGCATGGTAATCCACCTACTTTGCTGCACTCTTGCTGCCCTCATTGTTCATTGAAATCATTCTCACAGAAAATTTCATCTTTATCATTTGTCTGATACACTAGACCGAGATCTGTCAAGGAACTGAAACATGCTTATTGGTTTGCATGCTAGAAGACGTTCCGAACGATGCAGATATAAGTACAATTTTGGTGCCTGGATACCTTTCAAAAAAAAAAAAAAACATTTCTGGCTTTTATTTTTAAAACCCGACTTCCGACTGGGATTTAATAGAAAGAAAGAAAGCATGTCTCCAATTATATTTCCAGGACAATCCAGGGTGAATATTAATCCCTTGCTAACTAGCCAATTCCTGCACGTTTCCTTTCTGGCAAGAAGTACTTTGTGACAGGCAAACTCTCTGAGTAATGCCTAGAGATCCGAGACTCAGAGGGAGCAGTTTATACAATTTTACGTGTGTGTGTGTGTGTGTGTGTGTGTGTGTGTGTGTGTGTGTGTGTGTGTGTGTGTGTGAGAGAGAGAGAGAGAGAGAGAGAGAGAGAGAGAGAGAGAGAGAGATTTTATTTAGAGGAAGTCTCCCACATTTAGGGCTGAGAGAGAGAGAGAGAGAGATTTAGTCATGCCAAATATCACATTATTCAATAGATCTGATAACTGTGTAGCCGGTATCTCCTGAGTCCCACATTCAAAAAACAAGACAGAGAAAAGAAATGGAGGGGGGGGGACGGAGGGGGGGGGGGGGGGAGAGAGAGAGAGAGAGAGTTTTAATCAACTTAATGCCAGCCATTTACCTCATTTTGACTGGCAGCTTTGAAGTTTTCCTTAATTAACAGTCACCAGGGGTTTACGACATTCTAGGCAAGGCCTCTCTTAATTAATTTCTCTTGGAGTTAAGTACCTCTCATTAGTCATTTTGGCCACATTTCAATAGTTGAAGACTAATAATTGGTATGTAGGCCACATGATTTTTAGGTAGCCAATCCAATCCCTCTGCTGATCCACCCTATTGTAATTTGTGACTGGGAAGACAGGCTTTTAATTTTTAAACTATGGGGAGCCAGTCCAATCCCTCTGTTGGCCCTCCATATTGTAATTGTGACTGGAAAGAGAGGCTTTGAGATATAAACTTTTAACGATGGGGAGCGTCTTTGATCCCTTTGTTTACCAAAAAAGCACAGCTGTTAATATGTGTCCCCTTAGATCAGTGAGAAAAAAAAACACATTCATAAGATGAATGTCATCCCAACACATACCTTTTCAATATGTCAAGACAATAGCAAAGTTTTTGAAGATGGGCTTTGAAGCAGACAAAACAATGATTTACTGACTGCCACAGAGAGAGTCCTTTGCTGATGAAAATTATTGTTACAATATTAATCAGAGAATAAGCAAACCTTGTCTATTGAAATTACCATTGTGTAATCTATGTATTTGAATTGTAATTGTTTCAATATCATATTTATTTAAATTAGGTCATAGCCTGTATTTAACCTTCACTCGAACTCAAAGAATATTGAAAAAAAAATAACGTAATAAAAAAATATGCAGTTAATTCTGCAGAGATAAACATAAAAATACAACACCAAATCTGGAACTCAAACACAACATTCATTATTGTGAGGAACTAATCAGAAATTCCAGGCCTCAAATGGCAGCCATTTTTATCACATTTTCCACAATATTATTCCTTTCAAATACAGTATTGAAAAGCTGTCAGCGTCTCAAGGCAAGCATCTGCAACCATCTCATCTTCACTGACCTTATCACCCCATCATTTTTTCTTAAATAATTCATACAAAATATCTCGTGTTTTCCTGCTTTACGAACCATGATAATCTTTGAATATATACACTCAGATCAACCAACATCATACGTAAATAGGAAATAATGTTTATAGCTCAGAATACATCAACCTAAATAATGGGAGTCTTGTCCTTAGGCTTATAAATATCGAGGGCACCGACGTCTGCTTAATTAAACCTCATCCTTTACAGGGTGAAGGTCACTGAATTAATATAGAGGGTGCTGGTGTTCACTTGATTAAATCTCATCTGGCGGAGTGTGAAGGTCGTAAATAAATGTACAGGACTGGTGCTTGCTTGATTAAATCTCCACCATTAGGTTGAGGGGGGGCAACTTAATAATAGCTTCTTCAGATCCGAAGTTTTTATTTAAGTTTTTGATCAAGCACTATCCCATTCATTTCCATTTCAACTTAGTAGGTTCACTCCAGGAAGTAGACAGGCTGATTGCAATCTAGAGTCTGGGTTAGGCTTCTCTATTACCACAAATATCATGATGGGAAAAAAAAAGAAATTCATTTCTGAAGAGCAGGGATACAATGAGGATTTTGAAATAGGGAACCCAAAGCTATTTATTTATTCACTTATTTATTTTAAGACAGGTAATCTCAAAGGCTTCAAATTCATACTGTAAATAAATCCGAGAAAAAAAAATTACCTAGTTTCCTTTAATGTCCAGCTTAAGAGAAAAACATTCTTTCTACCTTTAAGACATGTACCATTCAATGTTAATAAACAATTTACTTTTTACCAGTTCATGATTTACACAAGAAACATTAAGAACCTCATAACACGAAATATCATACCATTGGATGCAGAACGAGAAAACTGTTAATATGGGCCTGTATATAGCAAGGCACTATAGAAATCAAATCTTCACTGAGATCTAAAATGCTAACACCCTTATCTAATATTATTCAATTATGTCTACATCCTACTCAACCTTTATATCAGCAAAACTCTGCATGCAACAATAGTATCAAGATTGATCGCTATCAGACAAATTGTGTTTTGCACGTCTGCTACGTTCAGGCTATACTTCGGGATTCTACACCGACTTGCCCTTTCTCTCACAAGAATAAATCAGCACGAGTTATTATACACACAGATAATGTGTATTTTATGTGTCTCCTACATAAACTTTTCACATCCTGAATAAATTGGAGTCAAATTCCCACAATTCTTCTAAGTGACATCCAAAATAAAGAATGTGTTACAAAAATGTGGAATCAGCACATAAAATGCTCCTTATGTCAATTCATACCAGGACCTCGAGTTAAAATTTTTTTAAAATGTCTGTGGCATCGTGAATAATTCATCCATCCTTAGACTTATTATTTGGCATACTACGTTCATAAATCAGCTGTAAATCAATGTTTGAAAACAGACCTCTAATTCAAGTTGCCATAATTCTTGTTCAAATACTGTATCTGATCATTTAGGTCTTTGCTTACATGACAGCAAAAAGACAAATTTCCTGGTAAGAAGGAATTTCTTGGACTGTGTGGGGAATGTAGACTGCAGTTCTTGGACAAAAAATAGGTCTTCTGGGGGGGGGGGGGGGGGGTGACCCTACTGACAAAGAAAATTGCAGAAACTGAATAAATTGCCAATTGTGTGCTATGCACACAGCAGTGAACAAATCCAACGAGTGAGACTTAACACCAAAATATGACGACAATTCCACTTGATATGCTCTGTTATCTCTTGCTTTGTCCAACACCCACTTGAAACTACAATTAAGTTAACTTCCTGTAGATCTTATATCAGTTTTTGCATCAACAGTATCTGTACAAACAAAATCACATGTACTTTAAAATCTAACAAGTAGTTGTAATCTAGGAAGTCTCGCACAGAAAACTGAACTTTACAGAAATAACTAAACTTTTTAAATCAAAGTAGTTGTAACCTAGACCCAAACAGAAAAGTGAACGAGACAGAAAACTGCATTTTTAAAATCTAACTAGTTGTAATAGGTCTAGTCCCTCACAGAAAACTGAAATTGACAGAAATAACTAAACTTTTTAAATCTAACACCCCATTTCCATAGATTTTTAGACTGTATATTTGTAACCTAGTCCCAAACAGAAAACTGAACGTGACAGAAAACATTAAGTACGTATTTTAAAATCTGATTAGTTGAAACCTAGTCCCAAACAGAAAACTGAATCTGACATAACACTGTACTTTAAAATCTAACTAGTTGTAATCTAGTCCCAAACAGAAAACTGAACTTGACAGAAACTATTCTTTTAAAATCTAAATAGTTGTAATCTAGTCCCAAACAGAAAACTGAACTTGACAGAAACTATACTTTTAAAATCTAAATAGTTGTAATCTAGTCCCAAACAGAAAACTGAACTTGACAGAAGCTATACTTTTAAAAACTAACTAGTTGTAATCTAGTCCCAAGCAGAACACTGAACTTGACAGAAACTGTACTTTTAAAATCTAAATAGTTGTAATCTAGTCCCAAACAGAAAAGTGAACCTGACAGAAACTGCACTTTTAAAATCTAACTAGTTGTAAGCTAGTCCCGAACAGGAAACTGAAACTGAAAGAAACTGTACTTTTAACATCTAACTAGTTGTAATCAAGTCCCAAACAGAAAAGTTAACTTGACAGTCAACTGTAGTTTTAAAATCTGATTACTTTGTTACTTTGTTAAACAACATATTTTTAAAATCTAACTACTTGTAATCTAGTCCCCAACAGAAAACTGAACTTGACAGAAACTGTACTTTTAAAATCTAAATAGTTGTAATCTAGTCCCCAACAGAAAAGTGAACCTGACAGAAACTGCACTTTTAAAATCTAACTAGTTGTAAGCTAGTCCCGAACAGGAAACTGAAACTGAAAGAAACTGTACTTTTAACATCTAACTAGTTGTAATCAAGTCCCAAACAGAGAAGTTAACTTGACAGTCAACTGTAGTTTTAAAATCTGATTACTTTGTTACTTTGTTAAACAACATATTTTTAAAATCTAACTACTTGTAATCTAGTCCCCAACAGAAAACTGAACTTGACAGAAACTGTACTTTTAAAATCTAAATAGTTGTAATCTAGTCCCCAACAGAAAAGTGAACCTGACAGAAACTGCACTTTTAAAATCTAACTAGTTGTAAGCTAGTCCCGAACAGAAAACTGAAACTGAAAGAAACTGTACTTTTAACATCTAACTAGTTGTAATCAAGTCCCAAACAGAAAAGTTAACTTGACAGTCAACTGTAGTTTTAAAATCTGATTACTTTGTTACTATTTGTTAAACAACATATTTTTAAAATCTAACTACTTGTAATCTAGTCTCAAACAGAAAACTGAAACTGACAATCAGACATAACACTTTACTTTAAAATCTAACTATTAATAGTTGTAATCTAGTCCCAAAATGAAAACTGAACTTGACAGTAAACTGTACTTTTAAAATCTAAGTAGTTGTTATCTAGTCCCCAACAGAAAACTGAACTTGACCCACAGCTAAATCCAATTTCTACAAACGCGGTCAAATCTGTAGTACAGTCACGTCAAAACTATGACAGTGCCATCAATAACACGACCATAAAAGTGTGATTATATTGATGTTAACACCGGATCCTTTATCTCTTCCTAGTTTTGGATTCATAGCCAACATGAGCCTTAACCACCTCTTGTTTGTGGGGCAAAATTAACGATTGAAAATACATGTGCATGCACACACACATCACCCTCATATGGGCAGAATCAGTATTAATTTCCTGGCCACATATTAATTTATAAGTGATTTGATATTGGTATTAAGATCTGGCATTTCGTTCATGTTAATGTCATACAAGATGAAATATGTGGTGAATATGCATCATGCGCAAGTGTATTTGGGTACTTGACAGATGCGGAGGCATGTAAAATGCATGTATGTGTATATGACAAAGATTTCAACTAGAATTTTTTCCTTACTGAGGATCATTTTGAGCATCAACTCAAGTGAGGTTGATCTTTCTAATTCATTGTTAATCGCTGCCATAGACCAGGATTGTAAATGCTTCAATGGCGACCACAAATTAGTCCAGCAAAAACCTGGAAGACGTAATTATGCACTGGTTTTATCAGCTTGACACTTGTGTTTCTTACTTATTTTACTTCCTTTGGTTTTCACATTTTCTTTTCTTCTTAGTGTGTGTGTGTGTGTGTGTGTGTGTGTGTGTGTGTGTGAGCGAGCGAGGTGTGTGTGTCAGCGAGCGACAGGTGTTTGTTAGTGTGTGCGTGCCAATTATTGTGCATATTGTTTTAATTGTTGTTGTAGTTTGATAGTTAGCAGCAAAAATCAAAATGTTTTGGACAGATTACGATATCTTTAACATTTTTAGGATGGATCAGAAATGGGGAGTCTCAGAAGACTCAATTGTGCCCCTCATCCATTAATCAATCAATCCTAAATAACAAGCAATTAGTTGCTGAAGCGAAGGTCTGCACTCTCACAGAATCCTTCCCATATTTTTATGTTTTCATGGCCCTTATTTTACTTCAAAACAAAATAAACAACAGATGTATGTTTTAACGTTGACTCTTGACTCGTGTGCTATGCACCTTGAGGATTCTTGCCT
Source organism: Lingula anatina (assembly GCF_051362555.1). NCBI lineage: Eukaryota > Metazoa > Brachiopoda > Lingulata > Lingulida > Lingulidae > Lingula > Lingula anatina. The sequence goes on along the minus strand of NC_141774.1, from coordinate 6,091,212 downwards.
AAAATCCAACAAGTGCGTATCAAGAAGTTTGTTTGCATGCAGATTGCCATCTTTTAGGACCTATAATCAATTTTGTAACAGCTATAAGGGCCTCGGGTAGAGAGTAGACAATATCAGCGCGAAAAGGGAAATCTAATTACGTTCTATCACATACTGGCACTGACAGGCATTAATATTGCAAACATTTTGTTAGAAATAAGTAGCGGTTAATTCGAGGAGGTGACCTGATTATGACGTTGGTCAATTTGGATGCCGATTCTGCACAGTCTAATAAGATTTCCATTGAAAGAGAAAAAATTTTTTGCCACATGTATAATGACAATTTAATTCAAATGAATGGTTTTTTAAACAACTAAACATGTTTTCTATTTTGAGGCACGGCATTGCATCACAGCAGAATCAGACACATGATCAAGGCCCTTTGATGAAGGGTCAAAATGCCATGCCTCACACGTAGAAAAACGTGTTTGGTCTCTCTATATTATACTTTACTTTTTTATCATTAATTAAATCCTGTTGTGTCATTCTTACTGATTCACTGTTGATAAAATAATCAAGTTTATGCAACAATATTTTTATCATTTCCTCTGCCTACCACACAGCACTAGTGCAGTTACACAATTGGATTGAATTACCAAATTTGTTCTTATCTTTTATACCTTGAACCCAAGATAAATCAGTAATAGTCCAATTAACTGAAATATTATCTCTCTTTAATAGTACACGCAAGACAACAATGTTTCTGACAAACATTTTCTCTTAGATTTTTCAATATGGTGATCTACAAATTAAGACCAATTTTTTTTCGGGTGAAAGATCACTAGTCTAGCCTGCCCCAAGTCTGTCTATCTTTACTGCATCAGATAATGTGCTTGTTTTTTTATGTCTGACTAAGACTTAAACAACCTTATCATCTCTCTCTCTACACAGAAGCCAACTGGTGCAGTACTTGCTTATGGTAATTGCTCTATCAATTCGAACCCAAGTAAGTTGTAATTAATTGTTTTAATTCAGTCTCATAATTTTCATGTTACTGAATAATTAATTGTTTTAACATCTTGACCACCCTCTTCAACTACCATGTTCAATTGATAGCAATTGTAATATTTTAACTGATGACAATTCAATTAGCATTGGATAACCACTGACTTTAACTTGTTTCAATGTAGACCATGACTTTTCCAAAAGAGCAGTCCAGCAGTAATTTGGACGGCCATTAGCATCAAAAGCCAGTCTGTATTTCCAAAGACGGCTGGATGGCTTACAGATTTTTTAGGTTGGTTGTTTGGGCATCCTTGGGATGGACTCCCTTTAAACTGAGTATCAAATTACAGATTCATATTTTGGACTCCCTGTACCCCAAATCTTGGAGAAACTACATTTGTAGACTTACGGACTTTACGAAAGGCGTCAGACCGTCGGACATGCCTGGCAAATATATATATATTAGATTTAATGCTGATGATTAAAAAGGTTATTAAATACACCTGAAAACATAAATAATTTGTCGTATTGCAATTATTTTGCTTTGGTCTGACAGATTTTGTTTTGGTCTAACAGAATTTTCAAGCTTGTCAGACCGAATGTCTGACAGATTTTTAGACTGGGTTCCCATACTTAGATCGATCCATCTGGATCGACCTAACTCCCTGGGGGTTCACGCTAAATTGCTATCAGCTCAAAAGGCTTAAATGTCTATCACGCCTCCCGAATCAGCTAGGGGTAAAGATAATTACCCCCTGACAGCTTTACTAGGCGTTACAGACGTTTAAGCCGGTTAGTTTGATAGCAATTTAGTGAGACTCCCCAGGGAGTTAGATCGATCCAAATATCTGTGGGAATGGTCCCTTAAATTTTAGACTGCAGAGGCGTGTGTGTGCGCATACAGGTAAAATCCACCACCTACCCATTTGAGTTGACTCATGTTTTCTAGGAACATGTTCTAGATCAAGTAAGACTTCCTTTTGGATCTTATTGTGACTGTAGATCTTGATGTGTCACGCATTACAGCAAATGTCATGTATGCCTCTATTTCTAAGTTAATTTCAAATGAAAATGACTACTTATTTAAGATGATATATTTTAGATCAGATTTCCCTTGAATTCTGGTGAAAATCATGTAGTTATAAACATTTTTCCCAAAAATGCATTATTAGAACAGAATTAAGATAGGCTTAATCATCTACAAACTTATTCTTCATTTACCAATTACTAGTACCAGGAAATATATCAAACTGTGACTTTCAAGTCATGCAAGCTGAAATACCAAGTTCACAACTTTTAGTTATTTTTATCAAAATTACTGTCTTCCTCTTACTTAATGTCTTCTGAATAACCACAAATCTTTATTCTCGTCTAATAATAAAAATACTGAAGTCAAACTGGAATATTAATGCGGGAAAATCAAAAGTTACAAAAATAGAAACCAACAAAGAAAAACAATAAATACAATATATTGGAAAAAATACACTTATGAAATCAATTCATAACCAGACAAAGAGTTCATCATTTGCTACCGTGATCTCCTGAATAATTCATCTACCATTCTTAGACATGTCACTTGATGTTTTATTCATTAATCAACTCGAAATCAATGTCTGAAAACAGATCTCTAACTCCTAAATTTCCACCACGCCCTTCTCTGTATACAATTTGCAGTCTTCCCATAAAACTGATATTCACATGTCAGTTTGAGTCCTAGCTTTATGACATTTCAAGTCTTATATCAACCAGTGGGTTGCATCATCATATAAACAATGCTACAGCATTCCCAAAATAACTTGGGTAAAGTCGGCTAAATTTTATGGTCCGTAATGTTGTTCATGTTGCTTTGGGAAGGGCCGGGGGGCGTGCCTGACAATTAAGCAAATTACACTGACTGCCCCTCAGGGAGAATTGCTGGTGAGATAGATCGATCCTGCTGGAGTAAAACTTTTAATCTGAACACAGCCTAAATGGCATTTCAAGTCTTATATCAGCTGGCCTAGTAAATTACGTCATCACATAAACAATACTACAGCATTCCCTAAGTATGAATCAGGCCTGAAATATTCTGAGGGCAGGGTGGAGAGGGGAATGGTAATTACTGAAAATTTTCAAACATACATCTCTTACTGGTACTGCATTCAGACATGCTGAAATGGTCAGTCTTATTGGTCAACTGGTCTGATTGATAAAATTTTCAAGGCCACGTAGAATATTGTGTTTACTAGTACTTAGTTGGTCTAAGATACTGGCAACAATTTTGAGAGCTGCCATTTTGAATTTACTTATACTCTGAGTCTGGTAAATAAATTCTTTGGTCTGGAAAATCTTCACATAACTGATGGTTCAAAGGCCTGGTTTATAAGTCTTTGACAGGATAACTGTGCGTTCTGACAACTATCTTTCAATTTTATCATTTTCAATTTCTCGTTACCATAGCCAATGCATCAGAACTCCAGAAGAAACATTTTAAAGAATATATATCTAACAGAACACTATTTTGTGAAATATCATTTTTTTATTTATTTTATGTTTCCTTCGAACTCAATGAGTATTTACCATAAGTTACAAAAAGGTCACGTCATGTAAAACAACTTAAGTCCTGCAAATGTATTAGGAACAAATGTTTTAGGAATTTTTGCTAGTAGGATTGGTGGAAAATGTCTGCTACATTGGTATGGGAGTATCACATGGGAAGGGAGTTGCGAATTCCTACAGGACTAGCAACGATTACAAACCGACTGTTAAACTGATTATTATTTTTCAAGACAAACTTGAAGAGGCCAGTACACTTGAAGCCTTCAGTGATTAGCTGGTTAAATGAAAATGACCAAATGCTTTTTTATCATAATAAATTATCTTTTGCAGTTGGCATAAAAAATATATTTTGCAAATGGCAGAGTTCTACAGTGAAAACTACTGCTGGCTGGCACCGAAAACTTTCAGAAATCTTGTAGTCTAAATTTTTTATAACTCCATAGCTGTTCCTTTGCATTCAGATGTCAGATAAAAATAATCCCAAAAGAAAGTGATATTCATAACACAAATTCTTACAAATGTCTTGGGTTTTTTTTTTTCATACCAGCATACCAAGAGAGTCAAAGCAATTGAATGTCAAATCCAGAAAGAATATTTGTACAGTTCTATAGCAAATATATATCATCTCAGTAATTTGATTGTGAGTGAGTGAATCAATTTAATCAGAATGCCATATTTTTTACATGAACTAGTATGAATATTGCCCAGAATATGGTCACAGCACTAGTCTGATGAGTTTTCATAGCAAAGTTTTATCAGATTTATTATACAATAACTTCACAGTCTGCTTAACATTGTACATAATATTTTACCAGTAGTAGGACCACATTGGAATGGAGTCCAAGGACTTTTATGAGTAATCCTAGCATTTTGTTTCATTCCATAATCCCAAATAATCTTAGATCATCTACTCATTCAACTCGCGGGTATGTTTGTTTTCGTAATACCAGGAGTCATGATAAAGGGGCCAATCTCATTATACCACTCTTCTTTGAAAAAGCTTTTGTCCTTCTCTTCACAAACTATTTGCACAGGAAAATGAAACTTAGATGACTTCAGGTAAATAAATACACTTCATTTAACATGCCCCCATCCAAACCCCAACTCCTCCAAAGTTGAAACCCGAGCACTTGTAAAACTTCCTCTATCTCTTCCTGAATTATTTAAAAAGAAAAGAAAATGAAGGTTTCCCTACATCAAGCTATATTGAGTCATAACTAGCAGTCTCTGTAGCAGATAAATAAACCATCACCTCCTCCCCCCCCCCCCCTCTCTACATCAGACCCTTATCATAGCAAACTTTATTACTAAATCTATGGTATTAACATACCAAGCATACCAAGATCCAGGTTATTTTACAAGTAATAGGGTCACTCAGTTTATTTATCTGACCTTGTTCTTCTCCGTTCCCCATTTTATACATATTCAATAATCTGACCTCCCTGTATCCATTCCTTGTTTTATACAAATCAATAACAAGATCAAATTTGTAAGAAAATACTCTGTTATCAGTAACATTTTTTCTCTTTATTTATTTTGCACAGGCTATTTAGAACAATCTGCTAAGGCTAATCTCCCCTTAGGATCATCTGCCCTCTTTCTTCTATACAAAATCAATAATAAGCACATCACTCTATGAATGCACTTAAAAAAACTGTAGACAACTGCAAAAATGTCTTTTTTAATCATCTGTGGCATTAAAATTGTTCATTGCCCATCTATAAGACTCGTTTTCAAACCATTACTTGTCTACTCACTGCATGACATACTTAATTTTATCCAAATCATGTACACATTTAAAATGAAGGAAAATGCAGGACTGTTTTTAATCAATTTCATCAATGATACAATGCAAAAATTGACCTGGCTGGCATAAAAAATTCTATTCAGAAAGGCTGTTTGTAGTTATGACTTATGTAGAATTAAGGGAAATGACTGGTGGAATAAATTGTCATATAACTGCATCGAGTGTATTTAGATCATGTTCAGTGCAGGAAATGTAAGTGCATTATTTATTGTGAGTGATAAATAATGAAAATTTCATCCATGTCTAATAATAGTTATGCCAAGCTACATCATTTCCTATCATGGCCTTGTGCAACTTGATCAGTAGTATTTTTATTAATAAATTTAATAAATATTTAATAATTTAATAAATAATTCTAGACAAATCAGCATTTGGAAACAAATGAAGTAATAACTGGACAAAAAGTAAGCAACTAACATTTTGCAACCAAATAAAAATCTTACAGCATCAAGCTTTGGGGTTTAAAATGCTGATGTGAGTCAACATTTTTTTTAACAGTCAGTTAACCAGTAGGCATGCAGACCCTACCCAGAAAAATACGACACAGAATCGTCTCAATCAAAACAGTAGAAACCAATACATTTCCTACAGCATTGTTTAGCTAAAGTAAAGTGTTGGTTTTCTCAGGCATTGCTTAGATTTAATCAACAAATGGATGAAATTAGCCCATTCTTCAATAATTTAGGTCAGAATTTGGCATTAAACCTAACTGTCACATGTGACTAAGCAGAGCTTAATTGCAATTCCATATGATCCAGCTCGGCTCGGCTACCAATTGACTTGATGAAAAATGACATTTAGATCAGCCAGCACGACAAACTGTTCCCTCCCATAGGACATTAATTAGTTAATAATCACAGAATCAATGCTAAAAAAAAAAAAAAAAAAAAAACTTAATACATAATTTGCCTTAATTGTTGCTAGTATCACAATTTGATTGTTATGAAGATTAATGGGTCAGATACATCCATTTGAGATGATCTAGACAGGCTCAGATCCCCCCCCCCCCCCCAGTGTCCTTCACCAATTTAGCTCAAGTTATCCACCTGTATAGCCAGGAAAAATTTCATTCCAGAGCACGAGAACACAACCAGAGCACAATAGACAACCTTTAGGTATTTTGAATCTCGCTACTTTTTCCTTGACATTTTACATCTGGGTGCGTGAGGGCGTGAGCAATCAGGCGAAATGAACATGGGCGTTAGATAATGAACCAGCCTCTGGGATACATGCAACACACGTTTTACACGTTCGGTTCTCTTCTTTCTTAACCGCTGATTGTGTCTGAAAAGCTATCTACTAGAAGCAAGCATTAATGCTAGTAAAGATGTCTCCTTTAACTTGAAAAACTGTGGATCAGGAATCCACCTTGGGAAGCCTAAGGCTAAACATATTCTAATTTCTCTTAAAACTGTATCATCAATTCTTTCCTTTGCACAAAAAAAAATGTCCTGTCAGAAATGAGATGTTTTCATACAAGAGCAAATTTTGTATTGAAAATCTTTCACACAATGTGCCATGATGATCACTTTACAGCATTACACCCAAGTCTGAATTTCAAATAATGAAATGAGCAACATAAAAACTTAATATCATTATTAAAACATCAAAGAGCATTATAATAACTACAGCTACAAAGCAATGGTATGGATTTATGCCTCCTGTAGCCATCCTCAACAATCTTGCCCTGACAGCCACAACACTGTGACAAATGCCGCTGCCTCAGTATTAATATGCACGCAATATGTATGTACGTGTATTATAACAAGACAACATGCTGAGAGATACAACGTGCACATGCTGATGTCTATGCAATATGCCTGCAGGCAGTGTCGGGTGTACCTGCAGATTATTCTGTCTGTGCCATCAACATCCCATTAAACCAGAGCCACAATTTAGTCTCTGGGGCCTGATTCACAAAAAGGGTAAGTTCAAGGGCTACAAAGCTTAGACTGCTAAATTTGGATAGTTAGCAGACTAGATGCAAAGCCCAGTTTTGTGTTTTCTGTCTAGTAAGAGCTTCTGAGACTGACAGGCTCCAATGTATTTCACATACATTAATAGGCTACTATAATTATACCGAGTATAAAAAGACAAAATTTTGTCCCTGATCATAACATTTCATTTTTAGCCTGGGGTCTCAATTCTAGTGCATGAACTTGTTTGGTATAATTTACATACTTTTACTTCTATTTGTGAGAAGACAATTGTCTTCCTAACCTCCCATCCCTCCTCCAGATACACACACCTCCAGTCTCCACGTGGACCTTGTTCTCAACAAAGAACCCAAGCTTTATACATGTTTACTGCTGTATGCACCCTTCCTTCTGAATATGACTTTTATTTTTTGGGTAGTTATATTGGTAAAAATACAATGGAATTTCTAGCCCAATAATATGAATTTAAGACGTCCATACTCTTTAACAAAAGCACCTAAACTCGACTTGTTTACATCAGGCTGCACAGCTCTGTGCTTTGTGTAAATTTCACTTTTCATTTTCATCAACATTGATGATCAAATGCTGACTTTACTATTCATACATAATCACCATTTTTTCCTCTGGGTCTTACAGAATCAGATCTGACTCTATTTAATTCATTTAGGGCAACACATATATAAAACTATAATATTTAGGCAGCAGACTGAGAAACCTGTGCCAACCACTCACACGGCGTGTATTGACGGGAAGCATACCAGCAAGATATCTTTATAATAACACCACTATCGATCGGTTTTATACTCAGCGATTAGTACTGATGGAAATAAAGACTTGATACTCGAAAACAGACGCCCCTGACTCAAATGTCATAAGCTCTAAACGGGGAAGATTCACGCCCATTCCATGACCTAATTTTGGGGCAAAAGGTGGCCGCCATATTGAAATTGACAGGAAGTCAGAAGAGCCCGGTGGGTTGGTGAAAAATGCCCGACCCCCCTGCCTGGTTTAAATCGAAATAAATTAAATCAGTGGGTACGTTACCATTTCTGCTGATGTCCAGCTCTTGTAGATTGACCAAATTTGCGATGTCCGGTGGCAGCCTTCCGATCTCATTATCGCTGAGGCCGATTTTTCTTAACTGCGTAAGCCGATAAAATCCCTGAGAAAATGGGAAAATGCAACAACCGGTTAGATTACGCTTCGAAATCAGCCCGAACCCCGACCCTTCTACACCCCATGAAAAATATCTTAAGGGAATAAAGATACACTACGTACCCTGGGTAAATCGCGAAGCTGGTTCGCATCGAGGAGAAGCTCCTCTAAGCTTCTTGTGTAGCGTAAAACATCATCGGGAACGGCGGTCAGGCTGCAATGGCGACGATCTATGTACTCGACCTGCCGATTGCACGCCCGAAAAAGCGGTATACATTTCAACATATTCGCCATGGGAGATAATTCCGCATTAGTTCAATATCTCTGCTGTCCTGCAATCACAATTAAAAAGATCCCGGCGTTGTCATGAGAGCGATAAAACCAATATAATCCAATGAATCAGAAATCTTCGGCCATTGAGTTTGAACACAAGAGCTAGTGCCCGTGACGTCATCGAGTTCCCAGGATGCCTTTCTCTTACTGTATGTTTGGTGCTGCGCTCTGGTGTTCATTAATGAAATCATCGCCTTTCTACACAAAATTTTCAGATTAATTACTTTTATTGTATTTGTAACGCACAACGTTTAACATTTTGAATAATTTAAAAAAAAATAAACATATAGCAAAATTTAACTTGAAAATGATAAATATGAACAAACATTGAGATTTTGCACTACCTTTAGTTTATAGCCAATTTTAATTAAAATGTTGGACTGCCAGGCTTAGTTAGTATTAGAGGGACCCTTGCAATTTCTACACCATAAGTATATGCTGTACATGATATATAAATATAAAAGCACATGCGATATAAAAAGTAAGATAGTGAAATAATTCACCAACCATCGACTTAGTCATTTCACGTACACAAGTGCCCCTTTCACCGGGTCTTTGGCAGATTTCCCATTTACTGATTAAAAAATAAAGACCAACTCGGAGTTAAGCGTCATTATATGCATGTACAGGTATAAACATGTATGAAAGAGACCTTTGGTGCTAGTTATAAAAATATATAAAAACTTTGAACCCGAGAAAACGACGGCCAGCCTTTACCGCATGACAGCCTGTCTCGACTCCATTTATTTATTTATTTATTTATTTATTTATTTATTTATTTATTTATTTATTTATTTATTTATTTATTTATTTATTAAATAATTTATTCAACTATTTAATCACTATTATTATTATTATTATTATTATTATTATTATTATTATTATTATTATTATTATTATTATTATTATTTGTCGGGATGATTATATCTGATAAGCGTGACATTAAATATTTCATCTAAAGGTAAAAGCAGTAGTTCGGCGTACGGTAACCTAACATACATTAATACATGTAGGCCCTACCACTTATGTATAATATTCATCTCAGTATACGTCCTTGGATCTGTACACTACAGTTTCTACATACAGTGTCAGTGACTTCGAATAAATTAAAAACTGGTGGCAAAATGTGTTGGGGATGCAAAATGCGTTTTCACGTAGTACGTTTTTCCTTGCTTGCAAAACGGGTTGCTGTAGCAATATGAAGCTCTAGCTCCTAACAGCGCCTACAAAGAGTGTTGGGTTGCATAATACGACTCTATGGCTCTCTCATTTACATGTGAAAATTTGTTCCTGTATCTAATTACTTAAATTTGAATTCTTGCCCAGCTTCTCGGTCACCCAAGTTTCCCTTGATCAGCATGATAACATGTGTTAACCAAGATATCTAACATTTTAATTAGCAGCTACGAGTAGTTGTTTATCAGCATTTAAGATTAAGTGAGAGATAATGCATTGTCACCCGAGCGATAAATGCAGATACCGAGTACTCATTCAAATCATGCAAAGTGTTCCCTGTGACTTTTTGTTACGCTATCAGATTAAATGTTTATCTTAAACTATTCGGAAATTTTCTCAATTTATTTCAAGAGAACCCTTTTTTGGGAGACAATTATCTCATCTTGAGGCAATTCATATCCGGGATGGGTTAGTACAAAGTGCCCCCTTCCCCCTGCTTCGGAGATGCCCCTTCTAAATAAATAAAGAAAGAAAGAAAAGAAAAAAAAAAATAGAAAAATAAATAAGTTGAAATGAGAAAAAAAATCAAGCAATTTTCCGTTACAGTGCCTCACCAGTAGTATTAAACTAGATGTAGCTCGATTGCCCCGCCCCCCCCCCCCCCCCCCCCCCCCCCCAAGCACCAACCCCTTTTATCAAAACATCGAATTCGCCAGTGGAGAAAACGCGACCTATAAAACGTATTTTCTATGTCTACATTGCCTGCGAAGTTACATATCCTTCCCAATCCAGACTCCCAAAACGATAAACCCACCAAAATGAATTAAAGAACGTTACAGGCCCGTAGCCAGCAAATTCAAAAGGGGGGTTCTTTTTCTGAAAAAGTGGACCTTTAACAATGAAACCTATGTATACCTAGATAAAATTTTACCAAAAATAGACCTTTTCCTGACAAAAGGGGCAGTTCTTTCGAACCCCCCGAACCCCCCTGGCTACGGGCCTGCGTTACGTCCATATTTCATTCTGGAATTATTGAATTAAAATGGCATAAAACACCAACTCTACGTATGTACGGGCCGATCAATAACTCATGAATATGAAGAAAGTTTTTTTTTTCTTTTTTAGTCAAGGAAAATTTGATTTAGTTAGAAAATCACGGCTAGGATGCCTGTGGGAAAGGTCAGAAAAATTCGTACAACCTGCGTGTTAATATAGTGAAGTAAGCCAAGTTCTCTTTAATTGAACAAAACTTCCTTTGTCGTACAAAGTAGGATATCAAACAGCGCATTGCAGGAAATTAAAACCTGTAATGAAGTGGCATAAATTTGAATAAAACCTGTGAAGTTAAAGCCCAACACACTCCACACACACACACACACGCGCGCGCGCGCGCGCACACGCGCACACACACACACACACACACGCACACACACACACACGCACACACACACACACACGTAGGGGCTACAATCCCGTGCCGCCATTTTTGTTTGAATATTTTAGTCATGGAGTTGTAAGCCACTAACTTCAATGATTCATTGAACAAAGGCATTATTTTGCCTTTTTAACGATAAAATCGTATCGAAGGCTTTTTAGAAAAATCCCTGGCAGGATTTTATAGTAGTCATTGGTGTCATTTAATTGGGTGCTCAGTTAAAGGAGAAATTTGACAAACCGATCTTGCAACTTTTACCCCCAAATCGCAACTTGACGTCATCCGTAAAATGTAAAAAACAATCGAATTTAGTGAACACTGACTACCATCATTTGCCCAAAACATGCACAAAAAGCGACAATTTAGGAATATTTGTCTAACCCAGGCAGTACCCTAAAGTATACAGGTATGTTGGTTGTGTTAGGCTGCGTTCACATGAAATATCTATTTTCTAAAAATTTACAAATCTATTTGTGGTGTCTTGTGATCACGGTCTGTGCCCTGAATACCCCACGACGTAATTACGGGCAGCACGAGCCAGTTACTTCCAAAGCTGTAATTAATTCTCGGCGCTGATTTTTTCACTTTTCCTCAGTGTGAACCTGTTTATACTGTTTAACATCTATTATAAAGAAACGCTATCAACTCGCTTAAAATAACCCTTTTTATCACATAGTTTATACAAAGATCTAATATACCGTTTATTAGATCTTAGGTTTATATGACGAGGTCCCACACGGGAAGTCTGTAACAGACACATTTTTTCCGCAGGGGAAGGATATTTAAACTGTACATCAATTTAATCAGAAGTCCTCAATAACTGTACAGGTTAGAGAGAGAGAGCAGGGAATAATATCCGATATAATTCCCTGGAGAGAGCAACTGAACATTCTGACTTGGCAGTGGCAGAGAAATTTCGCCCGACATTTCAATTAGCGATTTCTCCGTTTCGAAATCATGGAATATCTTTACGTAGATGGGGTAACCTTGACACCCTTTGCCGAAAGCCGCTTGTCCTTTCATATTGCATTCTCAAGAATATAATTCTTTCAAAACGTAATTATTTGCATCTGGAACTTCATTATGCTGTTAATGGGGCAAATTCCAGGAGGGATACAGTTTTGAAAAAGACTACTTATATAAAATCTTACGACCCCAGGGGCGGATGCAGGATAATTTGAAAGGGGGATCCGGAATGACAGGCCTCAGATGCGAAGCTGGCCATGGCCCCCTTGGCGTGGGGTTCGAGGCCTGCTCAAGGGCCCTAAATTTTTTTGGTGCTTTGAAGGGCAAACGGTGCCCTTTGGTACGGTTTAAAACTATGATTCAGGTAGTCAAAATTTAAATTTCAAGAGGGAAATATTAGTGTGATATATTTTTCAGAAACCGAAGGGGGTCAGGACCCCCCTGACCCTGGCATCGCCCTCATTTCGAGTTTCCACTGAAAAATGAAACACATGTAACGCATGATACTTGTGCATATTCTTTTTTTTCATATTGATGAAAAACAGATATATAAATGAGGAAAAAAACTTGTACAAACTAACACAAATCTTGCGCTACGAACAAAAACATATGGGAAAGACGAGCAGGCGTCTGTCATATTAGTAATTTAACTATATCTGTTCATTATATAAAGATATATATTTGCTCATTCACAAACTGGCAACAATTAAAAATTAGGGAATGGTAATGCACCAATTGCATTGTTGTTAGTATATTATACTGTACATGGTCGTGATAATCTATGTACCAGTATAGAAATAAATTGAATTGAAATTGAATATTTAAAAGGCATTTTTGTACTATTTCCCCGAGCCTAACAGTTCTTTTGTCCTGCTCTTTGTTTCTGAAAAAAAAGATGAAAACTTTGATGAATTAAAAAAAAAAGACTGTAAAGTACATGTAAATGGAACAGCAGAGAAATTTTCCTACATCTAAAACAACGCTGCAGTTCATGGTGGTTTTTGTTATAAATGTTATTGCTACATTTGACCTTATTACCTTACCTTACGTATTACATTACCCCAGTGCTAATCTGGTGTAAACTTATGTGTACGTGGGATAAAACATTTTTGTGTTTAAACAAGCTTCTTTTCAGACGTTGAAGAAGTCAGACCTGTAGCTTTCAGTTTGTGTTATAGTTTTACCGTATACCACCAGTAATGACTCTATGGATTTTTTGCTAAAATTCCCTGCGAAAGTTTGTCTCATTTACCGCTCACTTACGGTGCTCAGTCTGTCCTGGAGCATAATGTTTTTCTCTTTTAATGAAAAAATGTTCTTAATCTGTTCTAGGACATATTCTGAAGGACTTCCCAAAAATAGTTCTCGAACTGTTACATTCATTACAGAACAACATTAGAACTGTAAAAAAAAAAAAAAAAAAAAAAAAAAAAAAAAAAAAAAAAACACCAGATGTTCTAGAATAGATTAATAATAGATTAATAACCGTAAGTGAACGTTAAATGAGACACATTTTCGCAGGGGATGTCCAAAAAATACCACAACTTTATTAATACCCAGTTCTCCAACTCAAGATACCATTTCAGAACGTCCAAATGAATTGACATACGAAGATATTTTATATTATATGTACGGGGCTGCATACACTAAGTCCAATGTTTATGGTTGCTTGAATAAAAAAGTGCAAACATCAAAACCATCCGTCTACTTTGCTTACTGATAATCTAGTGACGCAGAAAGTGGCAGAGAGTATTTTTGCGATAACAACTTAAGGTCTATTTATTTTCCAGTAGCTCGGAGTTGTTACGCATATAATTAAATCAATAAACAAGACGATTTTATTTGCCTTGTTACGTATCTATGACTGGTTTCATGTTTCTATCGCGTTCTTTTTAGATGAAGTAACACACCAATTTATTTTTTTGAAAAAAATAGGCCCGCCGTTCCACGAACTAGAAGGAGCCGAGGCAATGTGTGGACGGTTGCATATAGTCCCATTCACCTTTTTAAAACACGTGATATGTGCAAGAAATATCATGGAGGGGAGGGGGGGGGGGTCCTTGTCCATTTCTGTCAGCGAAATGTATACTCATTGACTTTTTACTATATGATTATCCCGTCCCACTTGAAAATCGCTCTCACCTCGTCTGCATTACATCACGTCGAGACAGAGGCGGCGAGATAGTAGCGACATGATAAGTCACACCAATCGGCAATCCTCGGCTCATTCCACAAGCTCCATTGTCGAGTGTGGAGACACCCGAGTAGTTCCGAGTGAAGTCACACTGTACAAATTTCGGCTTAAGCGACACGGGCGTTTTTTTTTTCTTTAATATTGAAACGCAACTAGGAGTTGTTAACTTTTGGATATCAGTATAGATAACTAAATGAAGCAGGAGGGAAAGACTCGATCATGGTGGTATGTGCTGTTCACTGTGAATCAGCATCAGAATAATTTCTCCTCGTCATTAAATATACAGACTTGACATTTAATATGGAATATTTTTTCCAAATCATAATTTATCAGTTTTTTTCCTACTTTGCTGACTGATAAATGAAAATAAGGATTAAAATCATGTTTTCATAACTTTTGATAATCTATTCGATGTCAGTGTGACATCAGTTCATTAATTGAATTCGCCAGTGAAACATACAAAAATACATTGCCTATTTTAAGTCATACGACAACCATTGATAGCGATATTTTGGATCTCCATATTTTCCTAATTATTGTCTTTAAAAGAATTACATGTCCCACAAAGGCCCCCCATGTCAGTGTCTGGTCAAAGCAACAGTCGCTGTTACGCTTGACCTCATCTTGCTGCTACCAGAGGTTTCAAGCCGCAAGGTATTCCTTATGATAGATTTTTAGAGATTAATCTGAAATAAAATTCCAGGCAACCGTTAAAACTTGTCCAATTTGGCTCAGTTTTGTTGTAGGACATGCAGGCTGTTGATTCGGGGAGTAATGACCTACCGACATATTGTCTATGTGGTTCAATTATGGTGATTTAGATGACCAAGGTAGCTACTCATTCCCTTGGTTCTGTAGGTTATCTGCTATAAAAAGTGCTCTGTGTGAACCGGCAATCTCATCGTGCAACCTTAAATTGTTCCTAAGGTGCCCCCTATCAAATGATAGTCAAGTGGTTCCCAGATTATTCCTTTATATGATCTGGTTCAGGTTTTCATCGATGAGTACCATTGGTGTTTTGGCACCAATGTGGTTTCCACTCCAAATACTGACACTGTCAATGACCTTAGTCACTTAAGAAGTGGCACACGCTTCGTCGTAGGCCTCTTCAGGATGTCTGTAAACTCTGTTTAGACCAGTTTAGCGGTACAGGTGAAATCTGACCCCAATAAAGAATGCCACGCGGTTTCAGTGTTCTACCCAGAAACGGTCATGGCCCCCAATTCATTAGAGAAACAGACTACGCTGCCTTGCTGTTTACAATGGCTTCCTCAGAGGTCATCTGGTATCTTAACCTGCTGAAACCAGTTTGGTGTTCGCTAAGAGCCTTGAAAAACGCGTTTTGGTGACAATTTGCCCCTCATTCAAAATGGACTGGGTGGTTTTGGTTTAATTGCAGCAGCATATCCTGAAGGACAGTGAGTCCTGTACCCTGGTGGTAAGACGTCGATGCATTGGGTGTGGTCTCTGTGTAGGTACATCAGTCTGGGCATTACTCTATAAAACTGTATAGACCATTCCGTTTGACACAATAATCTGTCTGGCAATGTCTGTGCTTTTCGTGCCATTCTGGCACAGCTTGACAATTTTGTAAAACACTTCTTAACTCATTTTACGCACTGCAAAACCGACCGCTTGCATGTAAAATTTCAAATTCTTCTATACAGTAGTTGCCGACATATGGATACTTTTTTGACAGAACCATGCTTCACCATAGCCAAGCTTTGACCAGCCCAAAGGAGCACTGCCCAATTAAATCAGTGCATATTACACAAGGCAACAGTGCAACAGACTTGGTAGTCAGTTAATTGGCAGCGACACACCTGACTTCACACTTCTCCAGTCAGATGTCTTATATGAGATCTGAATTTTTTGAAAAAAGAACGCATTTTTTCCTAGGTATACCTTTAAAACTGAAATATTCCATATTAAATGTCAAGTCTGTATATGGCATAGAAAACAAGTGTATTTCAAAGTATTAGAACTTACATGTATGTGCACGAATTTTTTTTTATCCCCGGATGGACGTGCAATCACATTAGGATGGGACAGACCCGTTAAGACGGGCCATAAATCGTAAAATGTCAACTTCACCTAGTTTTTCGATGAAACAAGACAAAAAAATTATCCTACTAGCGCAATCCAAAGTTGCAAAACATGAATGTAATTATTAGATTTTTTAATTAAATTATATATTTATTCACAACAGCAGATAACACACAAGAAAGGCCCACACTGTAAGAGTGCAGTCGGAGCGCACCAGGCAGTTACCGATCTCTTTGAATAAGTGTAAACGTGACTCTGAATGACGCGACCAAAAATCACAAGATAATGAAAAAATACCGACATGCAATGCATTACCACTATATCTCAATGACCGATTTTACGCCCGATTAATATGTTCTAAACAAATAAGTAAACTAGATCATATCCTAAAAGTTGCATGACCTAGTTTCATATTTGTTAGAGCAAAGGGATACTTGGTCGGAATAAGCAAATGTTTTTGTTGTAGGGCGTTGAAAAAGCATTCCCTTTGCTATTCACCTGAGGGAGTTCACGAGCATTCACGTGACTTGAGGTGGTGTTGGCATAACACAGCAAGGAAACAAGGTAAAAATTTACTTCCTTGTTCGAGTGACCTTAAAACATATAGAAACATACAGCTCGGTTTGAAAGGAAGTGAACCAAAAACACAAGCCTAAATGGTAGACTACCCCTAGATCTCTTCTGCGTCGAAGCAGGAAAGTTTCGTGCACGGAAATCAGTAACTAAGGCGGGAAGGAACTACGCACAAGTTTGAAGTGGTTTTCAGTAGTTATACAGATCTGTCTGTCTTCGGCTTTCGATTCTCCTGAAGAAGACATAGAATTCGATCAAGTCGCTGAAGTTTCTTTTGATTCAGGGCAGCAACGATATACTTGTAAGTAATTGCTGTTTTTTAAGTGCAAGTGGTTGTATATATTTGTACGCACTGTGTTACTGCAAGAGTGCAAATCTGTATTTCGAGAAGCATAATTGTGTCATACAGACACCAGGCGGCGCACTCGAGGACAAGCAAACTCATGTCGGGGTACAGGGTCGGTAAAATCGTGCCTTTTTTCACATGTTGTCGCTTTTTTGACTGTTTTGGGGAGGGAAAGAGGGAGAAGGGAAGATGGGAGTAATTTCTGAAGCTAGGAGAGTGGGTAAGAAGAGGTCGGGTGGGGCGGGGGGTGATCTCGATCCGCCATTGATGCATGTGAACTTTTTGTACGGAGTATATGTACATTAGAGCGACAGGGCTAAAGTCCACTTCCTTCTCTAATATACTGATTAATATGGAGACTCCTAATTAAGGACCAGGGGCGATAAGAAGCTTTTATTATTACATCTTTTGTTTTGTTTTTGTGTAAATCTTTTAATTTAATCTCTTACTCCTACTGTTCGTCAGAATAAAAGGCTTACATTTGTGTAACAAAATAGGCCTGCTATACCGCTATATCAAATATCAAATCAATTCTATCTCTGTAGTTAACGCAGTGGCACGTGCCAGTGGAAATGTGCAATGCACTGATATTCAAGCATTTTAGGGCTCATTCACTAACTGCGGATCGAGCTATCTCTGAGAGGATTCTCGCTAAATTGCTTTCAGCTTAAGCGGCTTGGATGTCTGGCACGCCCACCGAGGCTGCTAAACTATAATTTTAATTAAAATTACCCACTATCAGCTTCAGTAGGCGTGACAGACATCCAAGCCGCTTAAGCATAAAGCAATTTATCAAGAATCCCCTTGGAGATAGATCGATCTATAGTTAGTATGATAGGGTCTGGGAATGGCCCCTTAGATAGCGCACATTCAGAACAGCGGACTAACAGATCCGCGGATCAATTATGGCGACCCACTAGAAAGCATGTCGCTTTATGCCCTATTAGGCACTGAATGTCACAAGCATATCGTTTTTATTGTTTACCAGGGCAACGAATGTATGCAATTCTTTGCTGCTCAAATGCTAAATTTGCCTCTATTTTTTTTATAAATGTGCCTATTTTAATGCTGAAATGCTCAAAGTTTTTGCAATTTCTTTTGTGCAATGGACAGGGATTAATCCTCAGGTCGGTACAAAGATGGCAAACTATCAAGTAAGTAGGTTTGGACTACATGTACTATTTCCTGAGTGCGACAGTTATTACAAATCCTGTCTGCTTTTGCCACTATTTCAAGCCTACCCATTTCAATGCCTATATTAGTCGTGTGTTCTCTTATGCGGAATTTAGGCAGTCTGTATCAATTAGCTAGCCTTTTCATAGTTTTCCTTAAATTGACGTTCGGCTTAAAAGGCTTTCAGTTTGTATTTAGTGGTAGCTATGTCACCATGCATTTCCCGATTATCTCTCTGCTACAGACAGCTCAAAGTAACCCTTATCTTAATCCGGATGCAAATATAAGAACTTCCCTATTTTATGCAATTTTAACATTGTTAAATGATATACGTGATCAGTTTTTTAAAAATGTATTTCCTCCTAAGTGTGCTGTAAAAAGGACCTTTGTAAAAAGACAGTGAAAACTCTCCGGCATCTTTTGTATTCCTCGAGCGTTCTTCGTGGCCACAGAAACTCGATAAATACTAAAGTATTCCGTGAAGTTCCGAAATGGACCTTTTTTTTTAAGTTTTATTTCTATTTCATCTACATAAACAGAAAGATCCAGTTTTATTGTTGATTTAAAGGTGCACAGTTTATGATTTCCCGCGAAAAACTTATTTCCCCCTTTTTTCTCTAGGTTACTAGGTTATTTTTCTCTGCCGAACCAACCGTGATCCTCCTTTACTGGGCACCTGCCATAACTCTGTAAGAATCTGGGAAAATAAAAAAGTCCTGTTCTCACGCTAACTCTCAGGCATGGGGTTTTCAATTCCCGCCCTCCCTTTGACTTTATTTCTCGCACAGACATCCGGGTTGCGCGCGATTCAAAACTGTGTCAAGTTGATTTACAAGTGGCTGAATAAGATTTATATGGCAACAGTTATTCCTTTATCTGTTGTAAACTTACCATAAAGGATCGCTTGTCCTCACAAAACTTCAACAAGAATTGGTTTATAAATATTTATACATGTATAAAATTGTACTTGACATATGTTGAAACCCTAAGGCTTTGTCACTCAAAATATTTTCAAACCAGTCATCGGAAAGATTACATGTTTGATCTATACCCTAAGCCTTCTACTAGCTAATTCAGACCTCAAATGATCTGTTAAATCAACAAAAGCCAGCAGTACATGATGACAGCAATTTCGATAAGGCCGAACAACATGGATACGGTAATGAACTGAGGCGACCATCCCTAATTTTGAGGAAATCAAATTTTATTTACTTTTAATGGAAATTAATCATTGGGTATTAATTAGTTTGGTATTAAGTGGTATAATTTCCAATTGACCAACGGAAATTTGAAGTTTTGTAAAAGGTTACTCATGGCTTCAGATTATGCAAGTACAGCGGCAAGTGGCAATATTAAGGGAGCATTCACATTGAGAAGAGCCGAGGTTAAGCAAGTCCGAGACCTAAATATGGCGGACATAATGGAAGGAAGACCGCGTAATCTTTAAATGGTCTCTCAATGAATGTCACTATTAAAGGATTACGCGGTCTTCCTTTCATGTAGGTCCGCCATGTTTAGGTCTCGGCCTTGCTAGATCTCAGCTCTTCTCGATGTGAATGCTCTCTAGATGACTGTGGACGGTATCCGATGTAGATTATCACACAAAATGTATTAAGTATTGGTTTAGACTTTTGCACATGGATACAGATAGACTTCCAAGGGCATATTATATTCTTATGTTAGAGTTTGACAACAATTGTAGGAAAACATGGGCAAGTAATATCAAGTAACTAGGGGGGCAAGTAATATCAAGTAACTAGGGGGGGGGGGGGCAAGTAATATCAAGTAACTAGGGGGGCAAGTAATATCAAGTAACTAGAGGGGGGCAAATTATCAAGTAACTAAGGGGGCAAGTGATATCAAGTAACTAGAGGGGGCAAGTAATATCAAGTAACTAGGGGGGCAAGTAATATCAAGTAACTAGGGGGGCAAGTAATATCAAGTAACTAGGGGGGAAAGTAATATCAAGTAACTAGGGGGGCAAGTGATATCAAGTAACTAGGGGGGCAAGTAATATCAAGTAACTAGGGGGGGGGGGGCAAGTAATATCAAGTAACTAGGGGGGCAAGTAATATCAAGTAACTAGGGGGGGGCAAGTTATATCAAGTAACTAGGGGGGCAAGTAATATCAAGTAACTAAGGGGGCAAGTAATATCAAGTAACTAGGGGGGGGAAGTTATATCAAGTAACTAGGGGGGCAAGTAATATCAAGTAACTGGGGGGGGGGGGGAAGTTATATCAAGTAACTAGGGGGGCAAGTAATATCAAGTAACTAAGGGGGCAAGTAATATCAAGTAACTAGGGGGGGGGAAGTTATATCAAGTAACTAGGGGGGCAAGTAATATCAAGTAACTAAGGGGGCAAGTAATATCAAGTAACTAGGGGGGGGGAAGTTATATCAAGTAACTAGGGGGGCAAGTAATATCAAGTAACTAGGGGGGCAAGTAATATCAAGTAACTAGGGGGGCAAGTAATATCAAGTAACTAGGGGGGCAAGTAATATCAAGTAACTAAGGGGGCAAGTAATATCAAATAACTAGGGGGGGGGGAAGTTATATCAAGTAACTAGGGGGACAAGTAATATCAAGTAACTAGGGGGGAAAGTAATATCAAGTAACTAGGGGGGCAAGTAATATCAAGTAACTAGGGGGGCAAGTAATATCAAGTAACTAGGGGGGGGGCAAGTAATATCAAGTAACTAGGGGGGCAAGTAATATCAAGTAACTAGGGGGGCAAGTAATATCAAGTAACTAGGGGGGGCAAGTAATATCAAGTAACTAGGGGGGGGCAAGTAATATCAAGTAACTAGGGGGGGCAAGTAATATCAAGTAACTAGGGGGGGGCAAGTAATATCAAGTAACTAGGGGGGGCAAGTAATATCAAGTAACTAGGGGGGGCAAGTAATATCAAGTAACTAGAGGGGGCAAGTAATATCAAGTAATGGGGGGGGGGCAAGTAATATCAAGTAACTAGGGGGGGCAAGTAATATCAAGTAACTAGGGGGGGCAAGTAATATCAAGTAACTAGGGGGGGGGGGCAAGTAATATCAAGTAACTAGGGGGGGGGCAAGTAATATCAAGTAACTGATTTTCAAGTTAAAAAGGGACCCTATAACAACACAGAGGCAGAAAATAGATTATGCATCGCTTGTTTTTCAAAAGGATATAGTTATATCTAAAACGGGATTCATGTCATGCAAGAGTGTGTTTACCTACAGTCTTAAAAAAAATACCAGACATACAAACAATGACCATAACAGACGCTTTTTCTTCGCGAAACAGTGACTTCATAAAAAGATTGGCAGCTTACTTATATCATTGTAACAGAAAAAGAAAAAAAAATATAACAAGACCTTGTTTGTGTATCTTTATTTTCATATTTATAATGAAGAACGTTTGTTTAACATTTATTATATTTTCATCCTATAAAATAATGTGTTGAACTATGTACTTTACCCTTTACCAGGGCCACAGATTGATTTTTCACTAGTCTCTGGTTAAATAAATGGCTAATCCCTGCCTTCTGCAAAAAATGACCACAGAATAATGATAACTGCGGCTCTGGTAGAGGGTATATATTCTGTGTCTGAAGGCTTGAAATACGAAAAAAACTTGAAACTTGGATAGCGCTATGGTATCTGTAGGTAAAGTGCCGTTTCCCTAGCGCTAGATATTGTTTTATTTATAGATAACAGCGCTATCCAGTGGTTAAAAATGGCTGCTATCCTCATGATGACTGTCCAGAGGATAACACTTTTATCTAATGGACAGTGATACCGCTTTAAGATAGTACTATCCACTGTTGATGAACTGGACCCATTATTGTAAAGAACTATCCCCCCTTTAACCATCTTATTAATTTTTTCTGGCCTCAAGAAATGTTTTGACGTCTATCATTTGGCATACGTGTAGAATAGTCCGTAGCCGCGTTCAGACCAGAATTACACGTGCTTTCGACCGTATTGGTCCAGTGTTTAAATGTTACATGTATTATTCTTTAAACAAAAGTGACCCTCTAAGTCATGCCAGTGACTGTTGCGGAACTGTTTTATATAACCTTTTTTTTTATTATACTGTTTATTTTTTACTTTCACGTTAGAGGGGGCTTGGGTACAAACATCAAAAATAATGCGGCAAGTCTGAATCATAGGAAGTGTGTCACAAAATGCGAATTTCGTGACTCAGAGTCACTTTTATGGCATTTCACAATGGTGAAATGTTCAGGCCCCGGTTTCACACACACACACACAAAAAAAAAAAAAAAAAAAAAAAAAAACTTAATTCAGTTCCCTAGCTTAGTTGACTAAGATTTCCATGAGAGTGCTATTACACTGATCATGCACATGTGACCATGAAACCCTGGTAACTAAGTTCTTATTTAGCCAGGGAACTTGACTTAATTTTTTTTTAGTAGGCGCAGTGAATGACTTAATCTGATTCAGATAACCGATCGAAACTAGTCCTTGTCCGAACCGATTTCAACATGAATCTAATAATAAACGTGCATAAACGAAAACAATGGAAGGGCAATGTATCTTTTCATTTGCAGTTTGTGATAGAATGTATTAGTTATTTTCGATAAAATTGATAACATTGTGCGTTGTGGATAGCATGACCTACTTAACATTATCACAATATGCCAACCTGATATTCAAATATAACCCAGTATGCGGCACCGTCCCGTAACTCATGTTTTTGTAAGGAAGCAGGGCTGTTGTCCTAAAGGGAAAACAGCGGTTCTTTTTTGCAAAAAAAAAAAAAAAAAAAAAAAAAAAAGAAGGAATTTTCCTGGGGCAAACGACGATTTTCCCATATTGTCCAATGGTTAATGATTGCATTCCTACATTTAAAGTTAGTCCATGTTTTTTTCACAAATCCCTCAAGAGATTATTATAGAGATATACTTATCTATGACGGTCCACGTGGTTTGATGGTAAAAGCACAAATCCCAGAATAAATGCAATAACCACCGTTTTGGTGGTAAAATAGAATTTGTTATATTTCTGTGAGTTTTTTACAATGTATTTATTGTGAAATATGGATCTCATGCGAAAAGTTGTTATCACTTTAACTGAGGGTTGTTGCCATGGTGCTGGGTCTGACGTGCCCCCATATCATATCAATAAGGTCTATACACACGTGACGCCTCGTACTGGCTGGACTTGGATTATTATTGGGGGGAGGCCAAAGATAGAAAATATGAAACACATTTCGAAGGCAATTTTGCTATAATATATAGAGCACAGGGAAGGAAAATTTTCGCGATTTTGTTCTGTTTTGTTAGTTATACATTTTGTGTGTGTTTGTGTTTGTTGGAGTTGAGGGTGTAATTCAACAGCTGAGGGAAGGTTCGTGCCCCCTCTCCTCCCCCGGATCCGCTACTGTGTTTATGGGCGTTGGTAAAAGTTTTCAGGACTGTACCTGATTTCATTTTGATCATTTTTTCATTTGGACTAAATTTGATGAGAAATTGCAAGCAATATTTTCAGGATTTTAAGTTTTTACAACTTTCTCCCATAAATGTGTCATTGCATGCCGTTCTCAATAGAGCACACCGAGGCTGCTAGAACTGATTGGCACTCCACTCTATACCATGGGAAGTCGGACTGATTGTCGCCTACTCGAAAAACACTGGGGCTAACCTCATTCATCTGGATTACGGTTAGTTCTGGTGGCTTGCAGTGACAACATTTTCTCTTCTCGTGTCCACCATTGGCCGGACGATAAATGAAGTGACCAAGCATATCCTGCGGTAACCAATCACGGTATCGTTATACGCCGGAATACATTGCCTCGCTCATAAAGCCTCAGACGGCTCATGAATGGAGTTTACACCCACTTTCGCCTTAGGCAAACCGAATGGATTCTCTAAGCATTTATGGTAGAAAAATGCCCCGCTGTAAGGTGATTATGTGCAGTATGTAGTGAATGTATTGTGGATGTTTATAGTTCCCGCGAAACAGCAGTTGTCACGTGATATAAGCCGTAACTTTGA
Source organism: Lingula anatina (assembly GCF_051362555.1). Classification (NCBI taxonomy): domain Eukaryota; kingdom Metazoa; phylum Brachiopoda; class Lingulata; order Lingulida; family Lingulidae; genus Lingula; species Lingula anatina. The sequence goes on along the minus strand of NC_141774.1, from coordinate 6,066,555 downwards.
GCGGGAGAGTTTGTATGTACAATTCATCGCGTTCAATGAATATGATAATTTACTAAGCTCCTAGTGATACATATGATACAGGCCCGTAGCCAGCAATTTCAAAAGGGGGGTTCTTTTTCTGAAAAAGTGGACCTTTTCCCATAAAAATGTTATGTACCTAGATCAAATTTTACCCAGAGTGGACCTTTTCCCAGCAAAAGGGGCGGTTCTTTCGAACCCCCCCCCCCCCCCCCCCCCCCCCCCACGGCTACGGGCCTGTGATACATTAGTAGGTTCCCTATACAATACTTAATATAAGTTTACAAAAAAAGATACCTAATAGTTAATTCTATTCCAGGTATATCTACTCTGTACAGTGTAATATATATATATATATATATATATATATATATATATATATATATATATATATATATATATATATATATATATATATATATCCGGCACAATCTTACTCCTTCGGTACACTTTATTGAAGTGCTATGTCCTACATGTGATGATGACTCTTTATTTATTATCTAATTAGGCTTTTGGGAAGTATAACTAAGTTTCTTTTAAAGAAAATGTGAATTTATATCTATGAAATTTTGCCATTTCCCCCTTAACCCCTTTCATTAATAATTTCTTATCTGTAATGCTTCCCCTGAAGGTAATGTGATCTATGGCTTCCTTTTTTAAACATATCTGAAATGTGCCCCGCCCAGTTTGACTCTTTCAGCCGGTGATGCACTGGTTTAGGGGGGTTGTTTTATTATGTGTTTAATGTTTCTTTTTATATCTGAACAGGATTTTAAAATTCTACAAAAATCATAACAAATGGCCACGAAGAATTGATTATGAAAAAGTGTAAAGTGACGAGAGTTATAAGATGACTCATTTGTTTGACGAGGAAGAAATTCTGATTGACTTTCCGCCTTGTTCAAATACAGTTATCTCGAACGATCTTTCTTCTATGATCAACACAGCTTACAAGGCAATTATCGATCGCCGTTTGAATAAATTTGAAACTAGACCCCCAGGCCTTGAGAAGGAAGCAATAGAAAGGAAGGACTTTCAAGCTGGCATTGACAAAAATGTGGAAGATTTAGAATATTTGACGCGGGATTTGGCACCAACTACCGGTATTGAACAAGACATGAAACAAACCTCTTCCTCCATTACTAAAAACCTGAGAATGTCAAACAAGAAATTCACTTCGCCTCCACAAAATATGCATGTACAAGGCAAACGCCTCTGGAGAGAAAATTTCCTTCTCCAAAATGATCATCAGTTGCGATTTTCGGACAGTAACAATGCGGGCAAGGGCCAAGATGCATACCTACATTTAAAGCCGCCATCGCCAACAAACAGAATGGGGACCCCCACCCCGCCACGGACCAATTCGGACCATCCTCATCATTCCTTTCTACAGCCACCGTCAACAAACAGAATGCGGACCTCCACCCCGACACGGACCAATTCGGACCATTCTAATTATTCCTTTGTGAAGCCACCGCCAACAAACAGAATGCGGACCTCCACCCCGCCACGGATCAATTCGGACCATCCTAATCATTCCTTTGGGCAGCCACCGTCAACAAACAGAATGCGGACCTCCACTCCGCCACGGACCAATTCGGACCATCCTAATCATTCCTTTGTGCAGCCACCGCCAACAAACAGAATGCGGACCTCCACTCCGCCACGGACCAATTCGGACCATCCTAATCATTCCTTTGTGCAGCCACCGCCAACAAACAGAATGCGGACCTCCACTCCGCCACAGACCAATTCGGACCATCCTCATCATTCCTTTGTGCAGCCACCGCCAACAAACAGAGTGCGGACCTCCACCCCGCCACGGATCAATTCGGACCATCCAAATCCTTCCTTTGGGCAGCCACCGCCAACAAACAGAGTGCGGACCTCCACCCCGACACGGACCAATTCGGACCATCCAAATCCTTCCTTTGGGCAGCCACCGTCAACAAACAGAATGCGGACACCCACCCCGCCACGGACCAATTCGGAGCATCCTAATCATTCCTTTGGGCAGCCACCGTCAACAAACAGAATGCGGACACCCACCCCGCCACGGACCAATTCGGACCATCCTCATCATTCCTTTGTGCAGCCACCGCCAACGAACAGAATGCGGACACCCACCCCACCACGGACCAATTCGGACCATCCTAACCATTCCTTTGTGCAGCCACCGCCAGTAAGAATGACGAACCCTTCGCAACCACCACCGCAGGTCAACACGGGTAATCTTTGTGGCATTAATATGCCTCCACCATGGTCAGGAAATACACTGCGAACAGCTCCTCCAGCCCTGCAGGTCAGTCATCTTCGTGATTTGTTTTCGTCATCGCCGCCTGTTCGAATAATTCAGTCATCTACCCCACCACCGGCAAGTAGCATGTCATTTAGCGTACATTTGAGTAAATTCGAGTGTCAAATATTAGACACACGTTAGAAAAGTACATGAGTCAATTTTTTTTACTCCGACGACAAAAATCATTTTTAATAATTTTTTAACAGATAAATCCGAGTTTTTATACTAGTATTGCATAAAAAAAAAAAAAAAAAAAAAAAAAAAAAAAAAAAAAAAACTCCACCGGTCGACTAACTTGACACAGTTTCAAATCGCGTGGAATCCGGAAGTCGGTGCTCGAATTGAGATCGAAGGGATATCGGAATATGAAAAAAAGGTCGCTTTAGCATGGGTTAAGAACTTCTTTTAAAATTTTTGTGTAATGAAGAGTGTCAGAAAAGGAGGATAAGAGTTGGTTAGTAGGAGTAGGATACCGTTTACCAAAAGATACTTAGTCAAGTATGAGTTTTTTGCAGGAAAATCCTACACTGTGCACCTTTAAAATATACGGTACGTCAACTTTTTTTGGATAATTTATTTGTTAATTTAGTTTTAAAAAGGTTAAACCATAGTGATTAGGGTCGTAGGATGCTTTATAAACAAAGTTTTAGAAGAGTACTGTAAAGCGCCTGAACGTATTAAATAACCTACTAACCACACGTGTGATTTTAAAGAATTCCTTTATCTGGAGTGTATCATTTATATGGTATTTTGATTTGATGTGGCTTTCGTTTTTCATATTTCTGTATTCTTTCTCTATTCTTTATTTATTGTTTTTTTTTTCTTTTTTGTTGTTGAAGTTTGACTTTGTATTTTATATGAAATATGAATTTTCTAATATTTATACATAAGCGATTAACAAGGTGGAATATTGTGGATATGTTTTGTGTAATCGTCTGTAGTTTCTGGGCCCCGTATCTCGAAAGCATCGCGTATTGCGAATCGCTATATCAAATAGAGGCTGCAATGTATTATATGGGACGATTATGGGCGAGTTATGGAATCGAGACGCTTGCGCACGGGCGCAATGCGCGATGCTTTCGAGATACGGGGCCCTGATCGACACCAGATGTCGCATGTCGCGTTTTATGTCACGTGTTGTGAGATACCAGTATGACTTTGAGTGGGATAGTTTGTGTATATAGTATACAGGGTATGTCGGGGGGGGGGGGGGGGGGGGGTTAGTTTTAGTTAGATTTTAAAGTTTACATTGACGGATTTTTTTTCTCTCGGAAGACCATCAAAAATGGAGGATGGATCAACAAAGATAATTTGGAATACTGTCAGAAAATATCATTGGATCCACTCCTGTATGATGTTTAATAATAATAAAACAACACACAAACATCAACTTATATTTTGAACTACACACACAAATATTTCGAATTCCATTGGAACGCCAGCTTATATATATATATATATATATATATATATATATATATATATATATATATATATATATATATATATATATATAATGCACACAAAAGGAATTTCAATTTTTATCAACAATAGATATGTATATTGTTTTGATATTGATCTTTCTTTTTTTTTTTTTCTATGTCAGACTTATAAAATGTCAACAATTATGGACGCCTACAGGGATATTGCCTGGTCGTCAGAACAGCTGACTATGCGGGAATTCATTGACAGGTACAGGGAGAACTTACCCCAGATCATCATGGTTACGCAGGGTTTCTATGGCAACTCCGAGGTCGAGACATTTGCCGCTGATCAGGTATGGCATGGCATGGTATGGCATGGTATGGCTTGGCATGGCATGGCATTGTATGGTATAGTATAGTATGGTATGGTATGGTATGGTATGGTATGGTATGGTATGGTATAGTATAGTATAGTATAGTATAGTATAGTATAGTATAGTATAGTATAGTATAGTATCTCCCAGTATAGTATAGTATAGCATAGCATAGCATAGCATAGCATAGCATAGTATAAAGTAGTTGCGATTCCCATTCAGTCCCACTTTTTTTCTTTTCTTTTTTTTTTTCAATTATTAAACCGTGTATACTTATCTTATCAGGGTTCAATGATTGATGTGACGGGTACCAGCTAGTTTTATATATTATATTATATTATATTATATTATATTATATTATATTATATTATATTATATTATATTATATTATATATAGGATTCTGGCCCCTAATTCATTTCATAACTAAAACCATCCAAAAATAATAATGATACATTGATACATTGATTGTAATGCATGTAGTTTAAGCATTAAGTTCCCATAAGTCGGCTTTTTCAGTTTTTTGCTGAGCAGATGTCAATTTTTTTTTGTTTTCAAATTCCTATTGTGAAGATTTGTCTTACAAACGATTCATGATTTGGAATATCACTGTTCAAAATATTTTGTAATCATTTTGACCTTAGGTCATAATATAAACGGTATTAACGGTTAAACATCATTGTGCTAGTTGTGATGACGTGATGGTGACATGATTGTGATAGTAAAGTTGCTTGAATAACGCTAGTCACTTTATTTTAACAATAAGTTCGCCAATTCTGTGTTTATTATTTTGTACTTGGTATAGATATAACTTATATGTGTCACATATAAGACGATAAATCTGGACTGCTAGTGAAAGAATGGCGAGAAAGGCGGCACTCACAACCAAAGTTGATCCGCGGACTAAAAGACCCGCGGAACAAATATGGCCACCCCACTTGAATGCTTGTTGCGCAGCCCCCGCGGGCAATCTATTCAGTGTCTATTTGGGGGATCATGCAGCAAGCTTTCAAGTGGGTCGGCCATATTTGATTCAGGGATCTGTTAGTCAGTGGATCCAATCGGCAATCCTCGGCTCATTCCACAAGCTCCATACTTACCTCGGATGTGATAGGCGGAGAAATATGCACCAAATCCATGCATTTTGTCCGCCTTCTCACTCAATCGATCAGTACGCTCATAAAGATGGCTGTCAATATCCCTGATTTTTATGATGCTTTACATTTTGCCAAACAATGCACTAAGGATCAATAGATACAGGCGTTGAAAGAATTAGGTTTAAATTAGCGCGAGGTTGAAAGTAGTTCCTTCCCAACAATCAACAATCAAATATGGCTGCCTCCGTATTACGTCCGAGGTTATTGTCGAGTGCGGAGACATCCGAGTAGTTCCGAGTGCCGGGGATCAACTTGTTCGGAATGCTCTCAAAGAGTTCCCTCTACCAGGGCGACAGATTGATTTTCCACAGTTATTCACAGATATGTCTCTAGATAAACAGACAGTCTCTCTGGTCTGATGTCAGCCAAAAATGTCCACAATAATATCCACAGCCCTGGTAGATGGTAGGCCCCTACTCAAAGAGGAGGCGCGCATGACCTGCAGGGGCGTAACCAGACCTTTAAAAATTGTACGCACAGATTTTTAAAATTCCCAGCAAAATGTAGACTAACGCAAGAGATGAAGGACAGCGTAATTACAGCATATGTACCACACATCGCAGCTTAATTTCCATTAATAATAAAATATTTAGTCAGAAATATCCTCGCAATTAAAAAAGTTTCAATATTCTTATTACCCAGAACGGTATATTTATTTAAAAGGAGGCTAGCTTCGCATATGTGGAACCCCCTTCGAATAATCCTGGATCCACCTCTGAGTTGATCTAACATACGGTTTCATTCACCTTACATGTGGATGCATGGCTCCCAAAAACAACCAATTGTACGACACGACAGAGCTCTGATACATCTAAGTTTAATTATTTGTTTGTAAAAATTGCCCATGTCAGCCTGTTAGTTTGGAGGGGTAAGCTGGGTCAAGTCCATGTCAAAATTCTTTGAAGCTTTGCAGGAAAAATTCTTCCTTTGTTTCTCTAGCTCCTTCTTAAACCTGGTGTCCAGATTTTATCTAGCGCCTCCAGGGTTGCGGGAGCTGCTCTTTGAAAGAGGTAAAGGTAAAGGAAGTTTCAGTTAGATGGACGATTAAGATAGGACTTGTTAAGGTTACAGGCATTGTTTACCTCAGTTTGCAAGACGGGGGGGGGGGGGGGGGGGGGGGGGGGGGGGGGGGGGTCAGAATAATTGTGCCTATACAATTGATACAGAGGACTTGTACATACAGGTGACTTTAATAAGCACAGGATTTTCTTTTATATTCCGTGAAAAATGAAATAATATCATGGTTGGCCAAATAATTGTACGCACAGTGCATCCGTGCGTATGCCTAGTTACGCCCATGACCTGTGTGAGTAGATCTCACAAAATGTCGTGATTACCAAGAAAATTAAATTGTGTAGAAATCAGTTTTACCTCATAATAGTTTTACAATACTCACAGAAGAAATTCTGTCAGAAATTCCTAAGCTAATTTTTGTTTTTTGTTTGCTTTTCCAGATACTGCGCATACACACAATCTCGACCCAGCGCCGTGTAATTGCTACGGACTCTAGAGGGCGCTACTTGAGCATCCCGTGTGATTTCCCACTCAAATTTGAGGTACTCAACGACCAAGGGAAACGTGAGTTTTACTGTGTTTTCGCTTAATTTATTCTTATTAATGAAACAGGTTCATCCACAGGTGAATGAACAGTTTGGTATGGGGTATAAAAACGTTTGTCTAAGCGTGTATTATTGGATATATTTATATTTGCAACATGTTATTTATCATGTTTTATTTTTCAGCTGTCGGAAAAAGCCGCTTTTTCCGCGACATAGTAGAATGTTGCCGGATGCCAGTAAAAGTGAGATTTGCACCCGAAATGGCCGGAATAGACTTTCAGATCGACTCCACAACAAAATCAACAGACAGTTTTGGAGTCTTCGAAGTACGAGAATTCTTTACCGAGAAATATTTCAAAGCTAATACAATAAATGGAAGTAAGTCTTTAAAGTCTCACAATGCCTTAAACCTTTTTGGAACGTTATCAATATGATATGCTTTATCCAAAATTCAAAAGTAAAAATACGATAACTACACAGCTAGCAGGTAGCGCAAGTTACTCGCAAGCAGATTTTATTCATTTTCATTTTTATTTTATCTTAGAAATGAGTGGAAATTATTGCAAATATATGCTGTAAATAAATAAATAAATAATCAAACAAATGAATAAATATGTAAATCTACACCTCCAACAGAAAGCAATTTTGATGTATATTTCACATATGTCTTAGCTGAATACTATTTTCTTATTATTGTTACCTCCGCCAAGGAGGTTATGTTTTCACCCCTGTTCGTCTGTTTGTTTGTTTGTTTGTTTGTCATCAACATAACTCATAAAGTTATGGACCGATTTTGATGAAATTTTCAGGAACTGTCAGAAGTGTGCCAAGGAAGAGATGATTAGTTTTTGATGGTGATCCGGATCAATAATCAATCAATAATCAATAATAATCAAAAATCGCTGCCTTGGCGGAGGTCTGCGCTCTCGGAGAGCTTTTCTTGTAATCATGTAAGATTACATAAATAAATAAATAAATAAATAAATAAATATTACGTCCTGTACATTACCAGGTGTTATCCACTCGAAGATTATCGTCATCCCTCTCTACGTCAATATTTCCATTTGTGTGGCGACGGGCATGGCCAACGGTGACCTTGACCTATGGCACAACCTCCAGGCGGCGTACACGCGCGCGCTGAAGGGTATCGACTTCAGTCAGGTGGAGGGAAATATAGGTAAGGTGACGTCATGGCGAAAGGATGCAAATATGTCCGTATGTTCTTGTGCGGAAGAGACAAAGAAGAGACAGAGAAAGTAAAGGGGGGAAGGAGAGAAAAAAGGAAGGGATAGACACAATAACACAAGTATAGAGAGAAAATGTTAGACTGATACACGAAGAGATTTTATTTTATTTATATTTAAATATTATTTATTTATTTCCAGACATAACCATGTACGAGGATCGCGAATTTCAAAGAGGTGCCGTGAAGGGAAGGGGCGACGACAAGCTGTACGATTACATAGAGCCGCGCCACTACGTCAAACTCAACTACAAACAAACCGGACCAGATACGGATAAAGGGTACACACTTATCAGTCCGCCAGAGAATGTAGTCCGCCACATACAGCGATCAAAACGGCCTCAAAACAACGTCGAGATTCCAGTTAACGTGTACGAATCGGTGGAAGAAATTGAGGCCAGAGAAAAAAAAGAAGCCGAGGACGACGAACCGCCCCCGGAATTACCCGAGCAGCGACACCACCGGAAGCCTCCGCCTATTCCGACGTCAGACGGCGGGCAGAAGAGTCCCACGAAAACAGCCGAGAGTTCCACGGAAAAGACCGAAGTGAAAAAAGGGCTAGCGGCCGAACTGGCTGCCATACTGGCAGGCGGATTAAAGCCGACCAAAAACAAACCGCTGGTATCGCCGAAACCCTCGCAAAAACCGTCGACACCGCCAGTTTCAAAGCAAAGCAGTGTCAGCACGGTTGAGGAGACGAACCCTCGATACGGACCCACTCCCACGCGCGAAGATCGGGTGTACGAGGAACTCTCGGAGGGGCCACCCTATGTGAACGACATACCCCGCGGGACGGTGAAGCCTTTCCAGCCCCCCGTCTCGAACCCAGCTCCCCCCTTGGTTGAGGTGCCAACTAAACCGCCGGTGGTTGAGTTGAAGAGATCGGACTCACAACCGTTCAAAGGTGAGGAAAAAATTATTATAATTATTATAATATTATTGTTGCTGTTGTTGGTTACTGTTTGTTCATGAATTAATGCTTTAAAATCAGATATTGGCTAAAAGCCCTTATAATGAATCTAGATATTTTAATTTCCCGTCATTCATTAGGAATAGGCGGACTTATTTTAACAAAATGTCTAGCATCTTGGCTTACCGTGAAATGTAATGATTCTTAACCTATTAGAATAACGGTGGAATAAATTGTATTTTTCTTGTCTCTCCATGATAAAAAGTTAAACGTTCTTGAAGAGACTTTAAGTATTTTCTACGTTAACGTTCAGATCCCTCATGAAAAAGTAGGCCCTAAGTAATATGAAACGTCTTGATGGCAAAAGAAAAAACATTTAGTTTAAAGACGCGGTTTACCCTAATTGCCATTGTTAGAATTTTATTGTGAACTTCCATTTCCATATGTGCCGAATACAGACGAAAGCTCTTCCGACCCGGTCTACCAAAGCTTCGCGGAAATCCCGCATGACGTCACTTCCCTTTCAATAGACGAAGTCGCCAGTTGTCTGAAGGTGTTGAAAATGGACCAATATATTCCTGCGTTCAGAGACAACGATATTGACGGGACTCTCCTGGCTGCGCTAGAGGAAGACATACTGCAAGACGAGTTTGACATGAAGCCTTTTCACGCGCGGAAACTGATGCAGTTTGTACGTGGATGGAGGCCCCAATAACATATTCATGGTTTCTACTTTTATGAGGAATATCACTGTCCCTCTGCCTCTAAAGGCGCTCGACACCAACACTGAATGCAGCAGCCTATCTCAGTGTGTATATTGGCGTCCTCAATAACTAATTCAGTCTATTTTCTTGAAAGTCAAAAGGGAACAGCAAAATGGTATACAAAATAGGCAAGTGCTTCAAGCGTGCGACAAAATGAAAACCAAAACTTGGTATAAAAAACCATCACATGGTCAGGGAATGAAAACCAGAACCAACCACAACTAACTACGCACGCGTGTGCAAGTGTGCTTGTATATATATATTTTTGAAAACCATTTAGTGGAAAGATGAACATTATCGGCTTTCCTGTTTCTTGAGGCAATCGGCACCATCGATTCTACATGTAGTATTTTGATTCTTCAGTATTGGCATTCGTCATTAGGGAACAGCGCCCTAACAAAGTTTGACAATTTGAACGTTTTTCAAAATACCTTTTAAAGCTCTGAAAGACGACATTCGCTAACAAAACACTTATTATTTACCCAGGACTACCGTTCCTGTCACACTGGCAACTGTGCAAATCTCTCAAGGCAGTCTATACCTCGTGTATAGAATGTTCGAGATTAAACCCAAGATGTAGGTAATTTTGAGCTTTGTTTTTGACGCAGGTAGCAAGATTTTGATATCCATGGATAATTTATGCCCTTGAAAGTGTAATAACGGCCATTGTGCCACGGTATATTTAATCACACAATTTATTTACCCCTGAAGAGTTTATATACATGTACGCCAAGTTTTGAACGCTACCTGTATGCTTTAAGAGAAAATGCGCATAGTTGGGATTTTGCTTGGCTGGCAACGATCTGATGCCTTAAGCTTGTGGCTCAATTTCGAGCGCTTTGTGGTTGATTGTCATTTTCTTTACGGTGGATTTAATTTCAGAAATAGTTTTAAATCGTGCATATAATTTGCTGTGGTACGGCATTTTGCTCCTGACTGTAACTTCCACGCGGCCATGATGATCATGTTTCAAAACTGCTTGAGGTTATCAATCGACATTTGTCCCGTGTATTCAAGAAATCAGAGTCTCTCTCAGACTGACTGTAGTGTTTAAGGGGTTCTTCGTCCGATTTTGAAAAAACAAAAAAGATATGGAATTCTGGCATTGCCTACAGCTGTACATAGTGGGTAATATTTGGGCAACTATTTCACATCAGTTTTAAATATTATTGATAACTGGTCACAATGGAGGGTACCGTAATATAAAACATCAAAAATAATGCGGCAAGTCAGGCTTACTTATTACGCGGCAAAGAAATATTACACGGCATGTAATATGCGCCACTGTCTTGACTCATTGAGTCACTTTTTGAGGGATGAGCCGCACACTTGAAAGTAACGGCCATTCCAACATTACAGCGTCTCAAGGTAGAATCACTGTTATACCTGTAGCCCTAATATCTGATGAGTTTGCCTGACGCGTTTAGATGCGCCGTTGCCTTGAAAATGACTATTGTTACTCTGGGATTGGAATCTTATCTGACAAAGGCTGAAACGGCCCTTTATTAGGTCATCAGAGACTATCTAAAGACAATAAGAGAACCGAAGGCGACGAAATATTCAGGTTCGGTCATTTAAACAAACAAATAGTTGATTATGTTTATGTTAATTTTGTCGTGACTCTAAAATTGTTGATCAGGACACCAATTTATACCAAATCAAGTTGTAAATAGAATGATCTCATTAAACATTCCAGATGCAAACGACAATGTATTTTTCCTTTTTCTTTTTTTTGCATTAAAATGTTACCTTATACAAACCACTGTCGTGCAAATATATTGTTAAAATATATGCTTCTTTTTCTCTTCTTTTTCTTTACTTTCTCCCTTTTTTTTTTGACAATTCCACGGGATAATCCAATAATCACCTTATATTTTTTTCCACTCGATCTGCTAATGTTGATGAAATAGGAAATTGTCGATAATAATTCTTTCCAACGCAATTCTAAATTGAATGACAACCTAGCGAAAATAATCTCGAAACCATCTTACAGACATCAAAGCATTGCAGTAAAGTTGGAAAGTTTTTGTTATTCTGAAGTTATGTCAATACAAAATGCGAAAATCCCACTTTGGTCTTAAAATAAATAAATAAATAAATAAATAAATAGATAGAGAAATAAATAAAGAACAGAATAGAACATATATCTTGGTTTTAAGGATTAACGTTTTTCTTTTATTGAATTTGGTGAAAATTCTCTCTAGGAAGTGCGTTTCAGAAAAAAATTTTTTAGGCTAAATAAACAAAAAGGAACATGTTTTGGGTAATTTGCTCAGGTCAGAAACTGCCGTAGGTTTTGCTCAAAAATGGTCTGTGCACATTTATTATCATTACACTATCTTGTATCCCCTGAAGAGTTGGATGAATATGCATAGCTATAATAAGACGTTATAATTGCAGGAATTTATTTATATTAAATCTACAGAAAACTTTAAACGAATTACATGTGCGTGTGTGTTTGGTGTTAGTGTGTGTGTGTGTTGGGGGGGGGGGCATGCAAGTACATTGATATTTTAATATCTTAAAAATGATATCTTAAAAATAAAGTCGGTCAGTGGCTATGTTACTGTCACGTAAATAGTACATGGATTTAGATATAAATTTATTAGGCGGTCAACCATCTGGGCTGTCTTACCTCTGAACATATAGGGCTCATTCCCAATGTAACTATCGGTTTACGTAGATCGATCCAACCTGGGGAATCAGATTAACAGATAACCGCACTTCCTCTTTTTTCCAACGTGCTCGTATATTCATCAGCTTTTCTGTAGTCTAATAAACTGCAAGAGGAGACGAGTTAATGTTAACCTGTTTGCAATCAGCAAAAGTCCCCGTGGAGTTGGATCGATCTATGTAGAATGATAGTTTCGTCGTAAATGAGCCCATGGTCTGTAGGTATCATCAGGTGAGCCCTGTGACTTAACACCTGTTGATTAGATAATAAATAGTTCATATGTGAAAAGTGCTCTGGACAACCAAGGGTTTTGATTTGGGGGGAAGGGGGGGGGGGTCAGAATACGTACGGACCTTATATTATTATTATTATTTTTTTTATTTGGCTCTGATGGACAAAAAGAGAGTTCGCTTCCCATTCATTTTTACAGGTAACCCTCCCCCTAGATTTTGACACCGGGACTTGGGTCAGGCTAACCCTAACCATTATAACTAAATGGAGGGAGACTTTCTGTCACATGGACCCTCAGTTTCGTTAAACTGGTCACAGAGGACCTCTTCGTTATCTCCGGGGTACAACAAAGTCAAGCCCTCAACAGGGGCGTAACCAGACCTTTTAAAATTGTACGCACAGATTTTGAAAATTCCCAGGTACAATTATATTCCGTGAAAATTACACTGAATTTATGGAGAATAATATCATGGTTGGCTCAAAAAATTGTACGCACAGTGCATCCGTGCGTATGCCTGGTTACGCCCCTGCTCAAGGTCAGCATGACCGACCCAGACTGTCTGGCCAAGTACGCTGTATAATTAGGTTGAGTGTGTGGATACAGTCTAAGGAGGCATATGAGGATAGTCTAGCTACAAACAGGATGATCAACTTCCAACACACGCGCACGGACACTCACACACTTTTTTGATCACACATTTTGAATATTCAGAGAAAGATCCGGTCACAGGATTTAAAAATAAATAAATAAATAAATAAATAAATAAATAAATAAATAAATAAATAAATAGATTTAAGGAAATGTTGAGGATATCGAACCACCAGTAACCTCGAAAAAAATCACTCAGCTAATAACGACTGGATTTCATCATGCATTTCAATTATTAAAACGTCACTACCGTTTCAATGTGGAACACCATCAAGAACAGAAAATTTACCATCAAGAAAAGAAAATTAACTTATTTAGCCACATTATAAGAAAATATAATTTGCAGCGGCTGTTATTGACAGGAAAGTTCAATGGGAAACGTTGGAAAGGAAGACCAAGAACAACATGGATGGATAACATAAAAGAATTGGCTGATCAAAAATATAGTGGAAGTACACGAATGGCACACTTTCGACGGGCATGTCGCCCCATGACAGCCAACCTGTTGAGAGAGGATGGCACTCAGTGATGATCCGTTTCTTACGTAATACTTCTATGTCCTATAGCTACTCACCTGAGCCCGCGTCACGCAAAATCACATGAGTCGCATATAGCAATGTGCACACTGCAAGCATGGTTATATTTATAAAACACACGTATAAAAAAACACGTGTCTGGGCCGATAGGCCTGCCGCGGTTACATCTTCTGCCACTTTGAATATGTTGACATTCAAACTCCAAAGCTCACATTGACGCGTAAAGCCTAGGTCCCAACCGAACGTACGGGCTGCTAAGTGGTCTAGGGCCAAAAAAAATTGGGGAAAACGTGGGAGTTCGTGCGTGAGGAGCACGTCCATCGTGTGACTTTTGGAGGACGCAAACAGCACGTAGAAACATTTTTTACCAATGTACTTGATTTCTTCCCTGCGATCTAGCTACGTCCTAACCGGACGCAAGGAACCTAAAAACCGTGCGTCCAAAACGTAGTTGGGACCTAGGCTCAAGCCTTGTGCATTACGGGACATTAACGAAGCGTCGAAAGGGAATGCCTCATACATACAGTATATAGGTGAAACCAACACGTTTAGACTCCTTAATTAGCAAGTATTCACTTTTGGTACCATCAGCATACTAGTGCAAGATACGATGCAAATGCTGCCAGAACATAACATGTGACAACCAGGAGACCCGTACTCAACACCTAACATTCTTACCACATTGCTTTAGCTCACAGCTGTTATCACCCTCCCGCCCCCCCCCCCCACATCAACCCCCTTCAACATTCACACAAACAAGCTCACAAATACACACACACGCACACACGTATGCACACATTCACACAAACATTACTTCGATAAGCCCCATTTGTTGTCAACATCCATGTAGATCAAGGCCTATATTTCTAAATATTTTATTTATATATTCTACACACAAACATCACTCTGTAAGTCCCAGTTGTTTGTCAATATCCATGCAGATCAAGGCCTATGTTAATAAATATTTTTATTTATATATTCTATTGCGTTTCAAATATTGATGACTCAGTTTTTGAGGCTCAAAATTTAACCCAAATGAGGTCAGTGACTTCTTTCCCCCCCCCACCCCCCCTTCCACACCCACCCTGTCAATCAGCACCTCTTCGCTACCTGGATTAGCGACACAACCACCTATATATATATAAAGATGCAGTTCTACTCTGTACAGACTGCAGAATACGCGACGGCGACACTGAGAAGAGCAACTACTGATAACCGACGCACCTGTTGAGCTTACATTTGAAATAACGCATGACGGAAATTATTCGGTAACCAAGAGCAGAAACAGAGAACAGGTACACTATTCATCGCTTATGCTGTTTTTTAAATGTGATTCGAACATTGTTTGTATATTTTTTTATTATATTTATTTGTCTTTGGCAGTTAAGGATAATCCCATTTGCTGTCTAGCAATATTTGCTGCTAGCACATATGCGTACTGATATGGTATATAGGGTTACATGTCTGGCTCAGCTTATTGCAGCTATTGTATAATAGCATTTGCTCGAGTTGTGTGCAAGTGACATATAAGTATGAAGTGTATGCACAAAGTCTAAATATATCATACAGGGTGGGCAGATTCACATTTTAGATAGGGTATTGGTTGAAATATGGATGTAATTTTTGCAAGATTCGATGTTGCGTGATCATATACTTTATTGACATTTAACTGAATTGAATTGATACAAAGCAAATGAAACTCTATTTAGGATAATTTTGGCATACCATTTAGCTCCATATTGTACCTGCATATTTTTTTCATTATTCTTAGTTATTTATTGAACATTCTATGCAGATTCATTAGGACGTGTAAGGGCTGAAGAAACGCCAAGACACGAGCTTTCAGGTAAGGTAGTTCAATTCATTTTTTGTTCTGCTGAAAGAGTTTCAATTTGCATAATCTATCACTGTGGCTGGCCAAGTCAACTGAGAAGTTGCATAAAACCCTCATCAAGCAAAAGCATTCCATGGTTAATGCAAAATGAAAAAAAAAAAAAAAATATATATATATATATATATTTTTTTTTTTTTCGGTATGAGTATATAATATCCAATTAAGTTGTTTGGAATTTCTAATTAAGATTAGAATTTTATTGTGATTCAATATATAAGTTATTCCAAATGAAACTCATCCTAGAAGCGAACGTATACATGCATTTTAGTACCCATTTTATCACGTTCACACACTCCCAAATTTCAGCCCAGAAATCTTAGTATGATAAGCCCTCAGGATAGTTCGATCTGCTCTGATGCGACTTGCCCCAATGACACACGTAAATGAAGATGAGATAATCTTTTGATTTCAGCTTGAAACGTTAGCTGAATATCACAAGATATAAGATGAATTCCATGTTCACATACTCAATACATTTCCCTTATAAATTGTCGGCTTCATCTCAGCCAATTATTCATTCATTCAAAGTATTGCAACAGAAAGAGTTCTCCAGTGATTTATCTTTTTGGATCAATTTCAGACTTCCTCACTACACCTGCTTGTAATACATCTCTGTGCTTGCACTCTTCTTATAAACCTTATTGAGTTCAAATATTCGAAACGCAACGTTTAGAAGCCGTAGATGTCTAAGTCTGGATCTAATAAGTCACAATACTAGCTTATTCGTGAAACGAAACATTCACTTTCTGTACTCTTGAATCATTCACGTAGCACCAGCACACACTACTGTGTATTATTGTTTTCAGAAAAGTCATAACAAGACCAGATATAACAGTTTATTGTCGAAACAACATGTTATTGGCAATCCAGTGCAAATATATGGCGGTGGTAAAGATAAGGGTTCCAGTAAAAATTCAGTTCTCAATAAACAATATTTGCAGTACACAGCAGTAGAAGGGACTTAAAATACACTGGTGGTTCGAGATTGTTGCAAAGGAAGTGGAGGGGTTGGTTTGTCATTTGTCTCCCTTTCCTGAAGCGGGTTAAGCTCCCAAGGCTCTATTCCCATAGATTTTAGATCGATCTATCCCCGCGGGGAGTCTCACTAGATTACTTTCAGATAATCCGACTTAAATGTCCGTCCCGCCTACTACAAGCTGTAAGGGGGTAATTAACTTTCGTGTCCGCCCGGCTGACAGCTATTTAGCGTGAACCCCCAGGGAGTTAGGTCGATCTAAAGTAGGTCGATCTAATCTATGGAAATGGGGTGCAAGACTGAAGTACGTTGGTATGTTGGTATTTTGTCTCTTTTACACCCAGTACTCATACAATACTATGTGAATACAGTAACTACACATCTTGGCCTTCCTCGTCCCAAATAGCACAGGTGCTGAGATTACTTATGCCCCGAATTTTAGTGCGTGTTAAATCTAGGCATAAACCCAGCAAACACAAAACGTTATTATAACGTTATCATAACGTTTATATAACAATAAAAGACGTTATGGTAACGTTATAAAACGTTCTATGTTTGCTGAGAACAAGCCCAGTGCCTTTGTTTGTTTTATGGGTCAATTACAAGTCCATGTCTTCCTGTACATTTTAGAAGGAAAAACCGACATCTGGTACTTTTCTATGAAGGGTTTTTATTTTTTAAGGTTTAAATTGGGAACAAAATAGCTTTGCAGGATAAATTGGCCTAGAACGTGTACAGTGTACCTTTAGCCTACAGCCAGCATACAAATTGATGTTGGCTCTCTCGTCGTCCAGAAAACTGTGGCTATCTTTTGCTTATCCAGGCCAAAATGACGTG
The DNA here is from genome assembly GCF_051362555.1 of Lingula anatina. Taxonomy (NCBI): domain Eukaryota; kingdom Metazoa; phylum Brachiopoda; class Lingulata; order Lingulida; family Lingulidae; genus Lingula; species Lingula anatina. The sequence goes on along the minus strand of NC_141774.1, from coordinate 6,049,012 downwards.
TAGTTAAGGGCGCAATCAGAACAACTTGATACGCGGACTAACAGTTCTGCGGATCAAATATGGCCGACCCACTTGAAAGCTTGCTGCATAATCCCCAAATAGACACTCAATAGATTCTCCGCGGGGATCACGAGGTAAGCTTTCAAGTTGGTCGGCCATATTTGATCCGCGGATCTTTTAGACTGCGGATCAACTTCGGTTGTGAATGCAGCCTTAAATTCACAAAGCGTGGTGGCACCGTGCAGTTAAGCTGATAGCCAGGTGATTATATTTATACATATGACCTAAAAGATGTTGATAAGAACATAGACCAAGCTAATCCTCCCCCCCCCCCCCCCCCCCCATCAAGGGATATAGGACGTTTTGTTTTCATTTGCGTTCGATTGGCTTGTCGGATGCAGATTGTTTTTTCTCATTAACAGTGGAGGTTTTTAACTACTGTACATATATACAGAAAGTGGGTCTGTTTTTAAGTGGAAAAGATACATGTATACAGATATCTTAATAAGGCCACCAAAATTTTTGATTATTTTTTCATGACTGCTATATACGAAGAAAAAGTGACTGGAATTTTAACTGAATCCAGGGCTCACATTTTTTGAAAACAACTTTTCATTGCTTTATTTTGACTGAGGTCAGTGTGTCTTTGCAACCCATCATAAATTTATATATTTGTTTATCTAGATATCCCTGTCCTATTTTTAGCCGTTTGTTTGTTTATTGGTACTTATTTATGAACCTGTTGGCTTGGGTCTTTATTTTGTTTTCTATTTAAAGCTTTTTTGTTTGTTTAGACATATAGATTTTTTTTATTTATCCATACATTTATCTTTATTTTCGATTGTTTATTCATCTACATGTGGGTATGCCTCTATTCATTAGATTGGTTGTTTATCCATCATGTTTATTAACCAAATTATTCAGTTCATTGCAATTGTTTGTTTATTCACTTATGCTGTTTTTGTTTATTCATTTTTATTTATTTATTTAAATTATTCTCTTGTTTATATAGGCACTGACTGATTAGTCACTTACCAATCTATTTATTCCTTCGAGTGTTTGTTTATTCATTGATCTATTTATAAGACTGTTTGCTTATTTTTCATTTCTGGATGGAAAAAACCATCCCACTCACGCCTAAGATATATACAACCGTGTCAAAACAGCTCGGAGTCAGAGGAGAGAGAAATATAAACACATATTACCTAATAGTCAATTAAACAGTCTCAGGTCTAATTCTGCTCCAGTTTTCACCAGTTCATGATTATCAAAACTTGGGTTTCTAGTCATCATAGTAAGTGTAGAGCACCATACTTTTGTGCGCGTTATGAGTATGCAATGCGCATGTATATGCTGGCATACAAGATAAAGCATATTAACTTGTGTTTTGTTTACAACATATAAAGTGCATTTTGATGAAGGATTACGTTGTAAACTTCTGCATACAAAATGTTGTTCGTATTGATATAGTACTGCTACTTAAAAGAGCGCTTGATATATGGATCTAGTATACAGCCGATGTCAGAGTGGAAGGTATATGACTTTATTATCCCTATATGTGCTTTATTGTTTGCGTGGCAGCAATGCCAAAGCTAATCAGCAACCTGAATGTTGGATTAATTCATTAATTGATTTTTTATTCATTCATTTGTTTGTTAATTTATCCGATTATTTTCTTTTTCAATTACACAAACATCATGTGCATGATTATTTATCTGTTAATTTATCAACCCAGTTCGTCATTCATGTCTCTCTCTCTCGTATAGCGAAGGTTTCTTGATAAAAGGTCCACTTTCTCAGAAAAAGAACCTCCTTTTGAAATTGCTGGCTACGGGCAGCTCTCTCTCTCTCTTTCTTTCTCTCTCTCTCTCTCTCTCTCTCTCTCTCTCTCTCTCTCTCTGTGTTTATTTATCTCTCTATTTATCCCAGGAAAGGAACACCCCACCAGTATGAATGAGGGCGAGGTGATCGACGATCTCTTCAACAAGCTGGGCGCCTTTGGGCGGTACCAGATCCGCACCCAGTTCTTGGTGATGATTCCCTTCGTAATCAGCGCCGTGCAGGCCATGAGCGTCGTCTTCATACACTACACACTGCCCCATAGGTAAGGCCTAGCTCTGCTGTCCCAGCAAACACAGATCGTTATCATAACGTTACCATAACGTTATCATAACGTTAATATTACTAAAAACGTTATGGACCCAGTTTCTGGTGATGATTCCGTTTTTAATTGTCGTCTTCATTCACTTCACTCTGCCTCACAGGTAAGTCCTAGCTCTGCTGGTCATTTAAGGATCCATTCCCAATAACACTACCGTTCTACGTTGGAAAAAAGACAAGGCGTGTTAATCTGTTAAACTGATTGCATTCAGCGAGAGTCCCCACGGACTTGGATTGAACTACGTACCATGATATGGGAGGGGGATCAATATTGGTTGATTGTTATTTAAGGTACACATTGAGCGTAGGAAGTGTCCCAGCAAACACAGAGCGTTATTATAACGTTGCCATGACGTTAATATTACTAAAAAAGATATGGTAACGTTATAGTAATGTTATTCTGTGTTTGCTGGGGTAATACATGCATTAAGACTTTAGGATGCGGGGAAAGTTTGGGAAGGTTTGGGGAGTTGGCGGCGGAGGGGGTGTGTGTGCTAAATATTGGGTGGAGAGACCATATCCGTGCCCACAAATTCAGTATAAATGTAGCATTGTGTTTTGTTTGTGACTGAAATGAGATTGAATTCAGATGATTTATACATGTCGGGTCGCCTAAATCCTACCTTTTCTAGCAGATACCAAATTGATTGAAGACAAGATTTTTTATCGGCCAGAAGGGCCTTTTGTAGAGAATCACCAAGTACCATATTCTCTTTTTTTCAGATGTGCAATCCCAGGCCTACCAAATGACACGTACGAGTCCCAGGGTCTTTGGCACGACGAACTGATCAACGCCTCCATTCCCGGCGGCACGGGCCTCGAGGACGCGCACTCCAGCTGTTATTTGTACGTCCCACACAACGGCACCGCTGCCACCAGTGTGAACAGTACCCAGGAGAAGTGCAGTAGCTGGGTGTATGGTAAAACAATGATGGACGTTACTGTTCAGTCCGAGGTAAGGTGGGTGGAAGGTGGGTGCAAGGTGGGTTCAGGGTGGGGGGGGGTGCAGTGTGTTTACAGGGTGGGTGCGAAGTAAGTGCACGGTGGGTGCATGGTGGGTATAGGGTGGGTGCAGTGTGGGTATAAGGTGGGTGCAATATGGGTACAAGGTCGGTGCAGGGTGGGTGCAAGGTGGGTGCAGGGGGGGGGGGGGCACAGGCGTAACGAAACAAACCCAATTTCTTCTTTCCCTGTCCACTGGCTTTGAAAACTAGAAAAGGTGATTAATTATGGAATGATTTTAAAGTGTGTCGTTTGGAATTCAATGAATTTCATTCTCCACAAATAATGAAATGTTTTAAGACAATAAATGTTCATTCTGTTCCAGCTCAATTTTGTCTGTGATAACCGGCCTAGGGAGACCGTGGCCCAGATGGCTCATTTCAGTGGACAGATGGTGGGACCGCTGTTCTTTGGTCTGCTGGCAGATAGGTAAGAATAAAGATGGTCTTTCTCTCTCTCTCTCTCTCTCTCTCGTTATGAAATGATGATGTGTTCTTTGCCCTCGTGAGTAAGTGCTGAAGCTAATTTGCTTTTCAAAAGCAATAAACGACTAAAAACATTTAATATTGTGAAAATTTCATTTGAATTATTAAAAAGAGTACCTTGCGAACAAACACTAAGAACTAAACTGTATTGACATTTAAATACGGAGTTGAAATCTAATTAATTAATAAGTGAAAAAAGTTTTAATAACTTCCAGTAATTTCGTTAGTGGCTTTAAACATCAGAATTTAAATGAATCCATCATTGAAAAACAACGAAAATACTGGTAAATGTGTAATTATTTTCAGCTCTTTATCATATCATTATGTATCATTTATTCAGCTTCGATTCATCTTAGGTTTGGTCGAAAACCAATATATCTCATATCTACGTTGCTGGGGGCTCTATTCGGGGTGTGCTCGGCGTTCGCTCCCGACCACCACTCCTTCGCCTTCATGCGCTTCGTGGTCGGCCTCTGTATCTGTGGAACCTTCGGGGCGGGATTGAACCTCAGTAAGGCTGCATTCACAACAGCAGACCAACTAGTCCGTGGATCAAACATGGCGACAAACTTAAAAGCTTGCGGTCTTATTCCATAATAGGCACTAGATAGATTACCCGGAGGGAATATGCAACAAGCACTCAAATGGGTCGGCCATATTTGATCCGAGGATTAGTTAGTCTAATGTTGTGAATGGGGCCCAAGTTTAACAGTGACTTAAATTCAAATGTCAGCAGTATGTTTTATAGAGGAATAACCCAGCAGGCAAACGACATTGATTCTACGTTGATTCAACGTTGATCCACCAAAATTAACGTTGATTCAACGGTGAATCAATGTCGTTTGTCCGCTTGGAAGAACCTTCGTACAATGTACAGTGCTCTATAAAATATTTGCATACACACGTCAGATCACACAACACAGGCCTGACCAAAACTTTGAACTCATCTGCGAAATATGGCGTACCCATTGGATTTTAGGACCTTTTCAGTCACAGACTTGTGAAGATTCTTTTGTCTATATTTACTTATATTTGTCTGATCTTACCAGCAAAAGAATCTTCACAAGTCTATTACAATAACATAGCTCGTGAAACTGTTCTACACTTTTCAGTCACGTATGTTTTACTCAGGCCCGCAGCCAGGGGGGGTTCGGGGGGTTCGAAAATAAACCCCCTTTTTGCTGAAAAAAGGTCCACTCTGGGTAAAATTTGACATAAGTACATGGGGATTTTTCGGTAAAAGGTCCACTTTTTCAGAAAAAGAACCCCCCCTTGAAATTGCTGGCTACGGGCCTGATACTAGTACCATTATTAATATTGATTTAATATCCTCTCCGCCTTGCAGTTCTTGAACTGGTCGGCACATCAAAAAGAATGCTGGTGGGTATAATGGTTGAATACAGCTGGATCGTCGGCTCAGTTTCCACTGCGGGACTAGCATATTCCGTGAAAAACTGGAACCATCTCCTCCTCATAGCCTCGGTTCCGATATTCGGCATTATTCCTTATTTTTGGTAAGGACTTTCATTTCGTCTGTAAGTTGACTGTGGTGTCCTCCATTGATGCCCCCGACAGTAATGTAGAGAGTTATAGGGATTCTGTTATGACACTGTTCATGTTGTTAGGAAAATTGATCAGATTATATTTTGATACTGTTAAATTAGATTTCCATTCATTGACGTTTTTGCACGAATGACATATGACAGGCAATCTAGAAAGAAAATATTAATTTTGGATTTGAGTCTTAAAGAGAGTCATGCAGTGGAACTTATGATAATAATAATAATAATAATGATCTTTTTTGCTGTTTGTAATGTTCATAGTATCATAAATTGAATGTGATCAAAGGATCATATTGGTACATACATAAACTTTAAGATTATACGTACAGAAATGAATAAATAAATTGACTGATCATTTAATAAAAATAAAATTACTTCCATGCCAGGATTATACCCGAGTCCCCAAGATGGCTTCTGACGTCAAACATCAAAGGCAACAGAGAAAAAGGAAAAAAACTCATGAAATACATATCGGAAGTCAACGGTCGCCCCCTGGTGGAGAAAGATTTTGAGGTCCTGGACAACACGTGTCGGGAGATCGTGGTGACTGACCAGGGGGGGTTGCGGATCCTGAAGTCACCACGGATAGTGATGACTCTGTTGGTTGTCATCATGAACTGGTGAGCGAAACAGTTCTTAAACCATGAGTCCATGACTAAAACGGGAATGTTTGTTTCAAATAATTTTTCCCACTATAAGGCTCTGCGATGTTTTCAGTTTCGTTTATGTTTCTACTAGAGTGTTCAATACTTGCTGTGCAGTATATTTCTATATTTCAGAAATATTGGGTACTTTTATTTATAATTATTTCAGCCAGAATACAAAAATTGCAGAAAAATCAGGTCTAGATTTAGAAAAGATATTAGCGTTGCATTTACACATATTTTCTTCTTTTTTGATCTTATTGACGCTCGAATCTCTTTGGCTTAAGATATCATTTTACCGGGCACCATGTCAAACACAATTAATAATAAATAAGTGAAATGCTGGATATGTCGTATTTTCTTGAAGGTTTTCCGTCAGTCTCGGGTATGCGGGGATCAGCCTTAACAGCGGCAAGCTGCCGGGAGACTTGTACGTCAACTACGTCCTCATCCAAGTGGTCGACCTCCCCGCATTCACCATGCTGTTCACCATGGACAAATTGGGAAGAAAAATCCCTCACATCCACGGCATGTTGTTAGCTGGCCTCTCGCTGCTGGCAACTGTGCTAGTTGATCTGTATGCTGACAAAGGTGAGCAGCCAATCAGGGTATTGCGTTGAGATCACGTGGGTGCGTCGTTGCTACCACGTGACAGCAACAACATGGGCACGTGGTCTGAAGCGTTAGGTCTACTTTGCGAAATGTGCTAATTTTAAAAGCGTGAACAGCTGCTCGTGACACTCTCTGAACAGTATGGCCTTTTTTGTACTTTGTCCGACAAAATTCCATCACTGTTAGTGGGGACCTCTAAAAGAAATATTTAATTTTGATATCAGACTAACGACACCAGGCAGCTTGATGCCTGTCAATCATATTTGATTTCTACCAGTAATTTTTTTCACTTTCAGACCACCCATCAACTCAATCCATCTACGTTGCCCTCAATGTCATTGGTAAAATAGGCGTGGCCTCCGCCTACGGAGACATCTTTATTTGGGCGGCTGAAATGTTCCCGACGGCGGCAAGAAACCGTTGTTATGGCGTAGTGAGCACTATTGGCCGCCTGGGGGCAGTAGTGTCGCCGATTATTGTGGTAAGTCACGTTTTGGTAGTTTGAGACAAGTTATTTTAAAAAATTCTGTTAATTTTTGTGCAAATGAGTAAAATACATACATATGTATCACAACCCGTCTTTTGATGGTACCGGTAATATATTTTTGAGGTCAATGTCAATATCCTCAAGCGCGCATCCTCTCACACATATGGCATAGCTCCATCAGTGTATCTTCAAAATTTCATAAAAGACAATATCTGTGTATTTAATTTTCCATCGAATCACCAATGTAGGACAGGTTGAATAATCCTTGCCATGTCTTTCAGAACGAGGCCAGATTTGAGGGCCCCATAGGCAATTCTATTCCGCTGTTGATATTCGGCGTGCTCTGCGTGTGTACCGGGCTCTTGGCGGTTCTACTTCCGGACACCGCCAACAAGCCTCTTCCTGAGACCATAGAAGAGGCCGAGAACTTGACCAAGTAAGGCCCCATTCACACAGACACCATCAGTCCACGTGGTTCGATCCAACTATGCGGGGACAGCCTGGCGTTGAGTGAAATACAGAAAAGCCGGTGATTAGACGAGTACGTTGGACACAGAACAGTTAAGCTGGTTGCACTCAGCAAGAGTCCCCGGATAGTTGGATCGATCTACATGTACGTAGACTGATGGTGCATATTGGCATGTGATCTAAGGCAACTAGTGATAGGCTGATATGAATATATGAACCAAATAAAACGACAGTTTTAAAATAGTCAAGTCTACTATTATGTAACAAATATCAAAATCGGTTTATTATTATTATTTTTTTTTGACGAATTAAATAAAATCGTCAAGTGCACGTCAAAGTGGGTTGGATCAAACTTCAATTAGAAAAGTATGCGCAAACGAGTTCTGTACAAATGTACAAACAAAATCTGCAAGCAGAGCTAGTTCTACTCCAGCGCATGCATATGTGCTCTAAAATGGTTTGACGAGGAATCAGCTGTTGATTGATCGATCAATGCCTTTATTTGTGGATTAATCAATTGTTTATTTGATTTAATAGATTTTCAAGGAAAAAATCCACAACAGCTGAAACTACCGCCAAAAACGGAAATCTCATCGTGAAGATTCCAAGCACCAACGAAATCGAGGACTACCACCTGACGTCATTGTAACGTCACAATGGATTCCTACGCACAAACAAACAGATATTCTCAGAAAACACTGCCAATGAAAGCGAATGATTATTGAAATGGTTATTGTGTCTGCCTGTATAACTTGGACGGACAGAAAAAACACACAGGCGGACGAACAGACGAACGAACATACAGACAGACAGATATTGACAATCGGACAGACGGACAGGCAGACAGACAGACAAAAAGATAGATGTATAGATGGATACATGACTAGATGGATGAATTGACGTACGGAAGCAGATCAAGCAAACGGACAGATCTGGACAGAAAATACAATCTTAATGGTAAAGGGATATTTATAATACATTCCACACTTCTTACACACCGTGATGTATCAAGATATCAAAATATATTTTTTTAGTTGTTCCATCAAAATATTTACGTTCGGATAACTTCGGCGGATTCCGTGCGTCCATTCGTGTAAGGAGACACGGAATCATCACCCGATTTTGGCCGAATACTAGTAAATAGTTCTGCTTAATAAATTGTCTTGTACTATTTAACACGGAAATTCACGGCAAATAAAAGTTTTGTATAAAATGTCCTCTGCACCTAAGTCTATGTTACTTTATTTGAACAAAGATATTTTCTTCTGTTATCTTTGTGACCCAGTTACAACTCGGCATACTAGAATTTATTTTGTACATATCTGTAATGCGCACACCGTAAATCTTTTTTCTAAGACTGGGTTCCAATACCAAGATTGATCTAACAGAATCGAGCCATCTCCGAGGGGTGTCTTGCTAAGTTACTATAAGCTTAAGCGGGTTAGATGTCTGGCACGATAATTGAAGCTGCTAAACGATAATTAATTACCCCTTAACAGCACCAGTAGGCGTGACAGACATCTAAGCCGCGTAAGTTGATTGCAATATAGCGAGAATCTTATCGGAGATAGATCGATCCACAGTTAATACCATAGGGTCTTGGAATGGTCTCTAAGATATATTCAGGCACTGAGGTAACTTAAGCTTGTCACAGTGCACGTGCGAGGTAGGATTGCTTATTACGTTTTAGTGCAACAATGGGGAATCCAGGGAGCACAGAGGGCCACGTGCCCCCCATATCTTGAAGTATTCGTAGGTACATGCACACATGCCCATTCTCCCTCCACCCACACCCCATGCACACAAAACGTATTCGACCATGTGCAATACCCCACGTATGACAGTGAAATAATTGCTCTTGTCATTTGTTTCCATACTACATAAATAAATAATAGAATAAGAATAATAAAAACAACAACAACAACATCATTAATAATTGTAATTATAATAAGTAAATAATAATAATAATAATAATAAATTTATTCGAACTCATATCAAGTGGATTGTTTAAAATTTTTAATGTCAAAATCTGATAATGACTGTTTTTTTAAAACAAATTTTGTCTGATCTTCATGGACCTATATAATCCTGAATCGTTCTTATCTCCCCTTTTATTTACATTCATATCATTCCCTTTAAGGGAGAATATTTTTTATCTGTCTCCCCCGCAAACTTCAGTTACTGGGCCATAAGTGTGCACGTTCTGCTTCGTTCTGTCGTACCCCATTCCCATTCCTAGATCGATCTAGCGGGATCGGTCCACCTCCGAGAGGATTCACGCTAAATTGCTTTAAGCTCAAGCGGCTCTGATGTCTGGCACGCCTATTGTAGCTGCTAGGGGGTAATTCACTATCGCTTAGCAGCTTTAGTAGGCGTACCAGACATCTAGGTCGCTTCTGCTGAAAGCAATTTAGCGAGGTGGACCGATCCCGTTAGATCGATCTAGGTATGGGAATGGGGTCTTATACTGGATACTAGTATATCACTTTATCCTTCTTAATAGTGCATTACCAAAGGAATTTTTCCACGTCTGTGACTTTAAAACTGTTTATTGGTCATTGCTTCAGCCAGTTGTATGCGCAATGTTTTGTGACAATTATCAGAATGATTTTTTAGAAAATAATTTTATGTTAAAATAGAATAGCCAGATTCAAAATTGGGAGAACGCGGTGCTCTAATTTACGTCCTTGCATTGGATGCATTAAGTACAAGTTTTAGTGGCACTTTTCATTGTCAAATGTAAACACTTAAGATGTCTAATTAATTTGCATAATTGGAGAATAAATCATCGCGTTCATAGCATTTTGGAACATCTAGTCCTATAAAAACATTGAAATGTAGGTCACGCTCGGAGAGAGAATTAGAACGAAATGCAAAAACGTTGGTACAGATGGGTCGGATACTGAAAAGTTGATGATTTTCCTACAAAGATGAAACACAAGTTTTGATAATTACTTCGACTGCTTCTGGTCCTTCTCACCTCAGCGCTTATAGGCCTTTGCATCATGAAGGTACGATTGAATTTATATTTCATAGAGAATAAGTAGATAAATTGCCTTGATTCCGTTCCTGGACTCCCAATATCTTAGCTAGGACGTCGGGACGTCGTGGATCACGTGATCTAGGTATCTCAGCAGTGACCAGCAGGGATTTGCCATGGTTCACAATAGATATTTAGTCCAAATTTTAGTTTATTAATTTAGTCTCTGACCGAAGCTAATGACTGTAAGAGCCCATCTAGAGCAGAAGATCCGAGGGTCCTCTGATCCACGGATCAAATATGGCGGACCCTGCATGAAAGAAGAGTCGACTGATCTGCTGATGGTCTTACCGCCTCCGCACGCCCCATTAAACGGATTAAATCACGGCTCAGAGGTTTAATTGCTAGACCCCTGCAAGGACGGTGCGTGAGGAGGCGCGGAGACCATCAGCGAATTTGTCGGCTCTTCTTTATTGTAGGGCCCGCCATATTTGATCCGTGGATCTTAATGGCTACTAAGTCGTACAAGTAGTCCAATCATTAAATATTTTGCTGTATACGTATATGTAGACAAATACAGACAAATACTTCATTAAGTGAACCACCAGCTACACAGTAAATTTACATCGATCTTTAAAGACGAGATTTTGAGTCTAAAAGTTAGGCCAATTTTTTTTTCATGAATCGACCAACAGTTCCTCGCAAAGAGGGCTATGCGCAGCGTTGGCTTTGATATAGCACAGTAGGTTCAAACACAGAACCAATAAATTAAACAATTAATGACAACTACATGTACATCTATGTACGCAGCTAAGTTCATGCTATATAATGTGCATAGATAAATGGTTCGGAATAATAATTAGCAGCAAAGCTGTCTTGTATTACACCAGTAATAATAAGTAGGCCCATACTCTTGACTGTTTATGCGGTTGATTTCGTTACACCTTAGGGTGCATTTACAATAAAATTGGCGTTCTATGTAGATCGATCCAACTCCGTGAGAACTCTCGCTGAATGCGATACATATTTTTGAGTGGCTGAAATGCCAAATGCACTGCGTGGGCGAATTAGAACACACAAACAACAGCATTTAGGTTTTTCATGGGGTCATTTGTATTCTTTCCCAATCACCAATCTAATACCCAACTTCATGCTTTTTGTCTATTTAAATAAATACCATCTATCTAAATAAATGCAATTTTCCCCCATTTTTAGTTGGGGTCGGTCGCCAACGCGGCACATCACTTTTGTCTATATTTAACAGCAATACAAGCTCCAAAACAAATATGAAAATTAAAAATACAGTCATTTTTTTCATTTCATAAATTGTTTGACTTGCAGGTTCAAGTAAACGAATGCCTTCGTCTTTCATGCAGTAAGCACATCCTTTTGTAACAAAAGTACAAACATTTCCCCTAAAAGACAAGCGCACAGTAACATGACACCATCTTCCTTTCCAGCCTAAAACTTGACCCGGTAATGGGTTTTCGATTTATTTTTTCTCATTCGCCTCAATTGTATCTGTCCTATACTTCACTGCTTCTTCAGTCTTTCACTTTTGTGGTCATTGTTATGAAGCCCGCTGCGCTTCCCATGCAAGACATGAGCAGTTAATAGAGAAGCGACGGGAAGAATTGACCCCTTGTAGAATTTTGAGTAAATTAAATACATCGATGAAGGGCGGTTAGGGCATGCAACAGCAGGTATAGGGGAAATTGTCACCTCTGGGGGAAGGTAAGGTAAGTTTAAACTTAAAAAAAAAAAAAAAAAAAAAAAAAAAATAGGCCCGCGCGACGGATAATTAAGGGCAGTTGTTATTCAAATGTTTTCGGCGCCAAGTTCCTAAATTTTTATCGAATCTGAGGTTTGCGAGAGAGTGAAGAATACCTACACCTGTCAAGTCCCGAAGTAGCTGTAGTTCAAAACTGTATGAGGATGAATGCCTTTTTAAAAGACATAGATTTAGTATAGAGACAATTTGGCAGTTGAGCCCTGTGACAACAACAAGGTAAGAAAGTTTGTGTATTTGTCATTATTACAAATCTTCAACGTATATATCGTGCAAGATAGCAAGTTTACAATCTTTAAATCGGTTGAACTTAAAAAAAATAAAACAAAACTTAGGCCGGTTGCAGAATGAGACTGAAGTTCTTGGTCTATGCTTAGACTGATATGATTAGAAAGCAGGCTGTGAAAACGGACTTGGTCATATTGTTTTTAATAGCTTTTAGAAATATGTGGTCCACAATCAAGTTATATGACATATATTTTTCATCTCTGAGAGCACAAAACTGTAGCCAATACAGTAATAAATAAATGAATAAGTAACTGAACACCAAGCACTGTTCACAACACAAGCAACCTAAGAAAAAAGCTGACGTAAAAAAGAATTTTCTAGGGTCATTGCATTGCCCTTTAATTTAATTTTAATCATCGGATACCTATTATTACCTTAAAGGATCCACCCATCTATAGAAGAAACGCGTCATTAAGGACGCATAACTGCATACAAAAAGTTAGTTCCTTTCATAAGACCAAAGCGCTGTTTCATAAATAACTTAAGACCGAAAATTGGTTTCAACTTTTAATTCCATCATTATAAAATATTGAGCCTTACGAAATTTTTTTAAAGGGGACGTGCTATGGGATTCTCTGGGATTCTAAGGCCTCATTCAGAATACGGGACTAACAGATCCGCGGATCAAATATGGCCGACCCACTTGAATGTTTTTTGGGTAATCCCTGCGGGGAATCTATTCAGTGCCTAATCGGGAATTAAGCGGCAAGCTTTCAAGCGGGTGGCCATATTTGATCCGCGGATCTGTTAGTCCGCTGTTCCGAATGCGCTCTAAAAGAATTCTGTTGGAAATATAGGCCCTCTAAGGCCATATAGGTTTTCGGGCCAATAACTAATAGGGCGTCCTATACAAGGACCCTATAGGAAACTTCCGTCAGGGAACTCAAGACAAATCAGTAATGGTCTGGCAAAACGAAGTATGCCTCCTTTTTTATAACAAGACGGGCGCCATATACTACCAGCACTGAGTAACCAAAACGTACTGGATCTAAGTGGAGTATAACGGATCCATCTTGATCTAAAAAAGCCGAAATGTATCCTGAAAGGTGTGACAGGAATGGTAGTCCTAGGAATAGAATTCCGGGTTCCTATATGATAAGTACAGGTCAGGGTTTGTTGGAGTATTGCAGGGACGGATTTACGGAAGACGGTCAGATTTTAAAGTTTATAATTTTTTCTGTCGGAACACGGTCGAAAATGGAGGATGGATCAATAAAGATAATTTGGAAGCCTGTCAGAAAATATCTCTGGATCCGCCCCTGGATTGGGTTTAGTACCCCGTACGTACTCCGGTATAAGACGAATGTCACCTGTACAAAGTAATGGGAAAAGGACTACGGTTTTAAGCGGACTACCATTCCTGTCACACCGGTCGCCTACGCTCATACAGCGTCCAGGTGCGCCTTTTGTAACTTAAGGTGCAATTTAAGCTAACTGGTTTAGTTAATGCGTGTGGGCACCGGAGCGTTATATAGCAAAATGCTCCAATGTATATTTTGAAAAAAAAATAGAATAGGCAAAGGGAAGGATCGGCACATTGCCATATGATATTACCAAATTTTGCACGAACCAACATATCAGTAACATTCCGCTGCAGCTGGATTTATTCTCGCTACAATGTGTTTTCTAACATAAAGACATTAAAATTATGAAGTTATTGGCAAGCCGACTTAGTATATTCCAAGATCCAAAAGAGTTTGCAAGTTGGTCGTTTTTGTGGAGGTTAGCTAATAGCGCTCGAGTGAACCAAACAAGGGGATGGCAGAGTTTATCGGGAATCGGGACATTGAATCACAGGGCACGTAAATCCTTTATACTACTGCTGTTTAGTCTAAGCAAAACGCAGCTGAGGGATATAATTACATTTCAGTGTATAAATTCTCGCTGGACGCTACAAAAATTGTCAGGAAATAAGCCAGAGACATGAATATCTAGTAAAAAAATCAATCCTGTTAAAGGGCATTTAAGGCCCCTTGTCCACGTGGTCATTTTGTAAGGGTGTGACCAGTGTCCAGTTCCACCTTGACCCTGCACGCAATAAAGGACACAGGGGTGACGGTGGGGGTGGGGGGGGGGGGGGGCAGTGGGACACAAGTGACCATCCCCTGGCTTCTGAGAAACCCCTTCTGTCGATGTGGAAGAAGGAATGGAAAACCGGGGTCCCGTATCAGGCCTGTAGCCAGGGGGGGGGGGGGGGGTTCGGGGGGTTCGAAAGAACCGCCCCTTTTGGTGGGAAAAGGTCCACTCTGGGTAAAATCTGATATAGGTTCATGACGTTTTTATGGAAAAAGGTCCACTTTTTCAGAAAAAAGAACCCCTCTTTTGAAATTGCTGGCCACGGGCCTGCGTATGATTAGTCCTGGTACAGGTTATGGTTAGTCGGAGTATTCGGTTAAAGGGTTTGCTTCATGCCGTCAGAATGGCCTGAACGGAACATATTCTTCAGAAAACATGCCCAACTAACGATATCTTTATCCAAATACACAAATTAAAAGCTCATTTTGTAAATTTTTGGCTTTAAAAAACGTCCTATTTGCTCGGCCTGGGAGTTAATGAGCTACGTGGTCACGTGGTCCAATGACGACAATCGAGCCACTGGAGAACAGAGCGTGCTTAGCTGTCAAACTGAGCTGCATTGTCTACCTGTAAGATGACTTCTCTGGCTTCTGATAAAAGTTTATACTCATTCAAATCTCTTATCCGAGGGGTCTAAATCCTCGTGAAGCTGTGTAAAACCATTTCCCGTCTAGTCATTTCTTTAACAAGCATTTCATTATGATTATCCCAAGTTGTATAAAACACTGCATTTGAATGAGTTAAGGGAAATGTTGATTATTGCATATGAGGTCCATGTTATTTGTGAAATTCAATTTATTTTATTAAACCGCTGACACTCCGTCTTGCATACTTTTATTAAACTGAGGTAAACAATGCCCATTACCTTTACAAGTCCTATCTTAATCATCCATCTACCTGGAACTTCCTTTACCTCTTAATTAGAGGGTTAAATGGCATTCAATTTGTCTTGCTTGTATCGAACGCACTCTCTATCTAAGCTTTACTCCAGTTATCTCAGGTAAAAATCTACCTGTGCCTTAGTTACAAAGCGCAGCTCCCGTAGACCTGGGGGTACTAGATAAAATCTGAACACCAGGTTTATCGAGGAGCTAGAGAAAGAAAGGAAGAATTTTTCCTGCACAACTTCATAGGAATGTTAACACGGACTTGATTCAGCTTAGACCTCCAAACTAACAGGGTGACATGGGCAATTTTCACAAACAAATCATAAAACTATATTTCAGTTAACCGCCTTTAAAATAAATATACCGTTCTGGGTAAATTAAAATAGTTATTAAATCGCAAGAATATTTTTGACTTAAATGATGATTTTATTATTTATGGAAATTAAGCTACTATATGAGGTACATTTGCTGTGATTACGCTGTCCTTCATGTTTTGCGTAAGTCTACATTTTGCTGTATGTGCTTGTAATCTTTTTAAATATGTGCGTACACTTTTTGCAGGTCTGGTTACCCCCCTGTTATGTGATGAGAGTATTAATTTGGCAATTAGTTCCTTAGCTTATTTGAATAGAATTGCAGTGTAAAATTTTCAACAAGATGTTGGCGAAATAGCCCATTACTCTTTGTAGGTATTTCCCCCGTCAAAGTTTGTCTAAAATTATCTTTCAATCTTTACTCTTTCAAAGACAGTATAAAGTTACCTGACATATTTTCGTGTAAACTTAATGACAAGCCAAGTGTCTCCAGTTCATTCCGTACTCAATTTTACCCAAGCAAATTTTTTTCTTGAGTAGATCTTTATAGCACGTTGTAATAAGCTTACAAATTTGCAAAAAAAAAAAAAAATTGCGTACTGACGCAGAATTTGCGTTTCAAGTTATAAAATAATCAATCTTTTAAATTCTTTAATATTTCAGATGAAATAATCTTCAGAAACAAATCCTCAAAGCATAAGCGAATTAGGATAACGAACCATTTTATTATAGCAGTTCCCATTTTTTCTTTAATAAAACGCTCTTTTTCCTGTTTTTCCTCAACACGTTTTCTTCCACGGAAGCTTCAAGATACCCTGAGAGCAATTTCTTTTATTAATGTTCGCGACCGTGTTTGAACTTAATTGTTTAAGTATTGATATTTAACGTCATTTACAAATACCAATAAAATAACCCCATGAAATAAATGAGATATATTGAAAAATATGAAAGCCCACCAAGACGAGTTTCATACCTGTTATTACCTGGCTTGGGAATTGCAGCGGTGCATATTAACAGGTTTGTTGTAAACGAGCTTTTGGTCAACTACAATGCATTTAAAATGCATCAGCAATCAGTAAGTTTGCCAACTGATGACAGTTAATCTGAAAGACTACCAGCTCTTGATATGATCTAAACCACCTGAGGTGACCATGATCTAGAGCATCGCAACTATTGTCACCGAAGTTAGTAAGTAAGTCACGGAAGACCGTCACAGACAAAGAGAGATTGTCAACGAGAGCTGCAATTTTGGTGAATCCCACGGCAACACACCGAGGCATAACGAAAATTCCTCAACTCCGTTCAACACAACTTTCCTTAACTTCTCCGTCTGTATGCACTTGCAGCTCAGTTGAGTCTCATAGACCTTTATCGTGATTGTCGTCACAGTACCACGTGACCCAGATCTGTTGCTTCATTTTTGCATATTGAGGTGAGGTTTACTAAAACGCTTTTTTTCTACTAATAGATTGTTTTTATAATTTTTAAATGGCGGGGATCGATTAAAACATACCTCTAGTGTATAGATTGAGTGCTGTATCTTCAAAATTCGAGAAATGGATTTTTACATGAACATTGTCCTTTAAGATTCCGGGACGAATGTCACCTGTACAAAGTATAGGCCTATATGGTTCCTAGCGGGTCACTTATAGAAAAAGCAAAGAGAAATAAAATAGCAAGAGAAAGGAAGAGAAATAAAATAGCAGCATCCCAACCCTTTTCTTTTCCAAAAATCTGAAAAATTGCCCGCATCTACTTTTTTAAACATGTATGTGACTTGTTACCTCGCAAATTTCTTATCATCTGCATCCTCAATCTCCCTCTAGCGAATCTCTTGCTACACCGTTTTTAAACACCTTTTACACCGCAAATTGGGTCTTAGGCAATATTTGATAGTCAACATCACCATTTACAAACACGGGTGCTATGTACTTTAAATATCGCAGCCTTTTCTTTTGTTACATATTTATGCGATTGAATAAACCTAAATGCGTTCTGAAAGGGGTGACAAGCAGCGGTGTAACAGGATCCACGCATCCTCGCGTTTTGTGTAAATGAATAGATAGCTCAGGCCTGTAGCCAGTGATTCAAAAAGATGGGTTCTTTTTATGGAAAAGTGGACTTTTTTACCATGAAACCTCCGTGTACCTAGATAAAATTTTACCCAGAGGGGCTCCTTCCTGTCAAAAAAAAGGGGGGGGGGGGGTTCTTATGAACCACCCCGAACCACCCCTGGATACGGGTCTGTAGCTTATAAAGTCGTGACAGGTAAGCCGATAAAGCACAGTTCTTTTCAACCTCAAACGCAAATGCAAAACAGGTCGTGGGATGAGAACACTTGCACCGTAACCTTATAGAACTCTTTATATATATATATTGGCCGCGTTCACTCTAGCCCCAAATAGTTGGATCTGTAAACTAAGGCCCTATTCCCATTGCGCCATCGGTCTACGAAGATCGATCCAACTCTGGGGGGACTTTCGCTGAGTGCAATCAGCTTAATTGAATGAGACGCCTCTTCGTAGCGTTGAGTAGAATTACAAATTTATCTCGTGACTATACGAGTACGTAAGAAACAAGATGAGGCGTGTCACTCAGAAAATCTGATTGCACTCAGCAAGAGTCCCCGCAATGTAGACCAATGCTGTTTATGGGAATGGGGTCTAAATGCAAATTGGGTCGTGGGATTAGGACACTTGTACCGTAACCTTATAGAACTCTTTATATTGATATATGCCGTGTTTACTCTCGTCCCAGATCTCCGAGTCTATCTGAATGACGTAGATAGTGTATTGTAATCAAGGCGGTGTTCCCTCAGCATGTTGACCGCCGTCCACATATTATTTAAGGTTAACATAGATGACGTTAACTGTATGCCGTTATAGCCTTAAATCCAAGCCGATTTTAGTGACATCAGCGATATTAATAAGATCAAGGTGTATGTGATCAGCATATTTATTGTTAGTTGACAAGCCACCTGTTAATTTAAGAAAGGGGGTGGGGCAAGCGTACCGGTCGAAGCTGTTCAACCCGGAGTTGTGCGTCATTTATGTCTTCCCAGTCACGAACCGTCCGTGTCACGTGTGACTGCGCCTGAGGACAAACTGAGATTAGGCATTTGGGGCTAACAGCGTCGTGCCTTCTCTCTGTGTGACAGTTGACACTCGTATCACCAGCAGAACTAACACCAATATTGACATAAGTTTGTTGAAGGGATAGCAAAGACGAGGACCGCCACCTGCACTTCTCTGTAAATTTAGTTAGGGGCTCACGTCGATCCGGCATCTCCCAATTCAAGTAGAGCGTTTTCTGAAGAGCAAAAGAAGTTTTTCAAGAGCTACCTTAAGACCTCTCAGATGCGTTCACACTAAGACAAATTCGACCGACCCCGTGCTCTGATAACAAGCAGCGACACTCAAATCGAACCAGTATCAGTCTAGGCGAGTACTGTGAACAAGCCCAGACAAAGTTGAGGGCATGCTACACACGACTGAAAAAGAGAGACCTCCCAACCTAGTTCAATGCCGCTCTATCTGACAGTGGACAAATACTAGAAGGGCAAACATAAAGCGAACAAGGCACTCGGCCGTATTTCAACAGTAGGCCTTCCTTGTCATAATACTTGTACAGCACTGGCGTTGTGTGTGGACCATTTACCATTGAAGTTTTACGTGTGCGTAAAGAATAAGCAAGATATATAGGAACTTATCAGCGGTGTGTTGTACTGAAGGTCTCTTTTTTTGACACAGCTCGAGCAATTGCTACTGAAGTTTGAATGACATCGACAAAGTTACGAGCGTGAGAATCCCTAAGAGTCCTTCTACCTCTGCTATGAGGCCTATCTCCTTCATCGAGGATATTTAAGGTGTGCGCAATAAATAGATAATAGACTCACCCAACTGGGACACCGCAATTTTGTACCGATTTGAACATATAGTTTGGACTTGAACAGAAGGGCCGACCCAGTAAACTTGGTCTTCGGGTCTTAAGACGCTGGAGTATTAACTTATGCAACAAGACTAACAGAGGAAGCACTACCGTACATAGTCCCATAGTAAACACGTCGGTGACATTTTCTAGTACGGGTAGGTACGCAAGACCATGCTCTGATCTTAAAGAAGGTTCCATCGACGTGAGATCAGGATCCTACTACAAAAAGGTCCCCCCCCACTCTCTCTCTCTCTCTCCCTCTCTCTCTCTCGCTGTCTCCGAGTCGCGTCAGTGACACAATACGTGCTTTCTGTGAAGTACAGTGTATATGCATCGCAGTTTTATATAACTTTTTAAATTGTTGTTGATTACTTTCCAAACTGGAGGGCACTTAAGTATAAAACAGTAAAAATACGTCAGAAATATGCAAATATAACACAAAATGTAATAAAAAAACTTAAGTCAGTTCTCTGGCTTAGTAAACTAGGATTTCCATGGGAGTACTGTTACAACGCTCCTGATAGGGTAAGAGGTGCCCATGTGACCACGTAACCTTGGCAATTAAGTTTTTAGCCAGAGGGCATTTTTTTTTCGAAACTGGGGCCAGAACACTTGACATTGTGCGTCCCGGTGTAACGTTACAGAGAGTCCCCAGTAATATACATGTAGAGTCCGCTTCCCATTCATTTTTACAGGTAAGCCTCCCTAGATTTTGACCCACCTAGGTCAGGCCAACCCAACTACCAGACTCGGCACCGAATGATCCTGAATTCACCGTTAGATCAGACCACACTACCGTTATCAAGGTGTGTGTCAGTACGCATTACACAGTATCATACCCTGAACAAATTTTGAGTGGTGATGCAATGCTTTTCAACCCCACTGAGAATCGTCACTATCACATCGCGTACTAGGCAAGAGCGGTGTCGCGTGTGATACTGTGTAATGCGATCTGACACACACCTTGAAAACGGGTAGTGTGGTCCGATTTACTGGTGAATTCAGGATCATTCGGTGCCGAGTCTGGTAGTTGGGTAGGCCTGTAAGTCAAGCCAACCCTAACCATTATAACTAAATGGAGGGCGGACTTTCTGTCACACGGACCCTCACTTTCGTTACACCGGTTGTGTATCCCATGGGAAGTGATCTGGTTTAACCTGCAAACACAGGACGCTATTATAACGTTACCATAACGTGAATATAACCAGAAACGTTATGTCATGGACATAATAAGAGAAGGCCTTCTCTTATTATGTCCATGGTTATGTCCACGTTACGGTAAAGTTAAAATATAGCCAAAAAACGTTATTGTAATTTATAAACAACTTTCGGTGTTTGCTTGGAATATACTTGAAATTAGAGTTAAGATTTTCCCGGTACAGATGAAAACTTTATAAATTAAAAAAAAAGTGAGATTATGTCATTTGTGTATTAAGTAGATTGTGCTATACAGATCATTGAAGTTCAATGTTCAGGGGCGGATCCAGAGTTATTTTCTGACAGTCTTCCAAATTATCTTTGTTGATCCATCCTCCATTTTTTGACCGTCTTCCGACAGAAATAATTAGATACCCGTCAATGTAAACTTGAAAATCTGACCGTGTTCTGGAAGACCCAGAAGACCCCCTAAATCCGCCCCTGCGTTCTATACAAGCCAACCTACCAGCACTGCAGGTAGTATAGCAAACATAATTCCACAAACGTCACTTTATAAGCACGAATGCTTCATAATACAGATTTCCCGAAAGATAAATTGAAAGGCATTGTCACAGACTGTGTTTTTATTTTTATATTCGCTTATATTTTACATTATTATTTTCAGAACTGCTTAAAGATAAAAGGAGAGACATAAAAAGGTGACCCATTTTTCCCTTTTTTACACGTTTACATATTTTACATAACGTTCAATATTACAGACCAACAAACTGATGAAAAGAAGGGTAAAGACACGGCGATACACAGGATTTTTTTGTTTTTATGTTTTTAAATATGTTTATCAAAATTAATCTATAGTAAATGGCAGTATACTTTGATCATTGAAGATGTAAAGGACTTGGTTCCCATAAAACTGCCGAACTAGCAGGATCGATTTATCTCAGAGGGAAATTTTTGCTAAATTGCATTTAGTTTAAGAGGCTTAAATGTCTTGCACGCCCAGTGAAGCTGCTTTCGTTCACGCTTAAACTGAATGCAATTTAGTGAGAATGTCCTCGGAGATTAATCGATCCTAGTAGTACTGTAGGGTTATGGGAATGGTCCCTAGCATTGATATTTGTTTCAAGGTATAACTACTATCACAACCTGTTTTAATACACACACTAAGATCGCATCCAGTTTATCGGACTTACAGGTCAAATATGGCGACCCACAAAAAGCTTGACACCCCATTTCCATAGATTAGATCGACCTACTTTAGATCGACCTAACTCCCTGGGGGTTCACGCTAAATAGCTGTCAGCCGGGCGTACACGAAAGTTAATTACCCCCTTACAGCTTGTAGTAGGCGGGACGGACATTTAAGTCGGATTATCTGAAAGTAATCTAGTGAGACTCCCCGCGGGGATAGATCGATCCAAAACCTATGGGAATAGAGCCTAATATGTATACATATTTTATATATATTTATATTTATTACAGATCCGTGAAAGAATGGACGGAGAGGCAATAGACAGGGTGATCAGTAAACTCGGAGATTTTGGCAAGTTTCAGATCCGCGCCTACGTCCTCACCTGCCTCCCGATTGTGGTGATTGCGTTAGGTGTGATGAACATCGTCTTCATCCACTACGCGCTGCCGTTTAGGTGAGTTCGGCATCTTCATTAACTATGGCCTTCCATTGAGGTGAGTTCGGCATTTGTTTTTTTTTTTCGTCCCAAATGTACCCGTGGAATATAACACAGGTGCTGAGTCTACTTACGCCCCGATTTGATGAGCCTTTCGTTGCACACTTTAATCGGCTAAATTCGGACAGCCGACTACGAAAATGGCTTAGACCCTCAGCGGATATAGTTGACATAATGAAAACGGCTATTGTCAATTTGTCATCACTGACAGTGCAAACCATTGCCTAGACAATCACAGCTTGCTCCATGGGCTCAATTACAAATAAGAAAGGAAACGCAATCTTTTTAGACTCGGAAACGCAGCTTAGTCGGCTTCATTTTATAATCCTTGCTTAGACCAATTTTTGACTTTTAATTTCAAAGTCATGTATGAAACAGGCCGCATTAGTGAAATATACTTCTTATATCAATACATTTAGATTGTTCATGTATTGTATGCATATTATACAAGTTGAGTGATAGTCAGTTCAAATGTTGCAGATAAATATTAAATAAAATTGTAGAGCAATAATAATAAAAAATAAACTCATTATTAATTCAGATGCGCGTTGCCCGATATGCCCAACGACACATACGAGTCTCAGGGCGAGTGGCACGACGCCATGGTGAACTCATCCTATGTCCTCGACCCGCTGGCCCTGGACGGAAAAGATCACTGTTTGCTTAACATCCCACCCAACTCCTCCGCTGCCACCAATGTCACGAGTACCGAAAAATGTGACCGCTGGGTTTTTGATAGGAGCATGATGGATGAAACGGTCCAGTCGGAGGTAGCGTGGTTATTTATTTATTTATTTATTTATTTATTTATTTATTTATTTATTTATTTATTTATATCTCTTTAGTTTATTTATTTTTTCATGCATGCATTACTTTTTTCATTTATTTTTAAATTTCCGTTTTTATTCATTTATTTATTTATTTTAAAATTTATTAAAAAATTTTCTACTTATTTATTTATTTATTTATTTATTTTACGCCCCAAATTGCGGCTTTCAGCGAGTAAAAGGGGGTGGCAATCCTCTGGAAACACCAACGACCTGTTGGAAGACTGTCCCAGCCAACACAGAACGTTTTCATAACGTTACCATAACGTTTATATTACCAAAAAATAACGTTCTGTGTTACCTGGGGTTGAGCTATTGCGCAGAATTACGACTGTGATTAGATGCCATGTGGTTATTGTTAACAGCAGATGTACCCAGAAGAGACCCCTGTCTTCTTCTCTTTTCCGTAGCCGTGGGGATACTTTTAAGTGGAAAGCAATTGGCCGATTTTTGAAAATAAGTCGGGAGAAGTTATACTGAACAAAAATTTTAAAGATCACTTTGGTTCACTCTCTGGCACTCTCTATCTCTATCTCTACATATGAGATCACAGTCTCTTTCAGCCTTGTCTTTGAGCTAACTGATGCACTCAAACGAGACCACTGTCTTAGAACTGCTCTTTTCCGCAATCTTGTGGATGTTTTTATGTGGAAAACAACCGGTCGATGTATGAAAATAAGTCAGGAGAAGTTACACGTATACTGAACAAAACTTTTAAAGACCACCTCGGTTCGACATCATTAGTTGTAAAATGATCATGTGAAAACTTAGGAAGTTAGGAAGTAGATATAAAGTATATTACCAACATTGAAATTATTTACCTTAAATATTCAATTCGTTATTTAAGCAGTATAGACATTTTCAAATGATGGCATGCATAAAGTTAGGCCTACCGTATACATACATTATAGTATTGCGTTGCAGGACTTTTATGTTCGCGCCAGGAAATCGCGGTTTTAGCCGTTTATTTCACGGCCGCTTCCCGAAAACACAAACAGCCTGTATTCATATTACTTGCGAACAAATTATTATAATATTTTCAACACACATTTAAACCCGTACTGTTTGACATCCTAATTTTTTTCTGAAACATTATCACTGCATTATTGGAAACGTTTTCATAATGCTTGCATAACATTTCGAATTTGCTGTGGGGCTGTGGATCTCATTCATAATTTCACTGTGCTGGCATACAACAGTTGGAGCATTTATTTTGCCTATTTATTCGACTCTAGAAATCATATTTATGAACCCCTAATTGATCTAAACAAATTACCTGTTGGCGGATAAAGTTCAGATACTCTCAACATATGTTTTGAAGGTAATTAAAATCAAATTTTATGTTCAGCTTTTTTTAACTTTGGAAAATCGTGGGAACGACAGTGCACCTCTGTTGTACCGTTTAGCAAGTGCACAAAATATCGTGACGTCACCAAAAAACACCGCGGTCGTAAAATTAATGCAGTGTTGATAAGCGCCGTTAGTGTACATGTAATGATAATTCAAAACGCGCCTAATAACTTCCTTCTACCTGGGCCACATTGATTTTTCACGAGATGTTCCCAGAATGTCTCTGGCTAATTAATGACACAATTCTTTACTGCCAGGGTCACAGCAATGAAACATGTATGTAAATCAACCAGGGTCACATCCAAAAAATCTACATGTAGGCCTACATGTGTTCATAGCACTTACTGGTAAATCAAATTTTATCTTATAAGAATTTTTGAGGTAACATATTATTTCTAAGTGTGTTATGCTACATGTAGTTATACGTCCTACAAATATCAAAATTCACTGAATACTGGTTCCCAGCATCTACATGTATACTTTATCAGCAGCACTGTCCAACAAGCTCTGTGTACGTTTGTGTGTCTTTTAACTGGACATTATGTTGTTTATGTTGCCACACCTACATAAAAATAAATACTACTACTACCAAAATGTAGCCAGTACATGCAGTGCTTTTTTATATCTCTTAAGAGTCTACGTTAGGGGTGTAACGGTACACTATTGGGGTCCAGATTCTACGTTAGGGGTGTAACGGTACACTATTGGGGTCCAGAGTCTACGTTAGGGGTGTAACGGTACACTTTTGGGGTCTAGAGTCTACGTGAGGGGTGTAACGGTACACTTTTGAGGCCCAGTGCAGTAAATCGAGTCCGCCACAAATGGTGGGAAGGCGTCCGGGCGATCCAGATCCAAGATCTTCCTCACATCGGGATTAGCTCTCCATGACAGCTTCTGTTGCACTAAAGGCTGAGTTAAATCCCAGAAGTTTTCTATGAAAGGGTCCGTGACCAAATACGAGATATTACGAGACTTCATTTTCGGCTCTCCGGGGACGGCCCCATTGGGGCCTTGGTACCCATCGCCAACTTCGCCTTGGAGAAGCACGGCGTTTCTTAGCTCATTTGGTTCTCTGTTCTGTTTCTGATATTTCAATAAAGCTTTATGGGTGTATTTCACCGGTTGACGGAAGTCCAAATGCTTTAAGTATTCCTCCTTGGAAATAGGCCTGTCGCTGACGGGGTTGACCACAGAAATGGAGTTGCATTGGTAGCGGTAAGAATGATATAGAATAGCTGGCATTTGACGCACCATGAAGGGAGCGGCTAGCCAATTGTTGTAGTCGAAATAAGTATCCCATGGTAAAACAAACGACAAGGTGTCCCTATGGAAAGCCACGAAACAGTCATCAAAAATCCAGTTCACGTTAGCGGGCGTGTTTGGTTTCACTATTTGTATGTTTTGCCGTGCCGATTGGGGGTAGACACCGTAACTCACTGCAGGCTGAAAATAAAGAAGGAACTCTTCAAACCTTTGGAACGGATCATTGCTCATTTCTTCCCATGGTTTCCAATTCACCCCCGTGCTGTTTCGTACCGACAAAACAACGTCATCGTCGGCGAAGATGTAGTAAAGGTATCCTTTGTCTGGTGTCTGTGACGCTAGATGAACTGCGTAACGAAGAAGAGCATTTCTACCGGCCGAGAGGGAGGTTCCTTTAGGCGCATATATGTCACCTGTCTTGTCTGCAAAAGTCAACCAGAAGACATCTCTTTGTGGCGTCTCTTTTAGCCCTTTAATGCCTCCCTTTGGGACTGTCGGCCCCTGCGATAAATACACGAATTTTTTCCCCTTTACGTGGGTGTAGTCCCTCTCCTTCAGCACCAGGTATCTTGTTTCGAGATCAAAAGAAAACGAGTCCCATCTTTCCGAGGCGCTCTTCGCCTTGTTTTCCTCAAACCAGGTCCACTTCTTCAAAGTGTGCTTCATGTTTTCTTTCTCCAGTGGCGCAGGAATGAGCATCCATATTAGCCCGACAGTAATACACGGAATCAGCCATTTAACAACTGAACAGACCCTCGCTGTTGTCAATATGTTATACATGTATTTCAGCGATGCCATGCTTGCTAGCTGGCTCGCCCTTTAGATTTCTGTGAACCGGCAAATGAGAGTAGAATCCTTAGCGTTGTATCTGCGTGTACTGCACACAGCAGTGCTTGCTATCGCACGGAATATCAGTGAAATGAGTCCGTGTCCCGAAGCAGAAACTATAATTGTAATATGAACAGTGGCCTATATGCATATATTATAGGGGTCCGGTTGCATGAACGGGTCGTTAATTTGTTCCGCTACGATTGTCGTAAACTGAAGTGCGAGGTTTTCTCTCCCTGTTTATTACGCCCGTTGCACCAAGTCAAAACATGACCTTCTTCACTGCGCCCGAGTAACACTTCGTTTCCCTTCTTCACTGGGGCGGGGATGAGCGGTCAGATGAGACGGACGGACAGCGACGCAAGGGAACCCCGTTAATTTTAACATGTTTTTGTCAACGATCTGATGGTTGTCGTGTCGTAGTGACACTCAAGTCGAACTGACAACGGAGCGCATTTTTATTGGTGTATTATTGAATAAAGATGAAGGGTTTCCCCGGCACGTAAAAGAAACTAAAAAAATACGTTAAGCAATAGCGTAGATGCACCTTTGACTAGGGCTCTATTCCCATAGATTTTAGATCGATCTATCAGATAATCCGACTTAAATGTCCGTCCCGCCTACTACAAGCTGTAAGGGGTAATTAACTTTCGTGTCCGCCCGGCTGACAGCTATTTAGCGTGAACCCCCAGGGAGTTAGGTCGATCTAAAGTAGGTCGATCTAATCTCTGGAAATGGGGTGTAGGATGCTATTGTAACTTAACCCTCTTCAGAACTATAGTAAAACACACAGGTATGCTGTAACTGGCATCTGTAATTGACATGTTTGTATGCAAATTAATGCCCCGCCCAATATTCCTGACCGCCATCAAGCGTGCGCCTGGTTACAGGGTTATAATTTTTAAATTAAACTTTATATTATACTTTTAAAAGTGTGAGCAATTGTCAGATGCTCCTTGAATGCAACTCATCACCGGGAGAAATGCATATACATGTGATAGCAACTTACAAGACTCACATTTTATCTAAGATAATTATTCATGAAATAGTAATCCTTTTTAGCTGTACATAAATTGTCGCTGAGGGCCACTCGAGCTCGTACTACTAGTGCAATGGCCACACTGGTTTTAGCCGGTTACTACATGTATACCAGGCGGTATCTGTTCGACTGTGCTGTGCATGCTATTGTGATGTAGTAGTTTGACTTTATGCGCGTGTTTTATCTTATGTGTAGTACTTACGCCATCAGTTATACACTTGAGTAAGTACTGACGAAATAAAGAGCCCGGGCTCTCTCAAACCACCGGCTACTCGAGTCACTTTATTATATAGCTATCATATGAAATAAATATAAAATGTTCCCATGGCTCGCGGCAGAAAACCAATACAATAAGCTGAAGTATGTAAAGTAGATGCACCCCGCGTTTGGTCACTTTGTTTTATATATACGTCGTGGAGATTTTACTGCTGTATAAGAATGCCGCTGCGGGCTCTGAAATCATTTTTATGACTTTTATGTTAATGGCCGAAAATAAGGAGGGTGAAATAATTAGAAGTATGCTTTCTGATTACTTCATGCCCGTTCCCTTAAAATGTTATTTTTATTGATGTTAATATTTTTTGTGTTAAGCACCAACGTCTTGCAGAACTAAAAGGGATAACAACTGTTCGTATGATATCCATATTTCACAATAAATACATTGTAAACAACTCATAGAAGAATGATAAATTATATTTTACCACGAAAACGGCGGTTAAGGCAATTATTCTGGGATTTTTTGCTTGCCATCACATCACGCGTTCGTTATAGCTTACTACTCTCTGTAATAATCTCTTAAGAGAATATTACAAAAAAAAAAAAAAAAAAAAAACTTAAAAAAAAAAAAAAAAAAACAGGGACTAACTCTGAATGTTGGGATGGATTCATTTACCATTAATAAAAGTGGGAAAATTGTTGTTTACCCCAGGGAAATTCATTTTGTTGCCAAAATGAACAGTTGTTATCCCTTTTAAGTTACATATTTTTTTAATTTAACGTAGATAACAATGATCTTTCGAGTGACTCAATTGTCTTAATTTCCTCCATGCTGTTACATAGCGTATTCACACATATAAGACCTCATCCCTTCCTAATTATATGATATAAATATATCATTTAAATTACCGGTATATCTCATATTGTTTTATTTGGGTGTAATATTTCAAATTGTTTTTCATATAATTCCTCTTTGGTGGACAATCGGTATAATAAACCGTTTGTTATATCACATAGCTTTTTCGCAGATATAAAATAATCGTATACTTTGCTAATGTTATTATGATTCATATTATTTTATATTAATATAAATGTATACAATACTCCACGTTGTTTCATATATAATTCCTCTTACAGTTCAATTTTGTCTGCGAGAAGCGTCCGAGAGAAACAGTAGCTCAGATTGCTTCCACGGGAGGAGAGCTGGTTGGTGGCATATTTGCCGGATACTTTGCCGATAGGTAAGATTCAGCAACTGGCGCCCATCCAAATTTCTAATATTTTTCGTCGATCA
Organism: Lingula anatina; assembly: GCF_051362555.1. Lineage (NCBI taxonomy): Eukaryota > Metazoa > Brachiopoda > Lingulata > Lingulida > Lingulidae > Lingula > Lingula anatina. Next base: position 6,019,668 of record NC_141774.1, on the reverse strand, counting down.
TATTAGATTTTAAGCGATTCTTTACATTTTTGAGTGAGCTAATCTACAAGAGAAAAAAATCAGGTGTGTGTAAAGTTTTTAAGTAACACTCATTGTGTACGTGTACCTATAAAAGACGCTTAACATGTTGAGACGGAGGTCTCTTCAGATGTGGACTTATGATAGCGCCTTTCGGACAATATTTCAGTCTGAAATGTTCCCTGTCTCAACAATACACGATCTTGTTCTTGTTCCAGGTTTGGTCGCAAGCCCGTGTTTCTAATTTCCATCATCCTGGACGCCATCTTTGGAACCGCTGCCGCGTTTGCCCCGGAACACCATTCCTTTGCGTTCTTGCGGTTTATGATTGGGTTTAGTATCGGGGGAACATTTGGTGCAGGATTTACACTGAGTAAGATGACTTGAAGCGTGCCGGTGTGACAGGAATGGAAGTCCTAGGAATGAAAGTCCGAGCTCCCATATGATTAGTACAGGTTAGGGTTAGTTGCGGTATTGGGGTTAACATATGGGACGAGTGTCACATGTTCAAAGTAATGGGGAACGGACTACGGTTTCAAGCGGACTTCCATTCCTGTTACACCGGGTGCATGTGGATACGGGATGGATGATAGGAAACCATTTAAACAATTGAAGATAAGTAGTTTCTCTTTCTCCATCCATCCATTCTCTCTCTCTCTCTCTCTCTCTCTCCCTCTCTCTCTCTCTCACACACACACTTCTTTTTTATTTCTCCTTTCTTTATTTTCTTTATTTTGATGGGGTCGTTTCTAAATCTATTTATCCCCCCCCCCTCTCTCTCTCTCTCTCTCTCTCTCTCACACACACACACACACACACACACATATTCGCCACTATTCAGGTTAAATAAAATAATATATATTTTTGACATTTATTTATATCAAGTGTATTATTTAAATGTTGATCTTTTATTTCTACTGATGTAACTCTGTGCCATTTTGATTTTATAGAAATTAAAGGGATACTAACCCTTCATATGAGATTCAGAATTTCACAATAACTACAATGTATTCTAGTTGCTACATATGCTTTAGTAAACAGCAATAAAACAAAAATAGGCTCAAACATGTTTTTCATTCTTTTTAAATATCAAATGTTAAAGTTCATCAGACGCAATAATTTTTTAATTATTTTTAAATTATTTTTAATAAGTAATCTAAGTTTTATTTTTGTTTTGTTTCCCAGTCATGGAGATGGTGGGTTCTTCAAAGAGAATGCTGGCAGGGGTGCTCGTGGAATACTTCTGGATAGTGGGCGCCATGTCCACGGCCGGCTTCGCCTACTTAGCTACCAACTGGCGCCATCTATTGTTGGTGTCATCTGTGCCATTATTTGGGATTATTCCTTTTTTCTGGTATGCTGATCCTTAGCCTGCATTCATTACTGATTTTATTTATTCATTCATTTGTTTGTTTCTTAGCTTGTATATTTTCATCCACCGTTTTTATCCATTCACCCATGCGTTCTTGCCTTCATTAATCTATTTAGTGGTTTATTTTTAATTATTTGGTTATATCTTGGTTCCAATAAAGTCTGGTTTCCTTATCCTCATGGAACTTTTACAGAAATCGTAAAACGTATGACCCTGAAAAAGATAAACGACATACTTAATTAACTCCCATTTTATCAAGTCCTGCCTGCGTTTAGCTAAAATTCTGCAAAAGAATTACCTCACAACTATATTTATACTACAGGCTTATAGACGAATCGCCAAGATGGCTTCTGGCGTCTAATGATAAAAAGAAGCGAAACGAGGGAAAGAAACTGCTAGAGCGCATGGCGGAAGTGAATGGTCGCCATCTATCGGAGAAAGATCTGGAAGTTTTGGACGTCCAGGGAGATGAAGTTGAGAAGAGAGAAGAAGGTTTACTGCGGATGTTTAAATCCCCCAAACTACTTCTCAGTTTGTTTATTGTAACACTTAATTGGTAAGTACAAATTAGCACTTTTTTGCAATGGCGGATCCAGTCAGAACACCGACAGGATGAGCCCGCGGTCGTCCTACAAAATTTGTTCTGGGGTATGATACTCCGAAATGCGATCTGACACACACCTTGAAAACGGGTAGTGTGGTCCGATATACCGAGTAATTCAGGATCCTTATGTGCCGAGTCTGGTAGTTGGGTAGGCCTGATGAACCTAAATAAAATATTTAGCATTTAATGTGACGTCATTGCGTGAAGATTCGTAATCTCATTCCAGCACCTCTCACACAATATAGCCTCGTTCCTCAAATTTTAGCACCTCATTTCCCTTTCAGGTTCTCCGTCAGTATTATGTACGGCGGCCTCAGCCTAAACAGCGGAAAACTACCGGGGAACGTCTACGTGAATTTTCTCCTCATCTCAGCGGTGGAGATTCCCGCCTACACGTTGCTGTTCACCATAGACAAGCTGGGAAGGAAAGGGCCCCATATCACGTATATGGTTGTCGGGGGGCTGTCGCTTCTGTGTACAGTACCAGTGGACCTGTATGCTCCGCACGGTAAATATTTTCAATTTTTTGTTTGTCTCGTTTTCATATTTTCTTTTCTTTTCTTTCTTTCTTTTTTTCCTTTCGGTTTTCCTCTTTGCTTGTTTGTTTGTATTAGGTCGATTTGATCTTTAAAAGCTAACTGGCACTAGTTATTCAAATACTATAGCACATGTACGTTACAGGGTACTCATTCTCGCTTCAAATGTTTCTTTAATTAATTAAAAACATTGCAAAGGCATTGTTCCATGTGTTAATTTGATATTTTAAGTTAAAACAGGTTTTTAATGAGTCAGTCAGTTTGAAATGAGTAAAATGTCCTTTCAAACGCGCCCTTCGCGGTCTGCGTGTTTTTCACTGATTGCATATAATGTTCTTATACAAAATTTTCGACTAATAAAATCCCTTCCAGACGCGCCTTCCACTCGTTGGGTCTACGTGGGTCTGAATGTCGTGGGAAAGCTGGGCGTCACGGCCGCCTATGGTTTAATAGTGATCTGGGCGGCCGAGGTTTTCCCCACCGTCACCAGAAGCTCCATGTTCGCCATCAGCGGTTTCTTTGGGCGATGTGGAGCTATGTTGGCGCCTGTTATTGTGGTAGGCGTAATAATAATAATAGAAATAATAATAATAATGATTGATTATGATGTTGAGGATGGATGCGGCAACATTTGGATGGCAATATTGTGTTAGGTGTGACAAATGGCGATGGAGAATTGTGGTGGACGTGACAACGGATGATACGCAATGAGGTACGATAAGTGTGTGTGTGTGCGCGCGCATAAGCTTGCGTTAGAGAAAAAGAGAGAGAGCGAGAGTGGGTAATTGAATCAGGGGAGTATGTGTGTAGATAAGATAGAGAGAGGAAACACCCTGCAATTCACCAAAAAACACTTTTTCAATTCCAGAACGAGGCCAGATTTGAAGGTCCGGTGGGGGACTCCATACCTCTCGTGATAATGGGCATTATATCGGTGACCACTGGTCTGCTGGCCCTGGTGCTGCCGGACACGGCCAATGTCCCTCTGCCAGAGACGATAGAGGACGCCGAGAACCTTTACAGGTATGGATGGTCACTCAATGGTCGCATTCAGAATAGATGATCCGCGGAATGACTGATCCGTGGACTAAATATGGCCGACCCCACATCAAAAGAAGCCGCTTAATCCCTTGATGGCCTCACCGCCTCCTCGTTACTGAACGGATTAAATCTCGGCTCCCAGGTTTTATTGCTAGGCCTGCATGGACGGCGCGTGTGGAGGCCGGGAGACCATCAAGGGATTATAAGCAGCTACCTTTTTACCGGATTGGCCATATTTGATCCGCAAATCTGTAAGTCCGAGGATAATTTTTCTGAATGCCACCACTCATTCAACTCTCCTCTTCGCGCTTAGGTATGGAAGTCCGGGTCCCATATAAATAGTACATGTTAGGGCTAGTCGGAGTATCGGGGTTCGTTAATGAGACGAATGTCACCTGCACAAAGTGATGGGGAACAGGCTACATGTACCATTCCTGCATGTCACACCGGGGTGGCGCATAAAGTTATCCCCAGATTTCGCCGTTGTTGTACTAAATACAATTCAAGTTGTTCCCACGTCCACGTCCACGTCCAACAGAGAGCAGCGGGCACGCACTGCTCCTCCCCCTTAGTTTCTGAGGTAATCATTTTATCCCTACCACCCCCTCAAATAAAAATAATAATAACGAAATCAAAAAATCCAAAAGAAAAGCATGTCGTTCCCCCCATCCCTGTGCCAAACGCAGTATAATCAAAAGTCCATAATTTTGGTAATCTACTATATTTATATATTTCTGCCCCCCCCCCCGCTTCCCATTGAAAAGGCCATGGATCAGCCAGTGGATCCCACCTACCAATAAATCTTCCCAAGTATCGGGCGTTTCGTGTTTTACACGAAAAGGGCGGGTTTTGGAGGATGATTTCATCGCGTGCGTTAATAACGTAAGCATGACGAGTGAAATGATTTCATTTTTTAGATTTCTTAAATTTTACCATCGTGTCCGCATAGCAGTGTATGCATTACACTAAAAAGGCGGAATATGACAGAGAGATAGCATCGAATCTCGTTATTTTTTATCCAAAATTTATTCAGATACTCTCAGCTTTGTACGACTCAAAGTTGTATATTTACACCAAACCCCCTACTTTGTCTGGTGATCCACCTATCCCAAACATGGCTTTATCGTAGTGTTGCGTGCGGTATCGTCAAAAGTGAAGTGTTTTTTTGCTTCTTTTTGTCAAGAATTCTCCCTCAGATAAATTGTTACCAGCATCAATTTTGATGAAATATATTTTAAAATTAAAACAATGAAGGTTTAAAAGGCGTGCTGTTAAAGCCTTAGGCTTCGTTCACATGCAATGTCTATTTTCTAAATTCTATTTTCTATTCGCGCTATCTTATGATCACGGTCTGTGCCCTGAATATCCCGCCGCGTAATTACTGGCAGCGCGAGCCAGTTACTTATAGTAACTTATAGTAACTGGCTCGCGCTGCCAGTAATTACGCCGCGGGATATTCAGGGCACAGACCGTGATCATAAGACATACCGCGAATAGAAAATAGAATTTAGAAAATAGACATTGCATGTGAACGAAGCCTTATTTGATGATTTAGAGAGAGTGACTTTGTAGTTTAATATTATGTGCTTGGGTTTCCTTCTTACTGATATTTCATAATATTTAGAACACGTTGAAATAAAAAATTCTTGGCTTTGTCTCGTTGAGCTTGTTTTCCTTTTTTTTTTTTTTTTTTTTGGGGGGGGGGGGACTGAAAAGAGGGAGAAGTGGATACCTCTAAAGCTAATGGGGTGGGGGGGTGGGGGGTCCTCCGAACCCGCAATCATAATACTGTAAACAATCAAATGCCCATTGTAAAAATGTATACATTTCTTTTTTCAGCAAACGCTCCCGAGCTCCGGAGACAACAGTTCTAAATGGCGAACTATTTGTCAAGATACCCAGTAATTCCAAGGAAGTGCAAGAATCGACTGTGACCTCAATTTAGCTTAGACTCATAGTTAAAATTGCTTACTAGATGTAATCATCATATATAAAAAACAACAACATATGTTCCAGTATGTCTTTTGGAATAGACACGTAGTCGCGAGGCTCAACATATCGCAGGTCAGTATATAACGACCATACTGCTACAGAACACGACGTTATTCTCTGTAAATCGATTTTCGGGACCAACGATAGTTAAAATTGTATTGTCTTCTGGTACCTGTTGTATATAAGAGTTTAAACTCAAATATTGGTTTAACTTTTAGACCAAAATTATAGTCGGCTAATATTAGTAGATGGAAATAAACTATGACGTAAATAGTGACGTTCAAGAAGATGACGTGTGAATGGAGTGAAAACGAAGAATTTGGGCGGCTGTTAAGCGACCTGTTCTGCCATAATTTTGGACGTAAAAAACCGAAGGTCCAATCAAGAGCTTTTTATCTGTCACTCCCAGATGTCCAATCATTACACATCTTTAAATTACGTCACTCCCCTCTGTCCAATCAACACACAGCCTTTAATGACGTCACTCAAAGAAGTCCAAGCAATAGACATTCTTCACAAATACTTTTCCAAGACAGTGTGTCCATGTAATGTCCCGTTTTTGAAGACAACGACCTTTTAAATCCATTTTTGGTTTAATAATGTGTTGTTGATGCAGTGTATCGGGGAATGTAGACTGGAAGTGAACGCATTTATTGCTATGTCCAGGCGTATGCTATGTATATCAACATTTTAGTCTACTTTTACCAAAGACATATCATTAGTAATCCACTTCAGTGGAATATTGTGTCTGCTTTTCAATATGAAAGATATGGCCAGAGTTCCACTCCAATACTTTTCTCTTTAATGGGAAGATTCTTATGGGAGTGCTGTCTATTTTTTAAAACTGAAGTAGACCAAAATATTCATCCTTAAGTTAATAACAATTTCGGGGTTAAGCTGGTCATTTGATTGATTTCATATATTACCAGTGAGCAACAAATTATACACACACAAGGGCCCGCATACCAGGATAAAACAATGTTAATTCCCTTACATTAATATTAAGGATCTGTTGATGTTGTATACATTTTGGAAAACACGCCCAATACTTACATCTTAAGAATACTCTAAATTGGTTTTTGCTTCAGATATTTTTCACAATAATAATAATGATAATAATAATAATAATAATAATAATTAATTATAATTATAATCAAGCTCCTACTCACAGATATTTGCTCGGCCGGCTTCTGCGCTTGGATTCGATATTTCGCACCACTTCTCGTTAAATGACTTCACTAAATGAATAATGATTTATTTAGTCTACCAACTGTCAGGTTCTTTTCTTAGAAAGTGCATTTCGTTTCAAAGACCAGAATAGGGAAAGAATAGCACATTTGCAGGATATTTAGACATGAAATTCCATGGTTGAAAGTTTCAAACACGCATCGACTACGTTTTAAGATGCAAATTGGGGAAATAAACACAGACTGACTTTTGATATAATTTCTTTTGTGAAAACGTCCCCGGGAAGACGTGTACACAATACAGTTTCACAACACGAAAAGTACACCAAGTTTAAATAAATATATGAGTAAAAGATCAGTGACATTATTTTTCAATTCTGCTGTTACAAAGCCCTCAGTGTACATTGAGCTTAACCGAAGTCGTAACACTCAATAAACTTCCGCACAAACAGTCCTTAGAAATTCTTCAAGCGCCTTCTTTTAATTTCGAGGATTGAGAAAATCGCACCAGGTGAAGTCTGTCAATATTCATGGCAAATAAGGGACTCGAAGATTTCCGATGTTTACCGATACTGGCAACGAAGACTCCCGATGTTCACCGACACTGGAAACGAAGACTCCCGATGTCTCACTGAAGTTGAAGACGAAGCACTTCGATGTTGACAATGAAGACCGCTCAAAGTTTACCGAATTGAACTTGCTCACCGGGATCTGTGGTTTTATCATTAAGACCAAAGAATTTTGTTTGATTTTTTTTATATGGCTAAGTTCATTTAAGGGACGCAAATTTGTTCAAGTTTATATTATTATTATTATTATTATTATTATTATTATTATTATTATTATATGAATGGGCTCTTGGTAAGCCTATGGCCTTTTTATTTCTCCTTTTTTCCACCGGTCTTAAAGATAATACACATAAAAAGAATAATGAACATTTATGGAAAAGTGAAAAAAAAACGCTATTAATATATGATGGATATTTTCGCCTAATTAACCCCACGAAAAGGAGGCAGGGGCGGTGAATTTTCTCGACATCTGGTTTAGATTTATTTTTTGGTGTGAAGTGAACTGTATTGTACTAATACACCGTGTTGTTCTTATATTTCTACTCATGATCTCAGAGTGCCACTGAAGTAAAAACACTCGACCATTTGACCCTGTTTGCCTATCTATTATATTTAGGTGAAGTGCAATCTGAATGTCAATAATTGTTGGAATATTGACTCGGTTATCAAAAATAAACACACCCGTTGAGGGTAAAGTTTAGGAAGAATGCTAGAGTAGAATACAGGCACGTGATTCTCTCTCTCTCTCCCTCTACTCGTACGTGCGCGCACACACGAACAAACACACACATATATTATACATGTTCCCATAAACTAAAGGTAGTGTTTTACATTTAGATTCAGTTGGTGAGAGTGTTAATTGGACAACAAACAGGTAAATGCCCACAACAAAGTGTCACTGAATTCTACTGGTCATAACAGTGAAACCTCCACTGTAAGCTTAATTGGACATTGAAAAATTAAACAAGAAGATGTAAAGAAATAATTTTCGACCTTTGTCACCCTCCAATGTGAAACTTAAGTTATTTTCTTTAGTGAAAAATCTCTGCATTTAAACCACTGTATAAGCAAAATACACTATACAAATAATAAACAACCTCTCACAATGCGACACACAATACGCAAAGCGTCTCACGTGGCGTTCATTGTTTGGAACTTCTCAAAAAATCCTTTCAGGTCAACAAAACCCGTGCGCCGTTAATAGAATCGCGCGCGTGCGGAGGCAAAAAAGAGGAGTGCGCGACCTCGAGCAGATTTTGTGTGACTTTAACCTGCCAAGTGAAGATAAGTTATCTATGAGGCAAGCTGCGACAGTGTCAGAAGTGAACTTTGCTGTCCCGTCACGCAAAGGCGTAAATCTAAGCCCACTTGAAGAGAATCTCCTTTGATAGACTAATACTGGTACAGTGTAGTACATGCCAGCTTAGTAAAGCGCAGGTTGAAGCAGGAAGCAAGAACTCCGGTGACAGCTTAACTTTTGGCACGCGAGACCTGAACGTTGACGGTGTCAACGCTGAGTTGCACGGAGAGACCCCGAAGAAGCTAGAAGCAACGGGGACTCCCTTACGCGCACGTCGAGGTCGTTTCTTTAGACGGGTGCGTATACCCGAAAGACGACGTTTGTTAGACAAGCAATAGGCCTACTGCGTAGCAGACCGCTAAGATATTAGTATAAGGAGGTATAGCTCTGATGCTATGTCAAAGATGACACAGTGAGAGGCTTTTTTGTATGACAGACGCGCTGTCATAATTTATTCTGTTTCTGTGACATTCAGAGAGCAAGTGTAAGTTTAATGAAATAGCACCGTTTTATTGACTCCAAACAGCTGCCACCTTTTCATCGCTGATCGCAAGGAAACCAAATTCACCGTTACGACTTTTACTGAATCTATGGGTAACACATGGACGTTGGCCGTTTTACTGTAACAGATACTTGGAAAAAACGACCGAGCTTTGCCGTGATAACCTCACGGAGTACAACGGAATTCACTGGCACATGTACTTTTAACGCGCTCGAAGGACAAGGTTGTACCGTTTAACTGTTCCTGACGAGTGCCCAGTCGACCTACAAGTAGGTGCAAGGGTTTCCTAAAGAGTGCGAAGAAGGCTAACAGTTAACCGTGATATTACTAAAAGCTGTGCACTTAGAAGCGGAGAGATATAGAAAACCGCAAGAAATTACTGCGGAGCGAAGACGCTTAATCGGTGTGAGGAGTTATACATAAAAGTTGACTTACGCTCAGGAACTTTTTCGCTGGTCACGCTTACAGACGCCGTCAATCATTTTTTCTATCGTCACAGTTTTACGTCACAACTACGGCTTCTACGAGTCTGTCTTTTGAGGAAAGTATAACTTGCCAAAAAAAGAAACGTTAACGCCGCAAGGAACGCTGGAATCCAATCTAAAAGTAATCACAGTTGAATTTTTGCCTGCGTTGTGACTTGTCGTTTTGTAATAGTTTTGTAATAGAAAAGGGAAAGCTGCCAGGAATTTTTTTCAGCTGGATTTCTACTTGACTTTCGTCTTGGTGTAACGGGTGGAGAAACAGTTGAGAGATCCGAGCCGAAGAATTCAAAGCTAGAGAAGGCACGCCGCACACTTGGACAATGTAAGTCAGGGGGGGGGGATGCAATAAATAGCAAATCTTAGTACTTTATCAGATAACATCTATAGTAATGTTTAGGACTTTGGAACTTATGGAAATATTTTATACTAGATTTTTCCCGTAGTTAAAATTACTTAATTGTATTCCTTTTGATGATAGTTTTTTAAAATTTATTTTATTTTATTTTTTGTTGGTTCACTATCATTGCAGGTTTTCTTTGATCCATCATTTAAACACAATAAACAGTCTGAAAAATTTTCGAAGTTTCAAGCACACACACAAACATGCACAGTCATGCATATCTATACACATGCTTCTCTCTCCGTCTCAAACACACACACACACACACACACACACACACATTCACAAATCACACAAGATTACACACACCTCTTTCTTTTTCTCTCCCTCATTCTCTCTCCCTAAGGCACACACACACACACACACACACACACACACACACGCGCGCACACACTCACTTTGACGTAATCAATAAAGCAATCGTGCCCTCTTGGTACAATCAATGTCAATTCACCCACCCTTCCCACTGTTACGGCAAATCACTATCTTTATCACAAGAAATGATTTAAACGCCTTCAAATCTAGAGTCAAGCACCTGCAAACAAGACACAACCAAGATTAAAGACGAACGGAGCCTAATGTAGTCTTTAAGTATATAGGTTTTATGTGTAACTTGTGCTTGTTTGTGTGTCTCATCACACTTTAACGATGGTAAGTGGGTAGATATCTGAGTAATGGGTATAAAACATTCCACTAATCGCGGTTTGTAGATAGCGAAATTTACCTTCCGTCTTTTTCTCATCCCTCTCCCCTTCTTTCCTTCCTTGCCTACCCTCCTCTACTTCTGATACCTCTGAAGTAATAGAAACACATTTAATGCGTTTCCCGTAACTCTTCTCTTTTTTATAATTAACAACTGTCATTTCTGGTCGACGTCTTTCTCTTTCTTTTAATTCTCTCTTTTTTTCTCTCTCTCTCTCTCTCTCACGTACACACACACACGCGCGCGCGCGCGCGCACGCATGCATGCACGCACACATGCGTGGGCGCAAATGGCCGACTATTTTAATATCGAACCAGTAATAAATTTTTCATATCCACTCAGAAACGAAAACACTACATTAAAAGTTCAATTCCTCTCTCAAAAACCATATCAAATTTCCCTTTATCTTACCATTAACCTCCTTTTTACGCTAACATATAAATAAAACACAAAAAAATGACCTTAACCTTGTAGTAAACACACATTGGGACTACAATCTATAGACGTTCGTCACAGACAGAGATTAGCGAGTGCCCACTGCTTGTGTCTACTTTATTTTACATGGCTGGTCAGTTCACGACTGGTCACCTCCACGTGCACGTGCAGTAGATTTGGCACGAGCGCGCATTCACCTGAGGTGAGTGAATTTATTGGGAATCGGAGATACCTGCGATTTAGTCGTTAATTCTCAGTTTATTCAAGGGGGAAATTCCCAAGACGGAAGTGCGTTGAGACTGTTGATAATCCTGACATTTTGTCTCTTTTACACTCCGTACGCTTTTTTTTTGTAAAATGATAAGTGCACCGTGTAACTACATACATGTATCACGGCTTTCTTCGTCCCAAACGCACACATTAACTATGACACAATTGCTGAGTTACCTTATACACCGATTAGGCGAGCCTTTCGATGCACACTTTTAAAAATCGTTGCTATTGCATTCAATGGTCTACTCGTTTCCTCTCGCCCCTGCCTACCCTCAGATTGATTTTCCACAGATATTCACAGATATGTCTCTAGATAAATAGACGGTCATTTTGGTCTGTGACATATGTCTCTAGATAAATAGACAGTCATTTTGGTCTGTGACATCAGATATCTGTGAATATCTGTGGAAAATCGATGTCGCCCTGGTAGAGGGTAGCTCCTGCCCGAATCCCTGACGTATGAGGGCGGTCAATGACCCCTAGGGCGGTCAATGACCTCCATATTGAGAGAGAACAAACAAGGTTTTTAATATTGAAACTAAATGCACCGAATTACAGGATACCTCTCGTTAATCTTCATGCTCTTGTTGTCAATTCAATTGCCTTTCGTGTAACGTCAAATGTCTGGCATAAGATTAAGTTTCACAGTTGCTGCTCAGCAGAGCTATGCGCGGGCCTTGTCACAGAAATCTTTAAAGCTATTGCTGCCTTGTTGCATATAAATATTTGCCTTTCTTTCAGTTTCGTGTTTCCTCTTTCATAAAGTTATTTCTCTGTTTTTTCACAAGAGCGTGTGGAGGCGGGGAGACCATCAGCAGATCAGTCGGCTCTTCTTTCATGTAGGGTCCGCCATATTTGATTCGCGGATCAGTAGGTCCACAGAAATTTAAAAAACTATTATTGCCCTGCTGCATATAAATATTTGCCTTTCTTTCAGTTTTGTTTTTCCTCTTTTGTACAGTTATTACTCCGTTTTTTTTTAAATTTTTTTTCGCAAGCACATGCGGACCTAGGATTTAAAGAGGGTGGGGCACACAAGGTCTTTCTTTCTTTCTTTCTTTTTTTTTTGCCTAACTCGCTTTTCAAACATAAGCTGACAGATGACGCTGGCTTCTGAACTTTGATGAAAAGGACAGAAGGAAAGGAAATTATCGCGGCAGGCAGGCAGGGAGGGAGTACAACTGAGATACCAGTGATTTTTTATCTTTCCAAAGTGTCAAATGTACCCTTTTCACTCTCTAATTCCAGTGAAAGAAGTCTCTTACTTTCTTTTTCTTCTGTCAGTGTCAAGTTGAATACCTTTAATAACTGCTCCTCCCCTAACATTTTTCTCACCTGCAGACCTGCGTTACAATGCAGTCACACTTACCTGTGGGTTTCTCTATAATTCTAGGACAAGTGCGATGGAATTTGACGATGTTCTCCGACACCTCGGAGAATTCGGTCGCTACCAGAGACGTGTCTACGCTCTGCTGTGCTTGCCGGCCATCTTTGTAGCCTTACAGGTGATGTCGGCGGTTTTCTTCCATCAGACACCGGAACACAGGTGAGGTCCATGAGACTTCCGGTGTGACGAAACTGAGGGTTTCTGTAACAGGAAGTTCGTCCTCCATTTGGTTGTAATGGTTAGGGTTAGCCTGACGTAAGTGGTTCAAAATGTAGGACGAGGCTTACCTGTACAAATGAATGGGAAGCGGACTCTCTATCGTGGGGGACTTTCTGTCACGCTACACCGGGAGACCTCTGGTATTAGAAAACTGAGGAGCCGCGCTCCATTCGACACATACTGATTAGGGTTAGCATAACGTAAGTTGGTCAGAATTCAAGACGGGGCATGCCTGGACAAATGACTTTCCTTACGAAAATTTCCTATAGGACGTCCTATAGGATTCCAGTCTAGGACAAACGTCCTTTGTAGGATTAGGGTGCGATCCTGCTTAGGATTTGGAACTCGCTAATTGCAACTCCTGGCGTTGAGTAAAATACAGAAAAGCTGGTGATCATACGAGTACTGTTATCTGATTGCATTCAGCGAAAGTCCCCGAGGTGTTAGATCGATCTACGTAGAACGAGAGTTTCATTGGTAACGAGCCCGCAGTACCTTTAGATTTGGGTCTTAAAGTTACACGTAGGACTGTCATTCGACTCTAAGTACCTTTGTGAAAACGATCCGGAATGCGCATGGGGTTTAGGGAGTAAGATGCAGGTTCTTATTTCTTTTTTCGAAGCCAATGACGCACGTAAAGGATTTAATGGTCGACTCAACTTGCCAGTTTCAACCAGTACTTTTCTAATCCATTGGGTAATCTCTCAACGTGCAAGACGACAAAGAATTTACCGGGGTTTATATTTTACATAAAAAGCACCGACTATATTTGACTGTAGCAGTAAATATATTTGACGTAAGAAACCAATGGCATTTATGTAGTTTTAATGGACCAAAATACTCATATTAGATTACCCCTATTACTATTAAGTATTATTCAGTAAGTGGTTATGCTATAACATTGCTGCCATGCCTTACAAAAAACCAAAACGATGTGTTTGATTTATCATCTTCAACATCAAAATCATGGGAAGTTTATGCTGTTAGACATTTATGTTGATTCAGAGTAAAATAAAATAAACCTGTTTCTATTTTATAATTTCCATGGCCAACTTTAATGTGATGTCATCCGTTCTCAGGAATATTAATCAAACTTGAAATTAAGGTTGGATCTGTATGACAATTGTCCGCAATAAGTCATTTATTTGTCAGTTTTATTTTGTCATTGATGATAAAAAAGAACATCGTATCTAAAAGCACCAGATGTGTTTCCTACCTGAGAAATGACTTCCTTTTAAATACAAAACTTCTTTCGTAAGTCGTTTTTAAATCTCAATTGTTGTATTACAGGTGCAAGATCCGCTCATTATCAAACGACAGTTACGAAGTTCAGGGGGCGTGGCACGAGTCTCGCATCCAGCATCACATCCCCGTGACGTCAGCGGGCACGTACTCGGACTGTAAATACTACAATTACATTGTGACGCATTATGACGTGTACGATGACGTCACAGACCACACCGTTCTGCGGTCTAACGTCACATGCAACGAATGGGTTTATGATAAATCCATCTTTGACGAAACTGTGCAGACTGAGGTGAGTTCAATCTTTATGCTCCAAATTAAACTTGAGTATGCGTCTTGGTAAAAATGATTTTCAAATTTAATCACTGGGTTAACGTCACAGGGTCGTATGAATAAAAAGACAGTGACGTCAATGGTTAATATAACGTCAGACGATGACGTCATTGGTCAATATTGCGTCAGATGATGATGTAACTGGTCAATATTATACCTGAAAATGACGTCATTGGTATCATCTTTTAATAGACCTCAAATGCACTGATTAAGTTCTAAAAATATTGTAGTTATACGATAAGGTAAATTTTTCACATTTTCAGTTTAACCTAGTCTGTGGAAGGGAGGGGAAAGAGACCGTAGCACAAGTGGCTTATCTCGGCGGAGAATTGGCGGGAGGGTTTCTCTTCGGTCTACTGGCTGATTAGTAGGTATACACTCTGCTTATTTCGTTTATGTGTACTACGTCACGTGTTATTGTGAACTATGTCATTGTTTTATGTGTGCTGTGTCAAAGGTTGCTGTGTAAAACGTCACTTTTCTTTCGGTTGTTTCATCTGAATTTAGTTTTCGGTCATTGATTTTTAATAACCAATTCGGTAAAACAGCTTTTTCGTTGTCTCTCTGCAAAGTTAGTAATGATCAAGGTCGTGACGGAGAGTAAATATGTCCAATGTGAACCTTGTTAGTAAAAAACGTTTAAACTCCTTGGAAAAAATTACTATTTTTACCAAAGGATTTTTTTTCTATTTTATATTAGTAGATATTTTAATCCAGTTTTATTCATTTTACTCGGAATTATTTGCTAACTCTCCAGCACTGGTCGTAAGTTCGCCATAATAACAGGCGTACTCCTGCAGGGCAGTTTCGGCTTGGCCTCGGCGCTGGCACCAGATGTCGACTCCTTCACCTTCTTCCGGTTTGTTGTCGGGGCTGCTGACTCCGGAACCTTTGCTTCCTTGTTTGTCCTTGGTAGGTGAATAATGCTCTAGAGTTAACTTTCCATCAAACATTTGAGCTGGAGACAATTCTCTACATTTATTTAAGAAAATAATAATAATAATAATAATAATAATAATAATAATAATAATTACAATTATTATTATCCTCCAGCCCCTTCTTCTGTACATCCTGGATTCCATTATTCAACTGTAACTGTATATTATATTTCATTTTTTCCTCACATAGCGATGGAGCTAGTTGGCCCGTCTAAACGAATGTTAGTAGGGATAGTGATCGAGTATTTCTTTGCCGCGGGATACGTGTTGGTCACGGGACTAGCCTACACGTTACGTCACTGGCGCCATCTCATAGCAACCATATCTGCGCCATCATTTGTATTCGTTAGTTACTGGTGGTAAGTGAGTAAATTGTTAAAAAAAGAATAATTTTAAAGTTGAATATATGGTCTGGATTTTTTACACAAAAGAGCTTCACTATGGAAATTACGTATGGCATAAATCTTAAAACAAAACTGTAGATTAAAGTTGTGATTTTTGAAATTAGGTAGCAATTATATCTCCAAAAGAGGTCGTCATATACATTTAAGGCATACATACAGTATTTTTTTTTTTTTTTTGAAAGAAAAATATCAATAATTAAAACAAACTTATTATGTGTATCCCACAAAGGGCTGATATCATTGCAATTTCATAACTATACAGGTAAAATGTTAATTATACACAGTTAATTCACGCCCTATCATGCAGGTTAATACCCGAGTCTCCAAGATGGCTTCTGGCGAGCGGGAAGGAAAGGCAGCGCCACGAGGCAGAGCGCATACTGAAACACGCGGCAAAGATAAATCGGGCCAAACTCCCGGAGGATATCTTTGAAAATATCAGCGTTTATGAAGGTCAAACCGCCAGTCCTGTTAACATTCTCCACTCACGTAGGCTTTTCACGACGCTTTTTATCGTTGCGTTAAACTGGTAAGTTGAGGGAAATCTTCAGGCCCGTTTTACAAAAAAAAAAAAAAAAAAAAAAAAAAAAAAAAGGCACATCTTAATTTATCAGGAGCATTGTAACAGTACCCTTATGGAAATCCTAGTCAACTAAGCCAGGGAACTGACTTACTGGGACCAGAAGCTGGTGGTTTCTCCAAGATATACTATCCGCTTTGAAAAACGTCCTAAAGTCATATTTACTATGCCTGAATAACCTTGAGTAGCCAAGCTACTCATCTTTCCCAATTCAGACCTTAAAATGGATAGAATATTTAAAAGTACCTGATGTAATTATTTCCTCTTGAAATGGCCCCCGTTTCACAAGAAAAATCTTAAGTCAGCTTTCTGGCTTTTAAGCTAAAATCTTTGTTACGGGGGTACTTAAACGAATCACACTAAATAAAATGAACGTTTCAAGCATCACGGGGAAAATGGCTTCTACGGGTAACGGAAATAACCAAGGGGACCCTCGTGGTGGTTTAAGTGACTGGACAGTCATTGACAACTATAATTTTTTTCATATGAAATGTAACATAATAATGAAATCTTTTCCAGGTTTGTCGTTTCCATGGTCTATTTCGGCCTGAGCCTGAACAGTGGGAAAATTGGAGGAGATGTGTTCGTGAACTTTCTCATCATAGGCCTGGTGGAATTCCCGGCTTACAGCGTGTGTTTTGTCATAGACCGGCTGGGGAGAAGACCGCTTCATATAGCAGGAATGGTGGTGGGAGGCTTGGCGTTACTGTGCACTATTTTCGTTGAAGTATACGCTGAGAAAGGTAGATGTTCAAAGTTATTAATACAGATATGTTTTATGAACTTGAGTTACGAACCAGTTACTTTCCTAGAGGTTGCTCTAACGCCATTTCATTCACAAGTCCGACGGAATTATAGAAAAATTTGTTTCATTGGATTGGCAAAAAAAGTAATAACCTGCGTGAAGATCAGTGCTGTGGTGAAATCACATTTGTAAAATTAACAAATTCTTCAGGCCTAAACAAATTATATAGCGTTATCTCGAAAATGTAGCACAGCTGCAAGACTGGGTTTGACGGAATTTTTAGAAAATTCATAATTCAGTTCGTAACTCGGGATCAGTTTGTACCAAAATGTTCTCATAGACCATGAAAGTAAACCTTATACAATGTATTTCCATGCTAAGAGATACCCAGAGGCGAGATCTTACTTTATGTGGGTGTGCTAAGACAATGAGTTAGGTGTCCATCACATCTCAACGCATTCAGGTAACTGTCTCACCTAACACACTCTACTCAGCTGCCTGCATAAATATTAACACCTGGCAAACTGAGATAGAGCGGCGGGGCATGATTGCGACCTTATCAGTGGCGGATTTAGAGGGGGGGGGGGGCGTCAGGGAGGTCCTGACCCCCCCTCCTTCGGTTTGTGTCTATGTCGTATGTTAAGATAGAGGTCCATTACATTTTTTTATCTTTCAGGCACTGAAGCATACAAGTGGTCTATCGTCTGCCTCACCCTTATCGCCAAATTTGGTTCCACGGTCGCCTTCGCCATCGTCTTCATCTGGACAGCGGAGTTATTCCCGACAGTGCTTCGGAACTTTGCTATGGGGTTCTGCAACACGATGGGCAGGGTGGGCGGCATGACGGCTCCCGTGATTGTTGTAAGTGTGAACCCTCATGTAAAGTTGATAGCGGGTCCGCGTGAAGCGGACCTCCGCCAAGACAAATTATGAACTAATAATTTCAATTTAAAAGTCTTCAATTAATAAATGGATCAGCACCAAAATTTTAACATTTGTTCCTTGGCCCAATTCTGAACTATCCAGGAAATTTCATCAAAATCTGCCAATAACTTTTTGCATTAGGTTGTTTAACAAACTAACCAACTAACCAACTCTCTAACGGAACCAAAAACCTCCTTGGTAAAAAGTTTGTGATGTAGAATTGTGCTGGCTGTGGCAGAACACTTGTGGGTGACGGAGGAGTGTTACTGGCAGGTCTAGGGTTTCGCTCAAATCGGGAAGGGAAGGGAGTGGGAACAAGGAAACGGAATAACCGAAGAATGTGAGGCAAATATAAGACAGTAGACAAACACTATTTACTGTAAAATGTTTGGAACAGGGACGGAAAACATCATGGTTTCTGTCTTGTTTCACTTGGTTATACTTATTTTTTTCTTTTTCTTTTATTTTCACATTTAATTTTTTTTTTTTGGGGGGGGGGAGCATTATCATAGAAAATCGTATTTGTTGGATCTTAGAAACAACAATAGCTATGGGGAAAAGGGGTGGGCGTGCCCGACCGTTCACTCACTACATCCCATGACATTTATAAAAATTCCCCACACTTTTTCAGAATGAGATAGCCGCCGATGTCGTGCTAGGGAAAAGCATCCCCCTCGTTATTTTTGGAGCTGCTTCCGTTGTGGCGGGGATAATGGCGCTGGCGTTACCAGAAACCGCTAACTGCCCGCTCCCGGAAACAATAGAAGAAGCCGAAAATTTAAGGTAGAAATTTATCCATTTTTATTTTTTGCTAATTTTGTCTTTATTGGCCAGGATGTACAACGTTTTCTTTCTTCGAGGAGTCGTTAAGAACATATCTTAATTATGTCATTTTTGTTACTTTCTGTTAATTTGAAAAAAAATTGTGACTTAGCTCACTAAAAATTATTACATTTTGCACAGTAAACAATGATGTCACACAAACTAACAGGCCGTAGTATACACTAACGCTTTGTTCTCACAGCCTGTGAACTGAATGGCCATACATAGAAAATATGCTTTGAATGGATATCTATTGGAAAATCCGAATCGACATTTTGATTTCAGATTTTTCTTTCGTCTCGTTCCAGGAAAAAGTCCCCCGTGGCCCCACTGGATACAACAACAGAGACACCACTCTAATGGCAGCCTTGTAGGGCGATGACAGATATAAGATCATAAAACTTTGAGATGGTGGTATTTTATTTTCACTTTTCTGATTTTGGGCAAAACAATATGGAAAATTCAGCACGTGGAACGGAAAAGGGGCGTGATCTGACGTATTAAAATGACATAGGCTATCAGGCGAAAGGAATAAAAAAAGGCCTACTGGCTGTTTAGTATGCCAATGCACCAGGAAAAAGCGCCCATACACCAAAAGTTCACTTTTACAGATCGCGGAGAAACATGGGTGTTGTTGCGTCCATTCTGTTGCCTTGTGTGCGCCGAAAACACTGATGTCAATGGGTGCCATTAAGGACTCAAGTGGGATGTAGAAAAAAAAAAAAGAAAAATAAAAGAAAAAGTCGTCTTGGAGACGTCTGTTTATTTAAGGATTTATATTAGTGATTGGTTTAATACGGGTGTATTTTACATGCCTATAAGGCATCTTGATATTGCCATTGCTGTTAGTTAAGGACTTTGCTCAGACAATCATTTATTCATGATTCTCGGTTACAAATGAGGTAAGCGGCTTTGAAGATTCTTGGAGAAGAGCAACGTAGTCGGGTAAGTATTAGTAGACTACGATTTCATCTCCTAAACGGTGTTTATTTGTGGAACGAGCTCCAGACCTAGGAGAGATACAAAAATTTACGTTAATTGTAGTACTTGATTGCCCTCTACCAGGGTGACAGATTTTATAGGCAAATTTCAAAAAGCCAGAGAATCAAATGACTGTCTATTTATCTAAAGACATATCCGTGTATTTCTTGTGAAAAACCAACCTGTCGACTTGGTTGGCATACGGCATGCAACAGGTACCTTGAGAATAGAGTCTCAATCCAACATGATTGACCGAATGCAATAAAACCATAAATCTATCAAAAATATACCGATGTGAATGAAATTGATATTTTGGTTGTATATCATTCATCAGTTATTTAAAATTTGATACTTTATCAAAATTTGATGATTTACAGCCATATCTAATTTTCTCCAGAAGGAAAAGCAATTTTTGCCTGCTCACAAATCTTTATTCAACCCTTCGTAAATTGAAATTGCTGGGTACAGACGTGGCCATTGCATTTGTTGTAATTATCAAACCAACCCTGCTCTCAGATTAACAAGGTATTGTCATTGGACACAAACGAGATAATTTTTTCATCTATTTATTATTTTTTTTGTGTAAAATGAGAAAAAAAGCTTTACAGTTATAGAACATACATAATACTTAACATAATTATCCATGTTTGTTCTCAAAGCTAGCCGTTTTACATTTAAAAATTCAAAAATGTAAAAAAAAAAAAAAAAAAAAAAAAAAAAAAAAAAAAGAATGGAACTAAACATTGGATTTCACCGAGTACATTTACACTAGCCTCGGAAAGACTGAAATTCATCAGGATTGTTCAGAAAACAACCCTCTTAACTTAACCTTGCCATGCAAAGAAAAATAACTTATCCAAAACTCCCACAATCAAGAAAAGATGACTAACATATCAGATCTAGTACATGTAGTTCACCAAAGGTCTCTCTGCATATAAGACAAAACCAGAACAGTTTCAACCTGGTGATTCCACAAGACAAACAAGATGAAAATATTTAGATGAACTGCTTCCGATTACGGAAAGCTCTTCTTTACTTACACTTGGACTGGAAATTTTGTTCAAGTTGCAAAGATTCAAATAATGTGGGCAATATTCATATAGTTTTAGCTAATTTCAAATAAAAACCCCATTCTATGATATTTGTTCAAAAAATATTGGCATCATCACGGTATTTTAAATATCATTCTCTGCTGCATGGTTTGTCATTTACTATCAGTGAAGAGGATCGCTACACATTGAAAATGAAAATAAGTTCAAGTATCATAAGAAAACCTTTGTTTAGCCCTCAGATGTTATGGTGTCAAAATAAAATACCCCAAGATTCAAAGATCACCGAGAAGTCACCCTGACTGTCATCGAGTCTCTGTCCTTTTCAGTAATCTCTGAAACACAGGGTGAATATTAAAAGGCAATTTATGTTCTGATATACACTGACCAAAAAAGTTTGGAAACACAGTTATTTTGAATGGTTATATAAAATAAACATACAAACTAAGGGCGCATTTAGAACAGCAGAAGGGTTGGCCATATTCAGCTGTTCTGAAGTTGGCTGTTCTGAATGCGCCCTAAGGTAAATATTTAAACCAAATATTGATGGATAATGCATCCACTGTTTGTTACTTTTTTTTACAGAAACTGAAGTTTTTCCCACTGCATTACATAGTTTAATTATTCTCATACTTTTTGGGTTTAGTGTATATGGCTTATTGAAAAAGAAATAAAATAAGTTCACAAATGTGAACAATATTAGGAAAATCTGCTGGGTAAAAGTAAAACAATACATAAACTAGAGAAAATACCAGCCAGACAAAACAATACCATCCAAGGCAAAGCATTAGGGCTGAATATATCGTAGTCTTTAAGCCAGCAAAAATAAAAATAAAACAATATTTTGATTTACCAAATATAAGTCAAAGAAGTCTTGATTACTATCAACAATATGTCATTAAGAATAATAACATCCAATACATTTTTCTCATAAAATGTTCAACAAAATGATTCAAAAACAAGATCTAAACAACTTCCTATGTATAAGATGAAATCTATACATTTTGAACAAACTTATTCATAACTTAAAACATTTGAGCTGTACAGATAGCTGTATGATGCAAATGTATACTACATTTCATCAAGATCTTCACACTTGAAAAATACTACCTTTTTGTGATTTATTTTCTATTTGGTTGAGCAGTACACAAGACTATATATCATGAACAATATTCATGTTTGATTTACTGTACGCCCTCAATACAAACTGAAATATTAATGTATTTCATTTATATGAGCAGTTTACAAAGCTATCACAAGTCAAAATCTGAAAAATGCTAGCCATTTAATACAATAAAAATAGATTGAGAAAATATCCTTTGTGCAAAACAGGCACTGCCACTCAGACATCCCTTGGTACGATGGAAACATATTGGTACCATGCAGGCATCCCTTGGTACCATGGAAACTAACACTGGTACCATGCAGTCATCCCTTGGTACCATGGAAACTAGCACTGGTACCATGTAGTCATCTCTTGGTATCATACAGTCATCCCTTGGTACCATTCAGTCATCCTTTGGAGCCATGAGGCCATCTTGTAAAATCATATAGATATCACATGGTGCAGTGAAGCCAAATTGCATTGCCAGGGATCTTTTTGTACCATTTAGACAGCAACAGTTCAACATTTATGTTTGTCCATATATATCTACCTAAACAGTAACAGATCTAGGCACAAGATTAAAAGCATCCACCTATCTGTGTGACATTGGAGCCATCTGTGGCCTTGAGCTTTTTTAATTGTACCTAATAGTTGTAATTTTTGTTGTACCATCTGGAAACATGTAACACCAATAGAAACTGTTTTTCTATATTTATCTATTTACCTAGACAAACAAGCAAATGACATTAACTACTTTTCTATCAAATAATTTTCCATTATGGTGAAAGATCTTGTTTTGGTAAGCATTAAATTGTGAGACCTTTCACACGGGTTCATTATTTCAACAATGGGAACTCTTAACTCAATATGGCATATATAGCACAACATTTAAAAACATTCCCAAGGAATGGTAAGTAAGTACTATCTGTGTCATTTCATTAGTAATTATATGCTTGAATGTTTGACTTTAGACTTTAAATAAAAATTGTTCCTTCAATTATCCAGACAAATAAAAAAAAAAAAAAGAAATTTAGTTAAGCATATCATTTGACTCAAAACAGTGCATTTTCAATTCACACCATATACACCACCTAATATAAAAAAGGGGGTGTACAAAAATTTCCACATTTTGTTTATACATATGAAAACAATGGACAGATTTCTCCCTTACCAGCATAAAATACCATCAATATACTTAATGCTAAGACCTGCTCAGCCAACATGTTATAAAGGACCCAAACCCCTTCTTTAATCTAGAAAAACCATATACACTAACCAATTGATTAACAATTTATCATCATTGTGTTTTTGTTGACCAGTTATCAGTTAGAATAAGGCCATGATACTGGTATGCAGTGTTTGCCTCTTAGGAAAGTTAGTTGCTGGACATAGTCCAGCCATCTTGAAAAGTAGCTGTACTGAATGTCTGCCGGGTGGGAAAACTTCTCAGCCCATTCTGAAAGTTGTCAGCCCCGGGCATTCGGTCCAGCGTTAATTTCTAACACTGCTTGTATGGTTTTGTATGGTATGGCCCATAACTTGTGCAAAATCTATAGAAGACGCCTCTGTCAGACTGGTAAATAGGACTATAAAACACCCACTGGAAAAAAAAAATTGGAAAAATTTTCCAGTTTTTTTTTTCTGACATGGGGATATATCTTTCTGTGTTAATTAATTTCATTAAAAAAATCCCTGGCCCCCTGAATAATATGATTTCTGCAGAACTGCTGTCCTTTGGTTTGAACAGGTCTATAAAAAACCCACTGGGTAAGGATGGCAGAAATGTCCAGGTTCTTTTCAGATGTGGAAAATATCTGTCTGGTTTGAATCATTTTGTACAAATTCCTGGCCCCATGTCAATTGACTGGATCGCTGCTACGTTTTCTCCTTGTTTTCAGAGTCTGTATTGGAACTGCCTGTATTGGCATCTGCACTATAGGGGTCAGCACAGGCAACATTTGACTTCTTGTCTTCACTGTCATCTGAAAGTAGAAGAGGAGCAAAATTTATCATTGAATGTATTAGTTTATCATGCGTGTTAGATAGTTACTGTTGAAATTTTGTGTCTGTACTACTATTGTCTTAGACCTCATTCCCAGAGATTAGATCGATCTAACTTAGATCGACCTAACTCCCTGGGGGTTCATGCTAAGTAGCTGTCAGCCGAACGAGCGCGAAAATTTAATTATCCCCTTTCAGCTTGTAGTAGGCGGGACGGACATTTAAACCGGATTATCTGACAGTAATCTAGTGAGACTCCCCACGGGGATAGATCGATCTAAAATCTATGGGAATGCGCCCTTATTTGTATTAAAATATGAATAACAATTTTTTGTATTGCTTCCCCCCCCCCACTCAATATATTAGTTATCATTTTTAACAAGAATATAACAAATATGATGCTAAGTAAAAATAAATAAACAAATAAATAATCACATAACTGAACATAATCAATCAATCAAAATAAAGAAAACAGATAAATAAACAAGTGAAGAAAATGAGAAGAGTTTTGTAAAGTGAATGGCACTTAGTTACATCAAAGTATCTATCCGCCAATATAGAATTTTCCTCTATTATATATACTGGTACACACAACAGGATTGTGTGGAGAGAAAGCTTTCAGGAAAACATACGGAACCATCAGATTTACCCTTCCACTCTGATTAATTTTTTTTTATCAATATTCCACAAATCGCTGTGGCTCTTCACCAGCAAGAAATTCTACTTTTGAATCTATTTTCTTATCAATATTAAGCAAAGCACTGTGGCTCTTCACCAGCAAGAAATTCTACTTTTGAATCTATTCTATTTTCTTATCAATATTAAGCAAAGCACTGTGGCTCTTCACCAGCAAGAAATTCTACTTTTGAATCTATTCTATTTTCTTATCAATATTAAGCAAAGCACTGTGGCTCTTCACCAGCAAGAAATTCTACTTTTGAATCTATTCTATTTTCTTATCAATATTAAGCAAAGCACTGTGGCTCTCCACCAGCAAGAAATTCTACTTTTATTTTATTCTATTTTCTTATCAATATTCAACAAAGCACTGTGGCTCTTCATCAGCAAGAAATTCTACTCCTGTGGCTCATCATCATCGAGTTATTCTACGTCTATTCTATCATTTCCTGGATACCACCTGTAGATGTCTCTCAAGACAGGAAACGCCTCTACGATTTAATGGACTCGAGAGTCACACCGCCACTATGACATTAGCCAAGAAGAGAAGCAAAACGATATAAAAATCCTACAACAAAGACATAAAAATAGAACCACTCAAACAGACTGTTTGAACGCTGTAATCAAACACACATAGAGTGGGCTGAGTCATTCTGTTGGTCTTCAGTGCAAACCTGTGTCAGGACCCATTCAGAATAGGGGACTAAGTTGTCCGAGGGTCAAATATGGCCGACTCACTTGAATACTTCCCCACGGGATATCTATTCAGTGTCTATTGACAGATTAGAAGGTAAGCTTTGGAGTGGTTCTCCATATTTGACCCTTGGAGTAGTTAGTCCCCTAATTGTGAATGGGGCCTTAGATGAAGGTCCCATTGGGTATTTTCATTACCCAAGAAAGCCACTTTTTATTTCTCAAAGATGCATAAAACATTTATTTCATTAGACAAGAAGTACCTCATTCCTGTGACTTGTTAATGCAGCTTTTTATTTTTCTCCCTTCGTGAAAAGAAGTCATTATACATGGGTGACTCCCGATCGCCACTAAGTAAATTACTTAATTATCAAACATAGCAAAAATGTATCTTTTCATTTATTTTTTTATTTCTTTTGAAGGGGGAATAAATATCATACACATGGTCAATTACCTGATGGTCCCGAAAGCTTAGAAAGGTCAAAGGTTATGTCGCTGGTGCCTACGGCGGCATGCTGTGCATCAAGGATGTCCGGCAACGCATTCCGTCTCCCCGTCCGCCCTGTGTTCACAAATGTTTCGAGCGACGTTGTGGATGTCTCGCAGTCCGTCATCTGCGGCATGAATCACGAGCTGAAAGGGAGTTGAAATTGAAAAGATTAGACTTCATCAATGGGATCAATGTCAGACCTTATCGTACTAACTGTGGATCGATCTATCTCTGAGGGGATTCTCACTGAATTGCAATCAACATAAGCGGCTTACATTTGCATCATGCCTACAGAAGCTGCTAGGGGGTAATTAATTATCCTAAGCAGCTTCAGTAGGCATGCCAGACCTTCTTAAGCTGAAAGCTATTTAGTGAGAAACCCCTTGTAGATGGATTGATCCTCTTAAATCAATCTAGGTATGGGAACCCAGTCAATGATAGTGGAACATTGCACTAGTATCTTTCAAGTGCACAGTTCCCATAATGCTGTACGGCACAAACCGTGTGATGGTGAGACACATGTATGTCTGAAAATTACCACATATATGCATCTTTGTAATCCTGATCTACCCACTAAAATCAACACATTTTAGGCTGATTAAACAGAAATGCCCACAGCTTACGTGACACAGGCGCTGTCAATATTCACATATGCTTCTATGTCTGAACACTACCAGGCATACAAATGTCTACTTGAAATCCCAATCTACAAAATGATGTCAATGAATTCAAGACAGCTGGAACAGAAATGTTCTCAGTTTCCACAAACCAACGCAAGGTGACATAGTAAACATTTCCTTCAACTCCCAAATCTACCCACTGCAATTAACACTTAACAAGACCGCGTTAATCAATCCCGTCATCCTGACGACTAGCAATTAACACATTTAAGACCACTTTCTGACAAATGGTTCACCTTAACTGAGCCCTTAATGACTCTATGCAACACAAAACATCAATTCTCAGCCCACGTGTATGTAACAACTTGCCTGCAGTTAGGAAGCACTGATATGATTTCATATATATACATATAGATCAGTATGGTGATTGCTCATCAAATCTGGTCAACATTCATTCCTGTGTGTGTGTGTGTGTGGGGGGGGGGGGGGGGGCATATTCAGAACAAGAATATCCGCGGGACTAACACATTCATGAAATAAGTATGAAAGCATGCTGCATGTACCTCCAAAAGACAGTGAACAGATTCCCTATGGAAATATGGGGTAAGCTTTCAAGTAGGTCAGCCATATTTGATCTGTAGATCTGTTAGTCCTCGGATCAACTCTGGCTTTGAATGCAACCCATGTGTGTGTGTGGGGGGGGGGGGGGGGGGCAACAGAGGGTATGAAAGAAGGGCCTTTTTTTGACAAGAAAAGGTCCACTCATCTGCAGACTAATTGGTCCATGAATCAAATATGGCAGGCCAACTTCAAAGCATGCCACATAATCCCCGCAAATATTTTCACTTAGCCAAATCACTACTTTTTCATTACTTTTTTTCGAAAAAATGATTTCAATTTGACTAAAGCAAGTCAAATCAACCCTATTTTGTTTAGCCAATTGAAGGCAGTTTTGGCATTTGGATAAACTGGTGAGTGTTAGTGCTACCCCAGAGGTGATTGCATAGCAAACTTTTAAGTGGGTCACCATTTTTGATCCACAGATCAGTTAGTTCCTGGATCAACTTGGTTTCAAACAGACCCTAAAACTGAAAAATAACCTCTGTAATCATGAGTAACTGAAATCATGAGTAACTGAACATGATAACACATATGGACGGCTGGGGAATGACATCATAATCTGATTACTGACTACTTACCAAATGCAAAACAAACTGATTAATCACTTTTCACAATATGTTTTGTCTGTTACTAATGACACAGATGATGAAACAGTTTGTGAAAGTAAGCTAGGCTAGAATGCCTCAGAAAGTACTGTTACAGTATGTGTACTGCATATATGTGAACAACTTGAAATCATAATAATAAAAAAGTAAATAAAAATGAACAGAATGGAAGAGAGAGGTGTTCAAAAATTTTAAGAATTATTACGTTAAAGTAATAAATCAAACAGTAATTATTATTTAAAGTAATAATAATAATGTCTGTTTAGCTGATTGCAATCAGTGAGAGTCACTACAGCGTTAGTGTGCAAAAAATATTACAACCCTGGGGTAGCGCTAGCAAAATTTTTTGCTTAGCCAATCACTACATTTTTGTCAATTTGTTATCAAAATGGTTACAATTTGGCTAAAATATGTCAAATCAAGCACTTTTTCTTTAGCCAATTTAAGTCAGTTTTAGCATTTGGCTAAATTGGCGAGTGTTAGCCCTACCCCAGCAACCTACATTACTCTGAACAGCCCCAAACACTGGAAAATAGATGCTTTTTCGTCAGATTAGGTGATGGCGTACACTTACAATGCAGCCTATGGAATTTATGAATATCAGTATCAGCAAAACACTGAATTTTTGGTCAAAAACAATGTGCCTGAAAAATTTCTACTTCAAGCAATGTGAATAATTCAATGAATTACCATGAAAGCCAATGTGTGAGTGTGTTGGTAACAGCCAGAGAACGTCCCTCTCAATGTCCCCAGGTTATATATCACATTACATCACATTTGCCAGTCACCTTCTCAATGTCCCCAGGTTATATATCACATTACATCACATTTGCCAGTCACCCTCTCAATGTCCCCAGGTTATATATCACATTACATCACATTTGCCAGTCACCTTCTCAATGTCCCCAGGTTATATATCACATTACATCACATTTGCCAGTCACCTTCTCAATGTCCCCAGGTTATATATCACATTACATCACATTTGCCAGTCACCTTCTTAATGTCCCCAGGTTATATATCACATTACATCACATTTGCCAGTCACCCTCTCAATGTCCCCAGGTTATATATCACATTACATCACATTTGCCAGTCACCCTCTCAATGTCCCCAGGTTATATATCACATTACATCACATTTGCCAGTCACCTTCTCAATGTCCCCAGGTTATATATCACATTACATCACATTTGCCAGTCACCCTCTCAATGTCCCCAGGTTATATATCACATTACATCACATTTGCCAGTCACCCTCTCAATGTCCCCAGGTTATATATCACATTACATCACATTTGCCAGTCACCTTCTCAATGTCCCCAGGTTATATATCACATTACATCACATTTGCCAGTCAAAGTGCTCCGGGATAATAGCATACATTAGTTCGTATAATGTTAGCTGGGAGATAGAACATGGAACTTTTTTTTTTTTTATTGCCTGTTTCAGTAAATGTAAACCAATCTTGCCTATTTTTGAAAGCAACCTGCATTTTTACCAAACAAAGCCTCCCAGTAAATTTACAGTAAAACAAAAATATGGTGTGAAAGTTATGGGGTGAACTTCATATGTGTCGGACGGGGACGGTGACGACGGAGACAGACAGACTGATCAGAATATATATACAGACAGAGAGACTGTGCGAGTTGACATATACGTGTCTGTCCCCTTAACATGCCTCTGGCTTATAAATACTATGCCAAATGTTCTCTACTAGTAGCCAAATGATTCAGCTGTACTTTAATTCCATGTCACATTTCAGTAGCTTTTAGGTAGTTCTACACTGTGCTCTTTAAACTGTGACCTTTTTTCTTTTATATTTGGATATAACAACTCTTGTCTTAAACTGTGTAATTCTTCATACTGGTACATATATATATATATATAAAGCATTTTCAGTAGCTTTTATGTAATTATACACCATGCTCTTTAAACTGTGACATTTTTTCCCTTATATTTGAATATAACAACTCTTGTCTTAAACTGTGTAATTCTGCATACATATATACCATAGAATTTTCAGTAGCTTTTAAGTAATTCTACACCATGCTCTTTAAACTGTGACATTTTTTCCCTTATATTTAGATATAACAACTCTTGACTTCATGTTAATTATATTTCACCTTCTTAAGATTTCATACACAGGGGCAAATTAAGGCCATCTTCTGGGTCTTCCGGAAGATGGTCAGATTTTTCAAGTTTACATTAATGGTCATCTAATTTTTTAATTTTTCTGCTGGAAGACTGTCAGAAAATATCTCTGGATCTGCCCCTGATACGTGTACAATCTTTTAGCATGGAGTGTATGCATAATACTTCAACAAAATTATCATTATCATCATCATTACGTTATAAAATACAGAAATTTTAAAACCAGACATGCTAGACAACGCAAATTCACCCACCTGTTTAATCACTAAAGTTGTGAAGTTTAACTTGGAAAGTGTCCAAAACTAAGGCTGCGTTGATAACACTGCCAAACGTGGTTCAATATGAGAAAAAACTCCATACACGAACCTGTATGTACATTTATTTGTCTCCAGCAAATAATTCAGATAAACCAATCCAGCACAAGGACACACGACTATGGTAATTACTCATTTCATTCGCACAAAACGAAATAATACATTTCCTAATAACGATTAATGTTTTTGTTAGTAATATTTGAAATGTTGTTTTTAAAGTTTTGAAAATTTAGTTGTATTTTCGAACAGATGTACATTTAAAGGGTAACTTAACAAAATCGAAAAAGTATACTAAAATTGTACAAGGTGCTTGAAAAGTTAAAATTATTACCGTAGTCAATATTTAAACCTTTTAAGGACTGAAATTATAGCTTGAGAAACAACATCCATTACCTCTCTAGTGTGGATATTTCATACTCAAAGTCTACTCAATATTAATACCACACAGCGGTTGAGTAAACTTTGTCCCGCGTTAAGAGAGAAGTAAATATAGAAAACCTATATTCAAATATAATGAAAAAAAGTCAAATATCAGACTATATAGACCAGGTCATGAATATTTCAGTAGCTATTGGACGAAAATAAATTGAAATATCCACTGGAAATCAAATAACCAAATAAAATTAAATGCTGGACATAATCTGCAAACAAGCCTCGAGGACTTTATAACTACTGACCGAATGATCATACAAATACCGTGTAAGTAATTTGCCCAACACTTCAGGAATAATTAATTGACCAAAGTTTATTTGGCATGTCCTAATGGGTGGTCAGTGAACTGTATACATGTGGTATTGATCAACTGGGCAACTGACCAGTCTTAGACCCTGTTCCCATTCGTAGATTGATCTTAGCAGGATCGACCCAGCTTTGAGGGGTTTCTTGTAAATTACATTCAAAGGTGATGACAAAGAGTTGAATGTTTCCTTGATGATAAAGCCATGTTACGGCTGTCACACATTGCGTTAAATATTACATGAGGATGTATCATCAATTTATGACTTTTAAGAGAATAATTAAAATTATCTACCATGGCCTGTGAAGCACTCTGCGAAAGTACCATTATTATTCAATAATTTTTAAAAAACTGTTTACTACCTCACCCTTCAAAAAATAAAAAAGTAAAATCAGTTATATTAGAAAAGTAAATCTAAAGGCTATTACAAAACCAGTTGGCTTTGCATGAGAAAGTTTATTGTTGTATGTGTCAAAAAGAAAAACGATTATTTTGAATACGTATTTCATATCAGAAATAGTCAGTCTTCTATAAGTAATATTTCCATCACCTACTATATAAAGATACTACAATAACCCATAATGTAATCTGTCACTGTCAAGCTTCTTGTCATCTGGCATTGACGTCAACTAAAAAATTACTCCATACCCGAATACCTGACACAGCCTCACCTATATTTCTTATAGTCATGATCTATTTCTATAAATAAAATAAATCAATACATTAATCTTGATTATTATATATGGTTGACGGAGCAGTGCATAGAAATAAATACAAATTTTCAATGTCTATACCCATAAATGTCTCACATTTACCACATTGTCATCTATTTTTGTTTTTAAAAAAATTATCTTTATCTATAAATAAAATAACACAAAAATTTGAGACATAAATTTGTTTGGAAATTATATTTTAAATGTAGATATTTCAGGCGTTCACACTACGTTAATATCATTAATCAACACTATTTAATGTTTATCACTAATCCACTTCATTTCTTTTTATTAGAGGGACCTTCAAGAAATGCAGCCATCATCAGCCAAATTTCAAATATTCATGCTTATGTTTGTTCTTTTCTTTTAAAAGGCAGGTCATAAGATTATTATTTAAGTTGGCTATGATCAAAGAGACAAATAATTGATGGAGCAGCACACTGAAATAATTATACAAATATTCCATGCCTATAACCAAAACTCTCATTACAGACTTAGCATACTATCATCTATTTTTGCTTTAATCTGATGTTCTATCTCTATAAATAAAAAAAAAAATCAATACAAAAAAATTCTATTTGTATAGTTAAAGAAGTAGAGTACACAAATAAATACAAAACGAGGATGTTTGCGTCTAGGAAAAGCAGAACAGATTGGCCAAATTACAAACATGCGATATCCGGTGTATTGGCATTGTCATTTGCATGCATCGTGATATGTGTTAACATGGTACGGAAGAATAAGGAGGAGAAATATACTAGCTGATACATAATATTTGCCTAAAGATATAAACCACATCCGTCTCTTTTTTAGGGTGCTTTCCCAGAGATTTAGATCGATCTAAAGATTAAGATTTAGATCGACCTAACTCCCTGGGGGTTCTCGCTAAATTGCAGTCAGCCGAGCGGGCACCATAGTTAATTACCCCCTTACAGCTTTTAGTAGGTGGGACAGACGCTTAAGCCGGCCAAGCCGACAGTAATCTAGTGAGACTCCCCACAGGGATAGATCGATCTAAAAATCTATGGAAATGGGGTGTAATATATATCTAAGATAGGTAACTACCCAGAGAGCACTGTAGAGAATTCAGATTTTCAGAGTTACTTTCACAAATTAAAGGAACAAATAAAACTGCAAACTGGTATTAAGATAAGATGGGTTTTTTTTGTCTACTTTAGGATAATTTATCTCATTTAGTCCACTAAAATGAATTGACTGTTTCTCTGAGATATAAAACAAATGAATTCTTTCTTCAAACTTCAAAAAATAGGTATGAAGTTTTATAGAAAGGGGCCATTGCTGACTTATCTAGTAGCACACAAATATAGTAGACAAAGATATTGGTCTAACAGTTAAAACCGACTTTCAGTGAGTCTTTAGTTAAACATGTAATGCCCCACGCAGGCACTCTATGTAGTCTGTCTCTCACTGGTCAAAAATAATACTGGGTGAAAAAAAAAATAAATAAAAAGAGATCTTAGGCAACATTAAGGTTATATACCAGGCCAAAACTAGTCTGAGGTTTCCTTGTTGCCTGGAGCTGATTTCATATCGCATCCTAATCCACATCACGCTCAACACATGCATTAAACGAAAACATGGACACACACCTGGGGGCTGTAGAAAGTTGTTGATGGTAATAACTCAATAATTTTGAACAACTTTAATAAATCATCAGACCCCTTCCCAAATAAAGAAGTAACAAATTCTTATAGGTCAAACATTAAACCAACTTTTGGTGAAAGTCTTTGGTTAAACTATATAGCTAGCCCCATGCAGGAAATCTATGTTGTATGTCTCTCACTGGTCAGAAATAATACTGGTTGAATGAAAAAATAAAATAAAAATAAATAAATAAATAAATAAAACCATACCTTAGGCAACATTAAGGTATTATATCGGGCCAAAACTGGTCTGGAGTTTCCATCTTGCCTGTAGGTATTTCATGTCACATCCTAATCCACATCACGTACAACATTTCAATCACGTGCATTAAATGCATTAAACGAACACACACGGACACACACCTGCGGGCTGTAGAAAGTTGTATACGGTAATAATTCCATAACTTTGAAATATTTTAATAAATGATCACACCCCTTCCCAAATAAATAAATAAATTAATTAATTAATAGATAAATAAAAAATAGATAATTTAATAAATAAAATGTTCGGAAAAAAAGTTTTGTAAAATCAGTTGGCTTCATGTTAGAAAGTGAATTGTTGTGTCTAAAATGATAAACTTAAGTAATATAATATCAACAAAGGTTGAGCATAACATATTAAAAATCCATTTTCATTTGTCTTAATCCTGTGCACTTAGTGACCAGTGCTAAATGATTTAATGTCAGTAACATCGAGATGCATCTGTAGTACCACTTTTTAAAATTACAAAAAAAAAGATACAAAATATCAAACCTTTATTGTCAGTTGAAAATTTACAGCAATTACCTTAATATCAATCCATGCCTTCCTCTCCATCAAGCAAGGATTTAAACAATCAATCCCAGTCCCTCAGCAGCTGTCACCCTGGAGAGCTTGAACAAGCCACCTGCCTCATACAACTCAAACAATCCAATAATAGCGTTTAATAATTTAAGTCAGGAGATTTAAGCATTTATGGCATCTTGTCATCCTTGTACTAAGTGCACTAGAAGATCCTGAATTTTGATTATGTGACAAAAAAAAAAAAATAATAATAATAAAACATTATGGAGTTTTTTCCTTCAACCAACAAATTAAAAAAAAAAAAATTAAAAATCAAAGACAGGGACATTTTTACTAAGGGGAACAAGGTAAGAAATAATGTTGCTTGGTTTTGTCTTGTTTTACTTCACACATATATACATACATACAACTCAGCTATCCAATAACAGCATTCAATAATTGAAGTCAGGAGATTTTAGCATTTATGATAGCTTGTCATCCATGTACTAAGTTCACTAGAAGATCCGAATTTTGCTTACGTGACAAAAAGAAAAAAAAAATCTGGACTTGTTTCTTTCAGGCAAAAATTCAATGTAATAGACAAGGGTAATTTTACTAAGAAATTTAGGGAACAGGGTACAAAATGTTTCTTGGTTTTGTCTTTTTTCACTTGACATATAATTATTTTCCAGGGGGTTGGGGGGGGGGGGACCCCTGAAGCTGGGGTTTATCCCCCTCCTGCCATCAACTGACATTGTCGAAGGTTGACTATGGCAAAGTGTCCTTTATTTCTTCAACCCAACAAAACTGGCTCTTCCCATTTCATTACACTCACTTCCACATGGGAAGATGTAGAGCAGAATCCAATAATGACGTTCAATAATTCAACTTGTGAAACATAAACATTTATGACAGCTTGGAGAGAAAGATCGAAGAATGCCCATGTTTGGACTATTATCTTTACATGCATGCCCTGCACCAGTTAAGAGTTTTCCCAGTCTTCAATTTTACTTTAGATACCACCAGACCATAAAAATCCAATAATTTTACTGAATAATTTTCCTATATGTATGGTCTTCTAGTCCAGACCTACATTCAGATATATACTGGTCATGATTCCATTTCTCATTTCTATCAAGTACTAGTAACTGAAATTTGATCCTGTCAGATTTGTTTATAATCCATTTATTTATCTTTTTTTAGTTGTTTGTCCCTTTATTTTTATGGATTCATTTATTTACCAATCAGTTTAGCTGTCTGTCTGTCTAGATCAGTAACTAGAAAAGGGAGATGCATGCATGCGGATTCACAAAGGTCGGTTAACAAAATTTTTTAGAACTTGGGGTTCTACATGCCAGGCTTTAAATCAATGTCTCCTAAGGTAAGTTCCCAATCAGCTTTGGGACTCGGGGTGCTTCATGTCAGGATTTAAATCAATGTCTGATATTGGCAGTTGCATCAGCTGAATCTACCAGCATGATCGACAGTGGAATATTTCAAAATGAGGGTATCAATATGATAAAAAATGAAAACCCAGCTAAGTCTGCCATTTCATCAGCATCGTTTAATGCACTTTAAATTACAATGATAGTTTCTTCATTAATACTGAAATATTAAAAGGAGAATAGCTGTGTAGCGGTCGTTTGAGGTGACATTTACTGTAACTTTGAAACCAGGCCTCAATTTTCAATCTTCAATAACTAAATATTTATGGACCACTGACCATATGACAAATATCCATTGTCATCTTTTCATTCCCATGTCATCCATACTTAATAAAATGTCATTCTCTATTCTCCACAAAATGTCATTTTCTATTCTCAACAGAGATCAAGAATATCCTGTACATAGCATCTTACCTCAAATGTAGGTTTAAATGTTACCATAGTTCAGACCTGTAGCCAACTATTTCAAAAGGGTTGGGGGGGGGGGGGGGGTATTTTTAGAAAAAAAGTGGACCTCCCCCCCCCCCCCCCACCCCCTTCCCCAGTTGACCCAATCTGAGCTATAATGTAGAGACTAGATCGAATTTTGGATTATAGTAAACTTTTTCTATGCTGATCAGCTGTTTTTATTCTGCCCCCTCTTCTTTCTTGGGTACATGAGTGGGGGGAGGCGATGGAGAAAGGGGCTACCTCTGATGCAGGGGTGGGGGGGGGGAGGAGGGGGAGGGGCATGTCACACTGTGCACCCCCCCCCCCCCCCTTTCTGGTCCTGCCATTGCAATGGCTTTATATACTGCTCATACTTGATAACGGTCACAATTTATCACAATTACTGCCATCTGGGTGGTCGCCAAGTGCTCAAGTGCTCTGTTATGTTCGCGCCATGCAATATTTACGCAATGACACCTTTTACGTAGAATATATTGCCACTGGGTTCTAATTCTGGCTGGGTCTCAATGTGCAGGGTAAATATTACCAAGTGGTTATGTTGACTTAATATGTGGACTGCCTATGATGTGGTTTGAGTTTGTACTTGATAAAATGAGAGAGAGAGAGAGAGAGAGAGAGAGAGAGAGAGAGAGAGAGATGAGTTTAACAGAGGGCGAGAGAGAGAGAGGGAGAGAGAAAGAGAAAGTAAGAGTGAGAGAGAGGAAATTTGAAAGGGAAAGATCAAGAGGGAGAGAGGGAGAGAGAGAAAAAGAGTGAATGAGAGAGAGATATGCAGTTCTAACATAATGAATTTGAGAGAGAGAGAGAGAGAGAGAGAGAGAGAAAGAGAGTAAGGAAGAAAGAGAAACAGAGAACAAAATGGGAGTAAAAGACAGAGTGATTGAAAGAGTCCTACAGCTAATGTGGCAAGCAGTCTTAATTTAGACTACACATATAGATTTTTTCTCCAGTTCTGTTTGTAAATCACTACCCACCTCATTTTTCTTTAATGCGCTTATAAATACACTACTAGTACCTTACGGTAGGCATTCAAGCTGATTTTACCCCCCCAGCAGTCTAGAACAACAGCCCAAGGGCTCACATTTAAACACAACAGGTAACAGAGAACACATGACACCTTTTGTATCTAATTTTCAGACAGTGCTTTCTACAACTATCAGCACCACTAACCGGCGTCTAATCACCCTCACACATCTACTCCTGGGGTAGCGCTACCACTCACCAATTTAGCAAAATGCTAAAACTGACTGAAATTGGCTTAACAAAATAGGGTTGATTTGACTGATTTTAGTCAAATATAAACCATTTGGACAAAAAAGTGATGAAAAAGTAGTAAATTGGCTAAACTAAAATAATTGCTAGCGCCACCCCAGTACTATATTATCCACCCTCATTAACCCACCTACCGGTATATGCACTATATCAGATCTGCATCAGAATTTACCAAGTGATTGTTGGTTTACACTTACTAGTACCTTACCAATTTACCCGTTGCTCAATCAATGCTACACCTACTGTATTTAATTCTCAGACAGTGCCTGTAAACTATCAACACCACTTTATGTCTAATCACCCCCAACCATGCACCCACCCAACTACTAACCACCACCCAACCCCCCCTTCACACTATTTTTATGGATTTCATCAGACCTACATCAGAATTTTACGCTTACCTCACCAAGTTTGCCCTAATGCTCAATCAGTTCTTCTCGAGTCTGGTGTATTAGTAGCTATACGTTCAAGTATTGATCACGATGCCCGGAAGGCTGTGTGTGTCTTTAGAGGGCATCAACAAGCTCAGACACAAGGTTCAATAGCAAACAGGCCAACTAGAAATGGTTGTTTGCCAAGCCAAATTGACATCAAACTCAATTAGCAACGATTTCACAGCTACGATCCGAGCTAAACATCTCTCGGTAATCTGTTTGATCAGGGACCATTAAATTCCTGCCCGAAGCGGGAGAGAAGACAGAGATCATACAAATATGGTTACAGATGGCGATTGCACATATACCGTGTACACATATCCCTAAACATTTATGATCAAGCCAGAGTTTATTTAGAGCTACAGATCCAATCAAGGATTTTTGATCCAATGCATGACTTTTTTATGATTTTTTTCAAATGGCCATGTGTGCACATTTATCTGTCAGACATCACAAAAGTATAGAACTTTGCAGAGATGATGGTTGGAGAGAAAGAGAAAAGGAGAACAATAAGTTTGAGAGAGAGAGAGAGAGAGAGAGAGAGAGAGGAATGAAGAATGAAATCAGTTTGAGAGAGAGAGAGAGAGAGAGTTCTGAAAGTCAACCCCAAGTCACTGATTACTGCATTGATTTTTTATGGTAATTTAATCATCTGCAACTTCCGCTAGATCATCGAACTTGGCTGTTTGTTCTGACTCAATAAATCATTTACGTTTCCTTGCCAGTTTTAGCACTTAATTGAACTGATGGTTTACCCAATCTCGAGAAATTCAGTTCCAAATTAGTAACTTCTCCTTCAAAAATCTCATTAAGGAATAACTGAATTTTGATTTTGGGCTGTTTTTCTGAATCATGACCGATTCAAAAAATTATTAAATAGAAATAAGTAAATTGTATATGTTTTTGAATTGTTCATGAATAGGAATGATAGGATTTCTAAAACAAGTGCACTAGAAAATAATTTCCACATGATGTTTTTAAGTGAAATATTTAATCATCTGATCCTTAATCAAATACTTCTGATCCCATGATGGACTTGCTAATAAATACTCTATTTCACCAAATAAAACATTAAAAATTTCTTTTCAACTGAGGAGGGGCTTCTATGTTGAAATAATGTTCTTTTGAGGATTCATAAGGGCTGCTTTTTAAGAAATCAAATCTGATATTTAATGTATACTATCTGGGGTAGCGCTAACACTCGCCAATTTAGCCAAATGCTAAAACTGACTTAAATTGGCTAAAGAAAAAGGGCTTGAATTGACATGTTTCAGCCAAATTATAACCATTTTGATAACAAACTGACAAAAATAAGGTGATTTGGCTAAGTGAAAAAAATTGCTAGCGCTACCCCAGACTATCCATGTTTCAAACTGTCCTGATGTCATAATTTCTGTAAATTCTGTATAGATCTACACATCTTCCAAAGCTACTAGACTTTTCTTTTCCAATCGGGGTCTGAAGAGCGAGAGAGAGAGAGAGAGAGAGAGAGAGAGAGAGAGAGAGAGAGAGAGAGAGGGAATTACACCATCTATTTGTAATTAGCAAATCTAAAATTTGCTTGTAAATGTCAACACTTTGCCCTTCATCATAAAGGCTCTACATATCCAAACCTATAAACATAATCATTAGTCATAAACATGCTTCAGCGTTTTAGACAGCATCCACATTGTCACACTGTACAAGTTGGGTTGGTCCAACTCTTTGGGTGAATTCCCTCTTAATTGCAATCAGTGGAATCAGCTTAATTGTACGACATGCCTCCTTGAGCAGCTAGGGGTAATTAACTATTGTGTACTGATTAAGCTGATTCCACTGATTGCACTTATCCCTCGCCTAGTTGAACCGATCCAGCTAGTACCATGTGAGAATCTGAATGTTCCCCTAAAAGTTTCGAGTCTATGAGTCAGTATATTGTGCTGAAAATAGAGACTGGTGAATTTCACTATCGAAAGTAATATTATAACTGCTAAACAACTGGGAGCACTTCTGCAAAATTCCCCTATTGAAAGAACAGGCAGAACATTGCCAAATTATCAGACTGAGTGTAAGGCTCTATTCCCATAGATTTTAGATCGATCTATCCCCGCGGGGAGTCCCACTAGATTACTTTCAGATAATCCGACTTAAATGTCCCTCCCGCCTACTACAACCTGTAAGAGGGTAATTAACTTTCATGTCTGCCCGGCTGACAGCTATTTAGTGTGAACCCCCAGGGAGTTAGGTCCATCTAAAGTAGGTCGATCTAATCTATGGAAATGGGGTGTAAAACTAATCAGCTTAACCTACTGCGCAGTATTACTAGACTTAACACAATTTGGTACTACTAGCATTCATTACTAGTATTCCTTCAATTAAACATATATATATATGTATATCACATACGTTGGGTCATAGGCATTTGAAAAATATAATGGTACCAAATAATAATAACAATGATTTCAAACAAACAAATGAAGTATACATAAATGACATAAAATAAATAAATAGATAAAGCCAACTTACCATCTAATCCTCAAAGGCGTGACGAGCACTTGTTGAAGCAGCCGTTCTTTTGACTAGATACAAAAACCCTGACAAGTTTTCCCCAAGACACAAGATGCCAGGTAATGCCAGGTCCAGCTCCACTTTGTCGCTTCTTTTATCAACTCCTAATTTTGAGTTCTGTTATCCAATATTTTACCCTTGTTATCTATTTCCTTTCTTTTCTATCTTCCTTCTCTTTCCTTTGCTTTCTTTTGAGCAATCAATAAATCAATTTCTAATTGATTTTTTTTCAGACTAATGAACTTGTAAAGAGAAATCCTCTCACAGCCTTGTGTACGACTTTCTGTGCCAATTTTCTTCGAATGCCTCAAAGAGAATTAAACTGAGACTTTTTCGGGATGGAACTGTCCCATTGAAAATTGCCTTCTCAGATAAACAGCGTTACTATCAACAGCAAAAAGCCTTGTAACGTAATATATCGCACCTTTTTCCTTTGCCTTCTTCTCCTCTGCAGCAAAATGGCCAAGGCACAACAAATCTGTAAAATATACCCTGCTCCGAGGATAATCCTTTCTCTTAGGCGCTAACAAATTGCTCCATAGTTTCCTTGGCAATTAATGTGGCTGGATTGAGCTGTGGGGGGCTTTTGTTTGCTGATGTCACTAAAAAGAAAAGTTAACACATATATAAATTACACAAAGATTTCTTATATGCTAAGTACCAGACTACTAGTACCTTATATTCTGGACTCTAGAAATAAAAGAGAGAAAAATAAATAGGATGAAAAGAGAAATATAACAACAATAACAATAATAAACACCCAAGCAAGTACATAACTCAGTAAATGATTACGTCTATAAATAAGAACAGCCAAATGACATCTTTCAATC
The DNA here is from genome assembly GCF_051362555.1 of Lingula anatina. Lineage (NCBI taxonomy): Eukaryota > Metazoa > Brachiopoda > Lingulata > Lingulida > Lingulidae > Lingula > Lingula anatina. The sequence continues at coordinate 5,978,490 of NC_141774.1, read as the reverse complement.
CAATTCCAAATGCTTAAATATTTGTGCATGCACCAGAAAGTGATGCAGGCCCTAAAGTCATTACCCTCTTTTTGTTTTTACCATAACCATAATTATCAAGCTCGGCCATATTGTCCTCGCCACCATGCATCGATATTCTGGAACAGTTTAATGGCTTGGAATTCACACCAAGTCCCTGGATGTCGATGACGAGCTTTGAATTAACAACGATAACTAGACTTAAGTGCAGATCTCTTGCCTTTCTAAATGGGATCAATAATTTCAGTTGTGTGACGGTTTGGGAAAAATGTTTTTAGTTCTAACTTCCAGGAAATGAGGCCCTTGATTGAAAAGCCCCGATTGTGTTTCTACGGCAATCCTGCCTATTTTTAATTACAGTAACCACTTTAGGATTGGATTAAGAGGGTGGTAAGGATCACAATAGTGAAACCTCTACATTCTGAGTTTTCGAGGAGTGAAAATGTTTTCTGTTTTCATCAACACTAGTCTCTTTTTTCTCCTGTTATTTCCATAAACCAAAGTCAATGCAACTGGGTTGGGAATGAAATTCCAGGAAACGGGGCCCTTGATTGAGAAGCTCCGATTGTGTTTCTACGGTAATCCTGTCTATTTTAAATTACAGTAACCACTTTAGGATTGGATTAAGACTAAAGAGGGTGGTAAGGATCACAATAGTGAAACCTCTGCTTTCTCAGTTTTCCAGGAATGAAGATGTTTTCTGTTTTTGTCAACACTTGTCTATTTTTTCTCCTGTTTTCAATAAACGAAAGTCAATGCAACTGGGTTGGGAATGAAAATATTATCTGTTTATGTCAACACTTGTCCATTTTTTTCTCCAGTTTTTCCATAAACCAACATCAATGCAACTGGGTTGGGAATGAAAATATTTTCTGTTTATGTCATCTCTTGTCAATCCTTTTTTCATTTTTTTTCCATAAGCTTAAAGCCCACATCAATACAATTGGATCCGCTCTCACAAAAGTGATGTAGCCTGAAAAGAGCAATTGCAACTTTAAGGTTACATAGGAAGTCAAACCTCTGCTGCTAAACCCTACCAAATGCCATCACCAAAAAAAAAAAAAAAAAAAAATGAAACAGATATTTTCTGCTTTCTTTCTGCGCTACTGTATGTACAACCCTCGGCCATTTCTGCCACCTCTCACCTCATTGGTGGACCTCATTGGTTTCATTGCTGGACCGCTGCAGGGTCTGTGTCTTTGGAGGCAGGGAGACCATCAGCAATTAGTCAGCTCTGCTTTAATGTGCTTAGGCCATATTTGATCTGAAGATGTGTAACCTTGGGGCATATTCCCAGACATTTACATCGATCTATCCCCGTGGGGAGTCTCACTAGATCACTGTCAGATAATCCGACTTAAATGTCCGTCCCGCCTACTACGAGCTGTAAGGGGGTAATTAACTTTCGTGCCCGCTCGGCTGACAGCTATTTAGCGTGAACCCCCAGGGAGTTAGGTTGATCTAGTTTGGATCGATCTAATCTCTGGGAATGGGGTCTTGCAGATCAACTTGTTCGGAATATTGTTCTAAAATGTTGATCACATCAATCTTAAAGTTAAGACCAAATCTAATACTTGAAGGGATAATAACTCTTCGTATAATATCTTTATTTCACAATAAAAACATTGTGAACAACTCAAAGAAATATAATACATTCTGTTTTACCATACAAACGGCAGTTTTAGCTATTATTCTGATATCTGAGCTTGTCTTCAGACTACGTGACCTCCATTGATGGCTATACTCTGTTATAATCTCTTAAGCAATTTTAACAAAAAACCAAACTTTTTAGAAAAAAAACCAGGGAATAACTTTGAATGTAAAAACGGATTCATTAACCATTGGTAAGTATGGGAAAATTGTTGTTTACTCCAGGAAAATTCATTTTTTGGCCGAAATGAAGAGTTATTATCCCTTTAAAGTTAAGACCAATTCTTATGTTTAAAATGGTTCCTTTGTTAAATCAGCCCCTGAAGGAGTATCATGTACTGGTATGGCTACTAGTACTAGTACAACTCTTGGTAAAGGTATTACACCCCATTCTCATAGATTAGATCGACCTACATTGGATCGACCTAACTCCCTGGGGGTTCACGCTAAATAGCTGTCAGCCGGGCGGACACGAAAGTTAATTACCCCTTAAAGCTTGTAGTAGGCGGGGACGGACACTTAAGGGGGATTATCTGACAGTAATCTAGTGAGACTCCCCGCGGTGATAGATCATTCTAAAAGTTGTGAGAACAGAGCCTAAATGTTATTATATAACATTAATCATAAAATCTATGAAACTGGGATTACCTAGAATCTAGCTAATGGATCCAGGGTTCAGACATTATCTACCCATTGACACGTCCCTGACAGAACGAGACACTGAAGTGTTTTTCTATTGTCCGTAGCACACTCAGCAAATTATCACAGCAATAATGACAACAACAAGCAGTCACTCGAACAGGAACATCAAAGGTTTACCTGTTCTATGCCTTGAATATAATGCAAGGTTATTATGTACGTCAGACAGCACTTAGCAGCTTTTCGTCCGCACAAATCTGCTGCTCCGATTCTGGATTTCATGACTTTTCATGTGGTTTCCCCACATCTAATGGAAAGGATGCGCGTCAATTTGGTTCTTATTCCAACACGCGATGTAAAAAAAAAAAAAAACAAACTTTTTATTAATTTTTAAGATAACTGAAGCCAGGTAATCCAAAAATCACAAAAAGTCATACCTGGCGGTTCAAAATATTTTATTTAATATGCATGATCAAATATAATAATTAGTGAAATTACAACAAAAACACATACAAATATAATTATATGCCTAAGTTCTTCCTTACAAGCATCATTCATCTCATTAGTTATTAAAGGGATAACTACCATTTGTTCGAGCCAAAAAATGGATTTTTCCGGGTTTAATGACAATTTTCCCATAATTACCAATGGTTAATGACTCAATTCCGACATTCAAAGCTAGCCAAAGCTATTTCCTAAGAAGTTTGGGTTTTTTATAATAATCTCTTAAGAGATTATTAAGGAGGTATCTAGCCATCTATGGAGATCATTAGTTCAATGACAAGGACAGATTCAAGAATAATTGCAGTAACTGCCATTTTGGTGATAAAATAGAATTTATTATATTTCCTTGAGTTGTTTACAATCTATTTATTGTAAAATACGGATCACAGGGAGTTGTTATCCCTTTAACCTTGGAAGATTTTGTGCATATCATTTTCAAACAAACTATGTTTGATGTGTGCCCCTGAATGAATTAATAAAGGTAAGACTTTACTATTAAATAATATTAAATTTTCCCTTTTTTGTTTTAGATAGGAACATTTATTATTTTACCTTCAGTAATATATCTGCTATAATAATGATATGATTATTCAGCGAGACATAAGTGTGTATTCCGTATTTGAAAAATTAGTGGTTTTCGTAAAGACGAGATTATACGTGATGTCAATATTAGTCATACGCCATTTTTTTTGCAGGAAGAAAAGAAATCTCTCTCTCTCTCAACTGAATTTATAAAACCAGACTATATGTTTTTTTTTTTTTTTTTTTTTTTTTTTTTTTTTTTTTTTTTTTTTGTCTTGAATATGGTTCTGGCTTCAACTAATATACTGTACTGAAGTGATTGTCTTTGACACACATCTGGCTTCTTCTTATACTGGAGTTAATGATTTTATTTCCTGTTGCCAACAACATTTCTAAAGAAGCCAGCTGAATAAGTATGTGTGATTTATCATCATCACTGAAACAAGGCAGCCATTTGGAACACTGTTGCCTTAAAATACTAATCAAAAATCCATCTAAAAGGTTATCAGAAACAGAGATACCAAGGTTTTCAAATTCATTACAAAATAACTTATTTAAATAAAAAACTAATTCCAAGAGTTTATCTATAGATAATCATATAACACTTATAAATTGGCAATCAACACTGCTGAATAAGAATATAAGTTCTGAATAATTGTTAGTCTGCAATCTAATGAATCCAGCCATTTAAAGTGCTTACACAGTTACTATCATAAATATCAGTCAGATTTGGTGTTTTGACTTGTACGAAATCTTTAGACATCACAACAAACTTTTTTCATCAAACAACAAGCTGTTTATGTCATTATGAAAAATCAACAATAATAATATATATAAAACTAGCTAAAAGGTGATGAGTAACCATTCTTCTAAGTTGAAGAAAAAGAGGGGGAATCATAATAGTTATTCTTTGTTTTCCTCCTGTCATCCCACTGTTATCCCACTTCAATCCCATTGCTATCCCAGTTATTTCAGGTTTTCAACTCTTATTCTACTGTTTTAGCACTTGGCTAAATTGGCGAGTGTTAGCGCTACCCAAGCCTCCCATTCTCCCACTGTTATCTAAGCTATCCCAGTTTTAAACCAGTCACCAGCAAGCCACGCATATCAACTCCATTAACAAATATGACATGCAATGCATTTAATTTCCTGAGTAATACAGAGGTCGGAATAAAAACAGCTCAATACTCCTACGGGAAGAGCATATATAAATGTTTCCCGGTAATTGATGGATAACATTATCTATGGTAATAATGATGATCAATTTGCTAAAGCGGGAAACCCTGTCAGGGGTGTCCTTCGGAACATTCCCAGGCTTCATCTGTCATGGCGTTGCTTGGTTACTAAGGCATCGAAACAATGGCCAACAGAGGGAGTTGTGGATGAAAGGTCGCCGAGCAAAATTAACATTTACGATATTTTCCTTTAACAGAGGTTTTCTATACTGAAATTGGAACTTAATGACACAAAGGAGCTGAAGTCTCTAACTGGTCTAAGTTAAAATGTTCAGACTGAGAATATAAAAGCTCAATTTCAGTCCCAAATAAGACCGGGTTCCCATAAACATATCATACTAGCAGGATCGACTTACCTCCGAGGGGATTCTTCCTAAATTGCATTCAGTTTAAGCAGCTTTAATGTCTGTCACACCCACTAAAGCTACTGGGGCGGGGAGGGGGGGGGGGGAAGGGGGTAATTAACTATTGTGCATGCTTAAACCAAATGCTAGTTAGCCAGAATCCCCAGGAAGACAGATCAATTCTGCTAGTACGATAGGTTTATGGGAATGGTCAGTAAGTCTGTAGAAGTATGGCTTGTTTAAGACTTAAACAAAGAATGTCTAAAACAAGCCATTTAGAACAGCAAATAATTTACGGCTTCATTTTTGCTGATTCCTCCTGTGCATGATTTTTCTTAGAAATTTTCCTTAATTTGATTTTGACATGATTTTCCTTAATTTCAAATGTGAGTGTGTGTGTGTGTGCATGTGTGTGTGTGTGTGAGTGAGTGAGAGAGAGAGAGAGAGAGAGGGAGAGCGCCCATTTGGAAATATGATTGACACTGTGGGTTTGAAATCAATGGTTTAACTTTAATGTGTGATATTTATTCTACGTACTGTAAGGGTTATGACACTTCGATTTTCTCTGCGATGCATAATTGTGTTCTCATTCAAGTCCTTCTTTTTCTAGTTCGCATAAATCTTATTATACGTACCCTAGGCACATTATTAATAATCTAAACATAAGTTACAACTTAAAGAGTATAGTCTATAGACTACTGTTTGAGTTCCAAATCGTCCCAAAAATAGCGAGCGCAGACGTCCCTAGGTGGCGTTAGTTGTTCTATTTCGCGAAGCGCCATTAAAACTGTCCCCAGAGTATCAGATTTCAACCCGCTCTTACAATGCACGGCGTGTCTCAACTACTGCATCGGGAACAACCCTACCTTAACACGTGATAGAGAACAGCTGTTACTTCCTTTTGGGTATTGTTTTCGCGATCTACGAGAGGTCAGAAGTGAAAATTTTTAAGGGCAAACTTTTAAACTGATTTATTTTTTGAAGTCGGCAAAGGGCGGCAAGACAAAATATATGCCATGTAGAAGAACAAGGACTAAGGTTTCTAACCAACATTTCAGATTTTTGGGCAAATTTGGGCAAATATTTTTTTTGTAATTTATTTCAACGCCCCCCCCCCCCCTCTCGCACACGCTTGTTGACCGCAGCCAGTCGAGGTCAATTTTTACTGCGTACGCTTAACAAAAATGTAACATCGCTTGCATACATCAGTTAGAAGTGATAATAACAGAGAAAATCCTGATTGTGATGAGTTTGTTGGGAATCATGGTGAAATGCACTAAAAAGTTTAAGCCTGAGTGGACTTTGACAAGCTACTTTGACATAATAATTTAACTCTGAGCAGGTGTTTTCATCCGTTTTGCGGCATCAATACATTGAATAATCCTGACTCTTCTTCTTGGTTGTCTGGTTTAGCAAGGAGTTGTAACTTCTTGTGTTTAGCGTCTCTGTCTGATTATAAAGGTCTTTATGGGGCCTTGACAGATTTATTATTGATTAATTAATTAATTATTATTATTATTATTAAATTTTTTTTTTTTTTTGGTGTGTGTGTGTGTGTGATTTACGTATGCTGTTTACACATTTTTGCCAAAGACTTCAAATGACCTGGAAGGTGTGAATATTGTTAAGTCCCTTTTGGAAATTTCTATGTACATGTAGGTATTTGTGTGAAGAACTTTAGATTTAAGTATATGTATATAATTATATTTATATCTAGAACTTTAAGAGATGGACGTACATCGAAATAAAAAATTTTTTTTTTTTTTGAGGAAGCCAACAAGAGACAATAGGTTATCCATTTTTTTTTTGTGATTTACTAATGTTGTTTTTATATATCTCCGTGCCAAAGACTTAAAATAGCTCAAGTTCCCTTTTAAAACTTACTGTCATTTGTATTGATATATTATATTTACTTTTTATATATGTAGACTTCTGTAGTATAGTTGAACCAACAGCTTTTTAAAACTAAAATAATCAGTTTTGTGGTGCAAGAATTCCCTATAACAGAGGTTAAATCACATTTGTGTATTCTTTACTTAAATTGATAGACAAATTGGAAGCACAAATATTGTTACAGATAATTCTTATACTTTTTCAATATAATCTTGGATCAGAAAACTCTGTTAAGTCACATGAATTAAAAAAATTAAGTCTATCATTCATACATGGCAAGTTAATTTTCAATGATATTTAAGCTTTAAAACATTTATGCATTACTAGTAGGTTTAAATAGTAGTATCACAGGTGCTACATGTATATAGCTTGATTTATTTTCTTTCAAGCTCACCAGATATTGTTTTCTGACATGAAATATATAATTAAATTTTGGTTTATACTAATATCAAGACAACTGCTGGAGAGAGAGAATTTTATTACAAACTGCCTTATCAGCATTTATAAGCAGGGGTGATGGAAATATGCATGGGGGTAACATCCTCAGAAGTGGGAGCATTTTTATTTTTTGCTGGAAGTTTATCATAAAAGAAAATTATGTGCCATGTACATACTATATATATGTGTTCGATACTAAGGAGTAAGAGTACATATGCAAGAATAACCTTATGATCCCCAGGGTGTGGGTTGTTCCTGAGTTTGAATGATTGTTTTTTTTTCACAATGACAATTTGCCACTTATACTATTAATTTTGTACTAATACTCATATGTAAGACAACTATTCTGCCAAGAGTTTTAGTCTTGTTGATTAATAAAACCTAAGAAACGTGTATTTTCTAGCATTTACCGTCAAAAAATCCTTCATTTTGCTTAATTCACATGCACATAACTCTGCTTAAGAAAATGCTAGAACCAAAATTTAAACTTTGGGTTAATGCCCAACTTCTATACTTAATGTGTGCCAAATTTCAAATGTCTGTGACAATATAAAGGGGATGAAAAATGATGGGGGCAACTTTTGTCTCATTTTTGAAAATAGCGCCTGAAAAAAAGAACAAACATGGTGTTACTAAAACTTGAATAACTTTTGATCTAAATGAGATAGATTAAAAATTTAAATTGATTATTCATACTCAAATGTGTGGCTATCTGTGCACAAAATTTCAAGTCTCTAGCTCACTTAGAAAAATATCATGTGTGCACCCTACCAAAAAAGTTGTCCGCAAATAACACTTCGACTTTTCGATTTAACGTAACTTACTTTCTGGGACAACGAACCTACCTTTTTTCTATGATAAAACACTCTCTTCCTCTAGTCTGTCTGACAGGACTTAATAGGGAAGCATCCCGACCGCTTTTATCTGGATTCTCTACAACACAATCAAGAAGTGTTTCAGCTGCTCAAATTGAGGTCAAGGCCACATCGCTTTTTTTTTCACATTTTTATTTTAGACAGGAATATTTATTCTTTTAGCTTCAGTAATATATTCACCGCAAGAATGATATGATTATTCAGTAAGACATAAGTGTATATTCAGAATTTGAAAAATTAGTGGTTTTCGTAAAGACGAGATTATACGTGATGTCAATATTAGTCATACGCCATTTTTGCAGGAAGAAAAGAAATCATTAGGAAATCGGTGACGAAAAATCCCGTGACACTCAGCAAGATTGGTTTAAAAACACACACTTCTTCGCAGCTTGAAATAGAATTATCTGAGAAGTAGTTGTACAAAGATGGGTTGTATTTTAGGCAGCGTAAGTAGAAAACCAGATGGAATAGTTCCTTTGTTTTGAATATTGAAAGTAATATTTGTAGAAAAGTAGACAGAACGTAATCCTAATCCGTGAAATGACAGTGACAGAGCCTGAGCATATATATATATATATATATATATATATATATATATATATATATATATATATATTTGAGAATATTTTAATCTAAATGATTTGAGAACATATGTTCAATTGGATGCACCTGTAAAAAGATAACATAAAATATTTTGATAGATAAAAAGAAAAAAAAGTTAAGGTTCTGCACTGAAATGTTTTGAAAGTTTCTGCTCAGTGTATGATTACAGATTTAAAGAATAATGCGTGAAAGGGCCTGAGGAATCCCAAAAGTAAACCTTTTCGTTATACTCTGTGAACACTCCAGAACATTGAAAATAATCATTTTATCTCCCAAATATGTATATGTATACATGATCAGTTTATAATCAAAGCATTTTGGGTAGAAAAAACATGTGCCTTACCACATCAATATTTTGGGCATTTGGCTTAAATTTTGTATGCCTGCTTTACCCATGTTATATGCTATAAGTGAATAATAATATGTCATCTTCCTCCATTTCAGCTCGCATGCTGCTGCGGGTCTGCAGCGTGCAGTCTGTGCTGTGCAGCATGTCCGTCGTGCAAAAACTCAACTGCCACGCGCATTGCATACGCTTTGACTCTGTTGCTGGGTTCAGTGATTGCTTGTATATTCTTGGCACCTGGACTACAAGAACAGCTTGATAAGGTGAGGCATTGCTGGGGTAGCGCTAACACTCGCCAATTTAGCCAAATGCTAAAACTGACTTAAATTGGCTAAACAAAAAGGGCTTGATTTGACTAATTTTAGTCAAATTAAAGCCATTTGGATAGCAAATTGTCAAAAATGTGGTGATTTGGCCAAGGGAAAAAAATTGCTAGCGCTACCCCAGCATTGTGTCTGTTTTGTTAAAAGGGAGCTGTGACTCCTGTTTAAGACCAATTCTTATGAAGAGCATGGATAATAGATATTTAAATTTTTAAGATTTCATAGATATCCAAGTGGTAATATTTATTTGGTTTACATACTCTACCTCTATGATAACATTTTATTTTTTATAAATTTTAAAAATTTAATTGTGCCTGTTTTATTAAAAGAAAGTTATGACTCCTGTTTAAGACCAATTGATACTTATGAAGAACATGGATAACAGATCTTAAATTTTTCAAGAAATCGTATACAAGTGGGAATATCTCTTGTTTAATATACCACACCTCTTTGGTAATATTTGAGTAATTTTTTAAATAATTTAAAAATTGATTACATTTTTTTTAGATACCATATCTCTGTGACCCTGGGTTTCTAGCCACACATGCTTTAGTGGACTGTACTCGAGTGGTAGGGTATGCCTCCGTCTACAGGGTCTGCTTCGCCATGGCTGCGTTCTTCTTCCTCCTGATGCTGATCATGATCAACGTGAAGACATCGAAGGACCCACGTGCTGGAATACAGAATGGGTAAAGTTAAACTAGTGGTTGAGATTGTGAGATGTTGAGAACAAAAATCAAGCTGTGGTGTGTCTAACATGCATGCACGCACGCAAAAATGATGCGCATGAATGCGCGTTACGCCTCTCCTTGATCTTTTGTCTCTTACATCTATGGTAGTCAAAATTAAGTGCACCAATCATCTGTTTTAAACTCCTTTGGCACTGGCAGAAATTTTCCTGCCTTTTGCAATTTATGAATAGCCAGGAGAGATCTTTTATATTCCCACTTCTACATTTTAAAATTATCTTTATTTATTTATTTATTTATTTATTTATTCAGGTTCTGGGGTATCAAGATCCTGGTCCTGATTGGAGTTGCGGTGGGAGCTTTCTTCATCCCAGGTGGCGCCAATGCTGTCCAACCCACATTTGAACAAGGTAAGGCGCTTTCAACAATATGGTATCTACTCCGATCTTTTCAACGGGCAGAAATTTTCAAACTTTCAGATAGGTTATTTTATAAACATGAAAACTGTATAACATTTGTGTTGCTTTTGCTTCATAGAAAAGTACTAAAAGAAAAATTGCTTATTTTCCCCGGGAAAATTCATGTGGCAGATAAGTCCCATGGAGCTGCCTTTTAATGTTTTGTTGTTCTATTTCCAGTGTTTATGTGGTTTGGCATGGTCGGCGGTTTTCTGTTCATCATCATCCAGTTGATCTTGCTGATAGACTTTGCACACTCGTGGAATGAGAAGTGGGTGGGCAATTACGAAGAGAACGAAAACAAAGGGTGGTTCGCAGGTGGGTAGTAGAAGACTCTGAATACATCGCACACACACCCTTCCCCCCTCCCACTTTGCCCACTATTCCAAAGTACAAAGCAGTGAAACAAACTTGCAGAAGACTCCGATTGTCGTCCATGTTAATGTATTTAGCCCACTTTTCCAAATCACAAGGACAGAATTAGTCCCCCCAGCTAAGGGGGATACTTATATCAGATATAGTAAAATACAGCAAACTGCTCCAAATTGCATCGAATTTGCAAATTTCAAGGGAAAAAAAAGTTTTTGTAGAAAATGAAAAGTCAAACTCCTCCCCCTTAATTGCCTTTCTAAAAGAAAGTAACGTATCCAGCCACCACCCTTATCACCATTTTTCATCCACAAATATTATTGTAAATGTTTAAACTGCTAGTCCTTTTAGACAGTATTTTAAAAAGAGAGGTAAATCTTTATCTAGATTATTTTATAAACCTCTGCTAATATGCAATATGAAAGTAAATTTTATTTACTTTGTATTTTCAGGGTTGTTGTTTTTCACCATCGTGTTCTACTTAGTGGCAATCACTGCAGTGGTGTTGTTTTACGTGTTCTACACATCAGTAAGTTGTCTAAATAATATGGTCATGGCTGATATTTTTTCCAAATGGCTTACAATAATTTGTGTAGTTTATGCATATTATTTAAATATAAGGTTTGTGTGTCGTGACATGTGACACTATGTAATATGGGGCACAGGATGTTGTTGAAGAAACACTTAAACTGGTTGCAAATAATGTATTACAAGATCACATCTCTTCATGTCTCCTTTTACCAAGTTTAGGTGCAGAGTAGAGTTGACTTTTGGATCATTAGCTCCAGTTGACATTTTTGATACATAAATGCGTAGACAAACTGACAGATTCTTAGAAAGTTTTAAGCTAATGTGTAGCAGCATAGTAAAAATGCGACTTCTGATCTTTCTCATAACATGTTTGTATCTGTATTTTTTTATTCATTTACTTATTTTAAACATATTTGGTATGTTATTATTCTTGCTTCATAATATTATTTCTCACCTTGCAGGGAGGGGACTGTTCACTGCACAAGTTTTTCATCAGCTTCAACCTGATCCTGTGTGTGGTGATCTCAATTGTGGCCATCTTACCCAAAATACAGGAGGGTAAGTGGAACAGTTAGCCAGGAATATGCTCTCAATTACTGAATTTATAGTTGTCTTAATTGAGCTTAGCCTGCCTCTTAGCTGACTTAAAGTCATAATAACTCTTCGTTTTGGCCAAAAATTGGATTTTCCTGGAAAAAACGGCAATTTTCCCGTACTTACCAATGGTCAACGACCCCATTCCTGCATTCAAAGTTAATCCAGGGTTTTTTTCCTAAACGTACGGTTTTTTGTTAAAATCTCTTAAGAGATTTTAACTGACGGAGCTCTCTCTGACATTGCAAAGTCACTGGTGACCTACTTAAAACCGCGGGAAAAGCAGACAACAACAACACTATATAAGATTCATGAGATATATTCGTCTTTTTGTTAAAAATGCATTTGTATCCACAATGTGTGCCATTCTGGGCTTTTCGTTATCCGACGCACTGTACAAAAACTCGCAACTTACGTCTGAGGGTTTCCCGCCATGTTATTTTGGTCTCGAATGAACGCGAGAATCCGCGTGACACCATTACGTCATTAGCAACGAATGCCTTGATGACTATGAGGAAAAGCATCGTAAGCCCCACTGACAAGCACAGATTTTAGTTTTACTACAATAACGGCCGTTTTAGTGGTAAATTACAATAGAATATATTTCCATGCGTTGTTTACAATGTATTTCATGCGGAATTTTGAATCTCAAAGGAAGAGTTATTATTGCTTTAAGTATTGGGCTCTCAGTTTCTTGTGCTAAAAGCAGGTGAATTGATTTAGACCTGTGTGGTACATTTTTCATTTTTGCTCCATTTTGACTGTTCCTGACATGACATTACACCACTGGGGGTTTTATGCTCGCTTTCAAAAGTTTGCTTCCTACTTTGGACCAGTGAAGATGAATCCCATTTATGCATCATGTCAGGGGCAGTTGGGGTATCATTTAGATGACTCTCCTTTGTAATGGCCAGGCTATTAAAATATACCTCTCTCAAAACGATGGGAAACTGAATGGTTTACCACTCAATGTGATAAGGACCTTAGATATGTTAAGTTTTAAAGTTGAAGTTGTTGAAGAGCAGATTGCTTGTTCTCTGTATTGGTCTTATCATTTTATTGCGTCTTTTCCTCTTTCAGCCCAGCCTCGCTCTGGTTTGCTACAGGCGGCCATCATAACTTGCTATGTGATGTATCTGACATGGTCTGCCATGAGCAACAACCCAGGTAACATACAGAACACAATCAGTTTTTGATGTATCAGTGAAAGAGTGAATGAATAAGTAAATAAATTATCAGGTAAAAAAAAAAAGAAATACGGAAAATGATCAGAGGGACCAAGTCATATGTAAATAAAAAGAGAAACAACTGATTTCACAATCCTCTTTAAATGTTTACTACTTCTTAAAATTGAATCCAGTGCATTGGTCGTTTTTAGTGTGCCAGTTGTAGTCTGAACTAAGTTGAACTCTCTCTCTTTCTTTCTCTCTCTCTCTCTCTCATTTCTTATTTCCACATTGATAAAAACTAGATATTTATTTGTATCAGACAAACTGTGTAACCCCAGCCTGAGCTCTATCCTGGACGGCACCTACAACAAACAGAACAGCACCGCCTCTGCTGGTGACCTCACCGGCACCCCACATTTTGACGGAGAGAGCATCGTGGCACTGTTGATTTTCTTGCTGGCTGTGCTGTACTCTAGGTAAGCTGGAGGCTCTTTATGATTCACGATACAGTTCTTGTCAGTTTTGATGAAATGCATATATTGTCAAACTTTTTATAATCATACTGTCTTTTGTTTATAGTTCGAATAGTTTTTGCCAGTTTTGATAAAGTGTGTACAATCATTTTCAGATTGAGCGTTATCATGTGGTCTTTTGTTTACGATTCAAATACAGTTCTTATTAGTTTTGACAAATCTTGTAGATTGTCAAACTCTTTGTTGTCTTAATATCTTGGAGCACTCAGAAGAGCGGACTAACAGATACGCAGATCAAATATGGGCGACTCACTTGAATGCTTGTAGCGTAATCCCCGCAGGGAATCGGTTCAGTGTCTAATCAGGAATTAAGTGGCATGTTTTAAAGTGGGTCACGATATTTGATCCTCGGATCTGTAAGTCAGTTGTTCAGAATGCGCTTGGATATCCTGTACTGCAGATCAATCCCAATAGTTGCGAATTGAGAAGTTAATTCAGCAGCATTGGATCTGATTCGGCTACAATTCCAACAGTTGCTGTCATTCAGTTATCAGATACGGTTTGGTCTGTTGTTCAGGAACCATATTGTTGACCCCAGTGTGATGTTATGTAAAATTTGTTAATAAAATTCATTTTATTTACAGTAATGATAAAATGTGCTTTATTTATTAATAAGTTTTATTTTATTTCCAGCATTCGCTCCAGCTCCAGCAGCCAAGTTGGGAAGATTACACTGAGTGGGGGTACAGAGAACACTTACCTGAAGGAGAGCTCATCAGGTGGGTGGCGGTTTGTAGGACCAATGGATACTTTGTTTATAAATTATTTCATAAATTATGTTGAAAGTGACGGTCCAACTTTACTGTTGTTTGGTATTATGCAGGAGAGCTTTTGAGTTTTATCAAAAGTGGTTTACATGGTACAAATACTCCCAGGTTAAAAGATGGGGGTATTTCTCATAATAAAAAGTTGGGTATTTATACAAAGAGATGTGGTGAATTCTTCTTTTCACATGGGGTGGCACATGTATAAGTATATCAGGAAATATTTTGGTTCTAAAATATAATTGTGCATTTTGGGTATACCCTCTTTCACAAGCTTGCTTCTAGCAGTTTTGGCAGAGTTCTTCCTGGATATGTACCAATCAAATTAAATCGGTTTCACAGGTCCTGTTGAGTGCAGGGACTTTAAATAATAAGCAGGGTATAAAGTTGTCAATCTCCTTAAATATTTCAATACCAGTACAAGTACCGCTCAATGTGAAAAGGGCCTCAGTGTTGCAATTTTTGAAGCTCTACAAAATGAATGCAATCTTAATCATGTTTTCCTATTGCATATTTGCTCTAACAACTTTGCTTCCTATACTTTCCATTATCACTTGACCAATGTTATAGTATCTTTGAAATATATTACTGGTAAGATTTTGTAAGCTATAAAATTTTGTCCAGTGTTAGGTAAGAGTTAAGCAGAAACATGATACTGTTTCTCATTAGATGGTGATTTTATTGGATTTGACTATTCAGAAGACAGGATTTTTAGTGGATATGCCCTTTTGAAAGTAGTATTTTCATTGGTTGTGCCCTTTCATAAGACAGTGTTTTTCATTGGTTTACAGACGAGGCCATGCTGGGGGCTAAAGAAGGTAATTTTCAGTTTTTCCTCAGTCTATCTCCAAAAATAACACTTTCTTGCTAAATATAACTTTGACAACATATTTGTACAGAGGACCTTTATGTAGAAGAAAAAGGAAGAAAGATGTTTTCCTGAAAATAACATGAATTTTTCATTAATCACTATTGTATACCCTGTCCAAATCCTTAAGTAAATCTGTAATTGAGCTATCTATAATTCAGGCTTTTAATTTATAATTTTTACTGTCAGTATACCAGAATTTACAAGAATAACTCAAAAACAAGAACTCAAAAACCTATTTATAGTTCTTAATTATAGTTCTTAATTTTGTCACCAATTTTGAATAGGTTATCCCTAAGTGACTAGTGAAAGCCTGAAAGATGTTGAAATTTTCAGCAAATATGAAATCTTTGCTAGATAAAGGTCCCTCACACACCGTGTGACTTTGAAAACTTCTGCACTGATCCTCTTAAATTCAAATGAGGGAACTTTCTATCAAAAAAGACTCAAAGGGTTAAAGAAAACTGCATTATTAGGGCTTCTTTTTGTTCCATTATTGAAAAAATTGAATTGTATATCAAAAGATTATACTTCTTCATAGTAAACAATGTCGTATAGCTACTATTCCAACACAAAACAAATGTCTTAGAAGGGATGTCTTGGAAGTCATGTTCTACTGATGCCTATGTACTAATTATAATATACTTTTGCACAAGTTGCAGCAAACAAACTAAAAAATGACATGGTCTTGGCCAGAGGAAAGTTTCTTTCATTGTATTTGAAATTTTAGAGCAATTCACACAGAAAGATCAACGTTCATTTTCTCATTACGCACACTTGTAATATTAACTACATGTTTCCTTATATGTTAGCTGTGCAATGAATCTTCCTACTTCTTGAAAAAGAGCAGACATTTCTTGTTTTAGTATTTTGATGTTTCGCGAAAATACCGCCGGTGTGTGTTATAAAGACTATGTTTCTTGTTCTGTGTCCTCATCTTACTTTCTTGCTTGGGTGATTTGGTTAGCAGCCTTGTGTGTTGTGTATGTCGCTTCTTTAGTCTTATCTGTAATTTTTTTCTTTATTTATTTATATGTTATGTACACCCGATTGCTTGCTGTTCTTTAATCTGTCATTTCAACAGTGCCAAAGTTAAAAGGTGAAAAAGGGTGGATGCTTCATAGCTTTTACCTTTAAAATTTTTTATAGTCACTGTTATACCAGGGGAATTCTCCTCAGCATGGCCTCATTTTCAGTTTCATGAAGTACACTTTGTCTCGTTGTTGAAATAATGGTTTGTTTTTGTAATTAATAGTACAGTATTTTTTAAGTGAGTTAAGTCAGATATATGGAGATCTTACAGGTGGAGGGAATTATTAAGGGGTTAGATTGGAAAATCAACATAAAATCACCTCAGTTGACATCTTTTAGTGTAAGGCATGGAGTTGGGTAGGTTATGAAGAAGAGAGATCAATCTAGAATTCAATTTTTAGTTAAGTCAGCCGTATTTTATGCTGCTGTTTATTTGCAGCATGTTTTAGCATGATTCTTTGATGATGATGATGATTATGATGATTTAAGCATGATGTTGACATTTGGTCAGCTAGTGTTTGCTTGCATTTTTCTTTTCTCATTTATTTATTTGTTCACTCATTCATTTGAAGATGTGTTTCTGTGCATACTTTGTCTATCTGTCTGCAGCATACTACCAATTTATTTGGCAATCAACACAGGCTGAGACCTTGGCCTATAAAATTAAACCAATTTCTGGGCTTAAGTTCTTCTGTGTGAAAGAATCCTAATAAAGTTTTAATACCTGAATAAAGTTTTTACACCAGTTTGTTCTCTCTCCTAGGAAACACCAACAGCGGAAACGATGACGAGGAGAGTGGACGTAACACCTACGACAATGAGGAAGAGGGCGTGGCTTACAGTTACTCCTTTTTCCACTTCATGATGATGCTTGCCGCTCTCTACGTAATGATGACCTTGACCAATTGGTACAGGTGAGTGTGGCTTATCTTGAGCTAATTGTGTGCTAGCATCAGTGATGATTTTGTGCACTTTTCACGAAATCTCACAGCAATCCTTTCTGATTAATTTGAACTTGTGTAAAACAATCCATTCTTCATGTTTTCACTGTTTCTGTCTTTTCTCGTGGGAAAAACTCTCACAGAGCTTTATTGCTTAAATCTGTATCTGCCTATAAATGCTGAGAGACTTTTCTGTATGCTCCAAATAAGAACACAATGTGGAAAAACACCGGGGTGTTTTTTTACCAATCAAATTTCAAAGTTTTTTGTTCATCAAGTGATTAATTTTGCTATCATAAACATTTATGCCAAAGCTACCATACTAAATATATTTATACCAAATCTACCATACTAAATATATTTACACCAAAGCTACCATACTAAATATATTTATACCAATGATACCATACTAAATATATTTATACCAATGATGCCATACTTAATATATTTATACCAATGATATCATACTAAATATATTTATTAACCCTGTGGTAAATATTCTACTTATGTCATTCCAGGCCCAGCTCTGACTTGAGCTCCATGAATGCCAACCAGCCATCTATGTGGGTGAAGATATCAAGCAGTTGGCTGTGTATTGTGCTCTATCTCTGGACCCTCATTGCTCCAGTTGTCCTGCCAAACAGAGACTTTGATTAAGAAGAAAAAAAAAATGAAAATTTAATAACACCTACCCAACACAGACTTTGACTAAGAAAGAAAAAATCTGGAAATTCAACAACTCCTGCCCAACAGAGACCTTGATTAAGGATTAAGACTTCAAAATTTGGGAATTAAAAAACACCCAAGATAATCATGGTGAAGACTGAGAAATTGGGAATCAGTACTAAAAGATCTTCTCTAATGAGTGTTTGGTGTATTTACTGTCTGGCGAACTCTGGTTTTGACTGAGAACTAAAAACTTCGGAATTTAAAATCCAAGACGTATCTGATAAACTGAGAACTTCGAAATAAAAGCCAAAAGAAACTGGAGGAAGAACTCAAAAAATTGGGAATTGAGACCCGAGGAAGTTCTCTACATTTCTAAGTGTTTAATGTGTATAACCTATCTGTCCAGTGGAGATATTGACTAAGACTGGAGGTATTGTGAATAAAATACTGTGGAGCTCTCTATATAAAGTGTATATTGTATAACCTATAAACACAGTTTTCAACACATTTCAACATTCAAGAGTTATTATCAACCATAGACTGTGACAAACGGCGGAGAGATTTGGAATTCAAACCAAAAGAAACTTTTCTATTTATTTAATAAATGTGATGTATAACTTACTTGTTTAATATACAGTCTTTTCCTTAGAACTTAATTGGCAATTTAGAACCAATTTCTCAAAAATATTTTCCAATAAGCATCTTAATTGTAACACACAGACAATTTTTATTCACACTTCAGCATTTGCTAAGAATATTAGTATGAAACTGCTCTAATTGTAGTGGTATATATCAAGAGATGCATCCGTCATCTGTCCAACAGAGCATCGTAATTAATATAAAAACTATTCTAGAACTTGCAAGTTGATCATTACCAAAATAGCAACTTTGGCAATGAGCTCATGCATTGTGAATATGGCTATAGCGAGCCCTTGATGAATAATCTGTAACACCTAATAATGGAGTCCACGTATGCTAGCATGATTATACATAACTTTCTGCATTTTCCATTTGGACATTTGTCGTATTAACATTTCTGTTAGTTTCAGTTTCATAGAAAGTGGATTCTGTACAAAATGAAATGAGAACAGGACATGCAGATTCTTGGTTGTGTGTCGCTTTGTATGCCTCGGACTGTTAAAGGAGTGCAATGAGCATTGATCATCAGTCTCCATTTCCATAAAGAAGGACACAACAAGTAGTTTTAATTTTGTTCTTTATTCTGTGTATTATTTTGTGAATATAGTATATCTCAACATAATTAAGGGGAAAATGTTGAAATTTTCAGGAAAGTGAAATTTTTGCTTTAAAAATGTGTAATGCTCATTGAATGACTTATACTGCACTTGTCATTATTTTTGTATTAGCATGCTATGACATTTAAGAAAAGTTGTCTGCGATGTCTTATATTTATAGAATTAGAATTATATTAATAGCCAAGAAAACGGTTCATATCATATTATGTTTGGTGATGTTAATTGCTAGGTCATTTGTCACAAATTAATCAGTGAGTAATAGAAAAATCAGTTTGTGACAAAAGAACAAAAATTCTAAGTTAAGAATACAGCCACTCATCTGTATTATAAGGGTTTATCTTAAAGACAGTACTATCAAATCAATGCAGTTTACTTGAAAAAATATTCCAGTAGAAAAAAATTTCGTATTCTTGGAATTCAGCATTATTAAGAACCAAATCGGGAAAAGTTTTTGTTAGAGCTCAGGCAAGTTGACAATGAAATTTTGAAGAAAAAAAAATGTCAAAAAGATGATCACAGGTAAATTGCAGTTATGGTACTGGAATATAATTTATGAATTTTTGTATAATTTATGGTGGTGATGCCATTAAGCTAGGTCACATTTCGTCTGTTCATTAGTGAATGGGGATTTTGTTCTGATTAAAAGCAAATATCAAAGGAATTCATTTTATTTATATTTATTGTTATTATTATTTTTTTTTGGGGGGGGGGGGGGGGGGGAGGGGGAGACTAGATCTTTTTATCTTTGCCCAGCAGCAGAACTTGTTTAAGTTGATTTGTTATTTTCATTATATTCATCACTAACATTTCTTCTTCACATTTTCATTATTTACAAAGTGAACTTGGTCAAGTACTTGGGTCCCAAATTCAAATTAAGATAAAGTTGAACATGAAATGTGAAAAACAAAATAACTGTATTGGAAAATAACTTATTAGGCATAAATTGTGCTTTCTTCATTCGTGAAGGAGGTGGTGTTTTGTGAAACATTTATTTTAAAGAAAAGGTTACCCAAATTTGTAACTTTGGGCCAGAGGGTAAATTCCAAGGCATATCTATAAAAAATTGAATTTTGCTCCTTGACATGTAAATTATTGGATTGTCATAATTATTTTGTGGAAATAAAAAAATCTGTTTCAGACTCCCGTCATGAAAGACTTTATTGCTTTTCAAGTATTTTTATAACAAATTACATTATTTGAAAAATTAACATTTTTGCCTATGACAAGACATTGAATGCATGTAAAGTAACACGTAGACATTCACATATGGCAGACAATGAACTTTCAGTACTTCCATTTTCACCACGGTATATCTTATGGCAAAAAAAATTCTTATTTTTGACGCACTCTTATCATGGAGATCAAGACTGCTTACATTTCTTTTTTTTTTTTTTGTGACAGTAAAAACAAATTTATAACCTGAAAACCTGTTTTGACATCATCATACTATTCTCAATGGTTTTGGATAATGGATATCTTGCTGATAAAGAGGGAAACTACTGAAATTTACAAGAAAATTTAATTTGCACAAAAGTCTAATGTGCATTGAATGCCTTAAAAAGAAAATCAGTGAAAAGTTGATATAGGCATGCATCAAAATAATGCTGCTATAAAAATACTGACCTTAGCAAAGTGCACATTACTTGTGTGCACTTATTTCATGTACAAAAGACTTAAATGAAAAAAAATATACTATAAAAATTACTTTGATAATGAATATGGTCAAAATATTTCCCTTTCTTTCACTTCCTTAGAGTTAATAATATAAGCACATTTTGACCTCCTCTGGATAAGTAAAATGTGCAAATAAGCACACGGAGCCCTGTCCTTTTATATAAATTTTTCCTTGTTAAAAAAGTTTATGGAAGTCCACTTGGCTGCTGGTTCAATACATTTAAGGCACAATTCACAATTTATTCAACAGTGGTGTCCTCAATTCCCCTTGATATAGACCTAGATGTCCATACGACGCCACATTTGAAACAATCTTCGAATCCTGCGGTGAAAACAACTCTAGTCTATTCAACGAAGCACACCCTTCCCTAAACTCCTTCAGAGTGACCACGGAATCCGTCTCCGAGTCCGATACTCCATAGAGGTCAGGCTCAGCAGGGTAGCGGTCATCTCCCGGCCACAGCTCGGCCACTCCGTCCGAGCACGGCACCAGCACCGGCAGCCAACGTTCCATGCCGTGCTGTTCGCGCGTTACGCTGAACCTTTGCAGGTGCTCTATGCTAGGGTGGTTACATAGTCCACTACATGTAAACACTTGAGGGGGTGGCAGGTAAATCACATGAGCTTGATGGTCAAGAAGAGCGTCTACAGGACTGACCCACTCAGCCTTGACCATCTCCCGTTGACAGTGTGACACGTCCAAGAGATCGTCTATACAGCACAGGAAGAATAAAGCATCGTATCTCCGCGGGGCAAGTTTGTGATCTGCCCCTTTTCCAGGCTTAACGCCAGTGGTAGGGGTCAGCCAATTGAACCACTCCCTTAATGCCCAAACATCTGGCACTATACTGAACTTCTTACACATGGCTAGAAAGTTGTTAGCATTGGAGTCCACCTTAGACTGCCACTGGTCAAGGACTGACCATTCTAAACCACAGTGGTCAGCTATTTTAAGTTCGCTGTTGTTGTAGAACTTCCCAGAATTTGTGACTTCTGACTTGGGGCCACTGAAATGTGATTTAAGAATTGTAATAGTCAAAGTCAACTTATCATTAAAAAATTATGATTAAACATTTAATACTTAACAGAAAATTATAAATGGACACTTTTTCTCTTTATACTTTTGATACCATTACTTTTTAATTAAAAATAACCCTTTTCACTTTGTTTTTATTTGCAAAGTCTACAGAACATATCTTTTATGGATTTTAGACTCTAAAGAAATAAACATATTATAATTATGTTTTAAAGAAATTCAAAGATGAATTGTACTAGAACATGTAAGTCAAAATACAAGTACATGTATTTGCATAACTCTTTTATATCAGCTTTTTATTGCTTTTGATTTTGTTAAATATAAGTGTGTGTGTGTGCTTGTGTGTGTTTCACAAAATAGCAAAATAATTTTAAAGCAGGTTAAAATTTATGCAAGTATTACACAAAATCTGTGCATTACTGTCGTGTCTCAAAGGTTCACTTTTTACTGTCTAATTTTATTATTATTATTATTATTATTATCTATTTATTTTGAATGATACTGAAAACAACATAGGCATGCTGATAGAATATATAGGCTGAATTATAATTTCAAGTGAAGTCTAAGACTCAGAGTGTTCAACTTACTGTGATTGCCTGATAAATCTCCTGCCCAGTAAAATACCAGATTCCTCGTACGTTTCCCGTATTGCACAGATGCGGAAAGCCACTTCCCTCGGCAACGCAACTTCAGAGCCAGACACTTTCTGTCGAGGCCGAGTGCGAAACGCCGCGGGTCGAGGACCTGGAATATCGGAGAATTTCTTCAGTTCTTCCACCCCTACGCCAGCGGACTCAAACAGCCCTAACCATTCTGCAGACTCATCAGCCGGGTCCAACACACCCCCGGGAAATACGTTCGCACTGGGCATGAAGCCGCTACGAGAGCTTCGTTTCAGCATCAAGAGTTTATAATCGAATGGGATCAAAGTCCCCTGACGGGACGCATTCGGTGCTTTAGCGGCTAGGATTAGCGTCGCTGCTTCCCTCCACGGCGATGACATCGTGTTAAAGTGACGGAAAAGAAGGCGGTGCATACCTACATACTGGCATTCAAGAACTGGGTCATATATGATTGTGAAACTTGATTGATAATACTTTCAACGTGTACCCGCCCATGCAAGGACAAGACATGTTTATTCCGGAAGTTGACTACCGGAAGTAATGATAGGATTGAGTTAGAGGAGCTTGTGATTGCTCTAAAATGTGTCACATCTAACACACTGAAATAAGCTTACAAATTTTATCAATCAAATATGATAAGTAGAGGCTAAACATCAGAACTTTTCAGTCGATAACAGTTTTCTTTCTTCTTTTCTTTTCTTTTTTATAGTTTTATGAAAATGATTATCTTCTTTAGGCCTATTGTAGATGCCATGTCATTTTAATTTAAGAAGCAAATTCGGAATAATCAGTCCAAAATGGCCCAACGTGAAGGCCTACATTGTAATGCACTTTTTGTAGGCTTATCTCATCTATTCATACAATTCACTTTTTCAATCAGTTTATGCACAGATAAATAAATAAATAAATAAATAAATAAATAAATAAATAAATAAATAAATAAAAATAGCAATAAGAATCCCCTGGAAATTGTATCGTTGAAAGACGCCACATGGCGATAAGGACTGGGTAACAAAAGCCGGTACCAAAAAGAAAGGCTTACATCTCCGCGGGCACGTACATCTGTCTTACCTGGAACAGTAATGTGACTCATATAATGTCTCTCAGCGCGACTTATATTTTCTGCATAGCCCTAAAATGACATTTATATTGAGCAGTGCGCTCTCTTCATTGGACCGACGCCAGATGCATATGATGTCTCCGGGCTAAATCTTTTGATTGCCACTGTTTTTCAGAGGACAAAACTCTCTCCTTCATCGTGAGTGCCTCTGCAGTTTTTTTTTACCGGCATATGATAGGAAAAACCAGAAAAGCACTCAGAGAGCACGAGACCTTCGCCAACACAAATAATAAACCAATAATTTACCATTAATTAATTAATGGACCTTCGACAAAGTCTAATCACTAAAATTAAAGTTAGTTCATTTTTTACCTATCCTAAAAATCTTCACCAAAATCAATCCATATCTTTGAGTTAGGCTGGTGACGAACAGACAAACAAACAAACAAACACAAACAAACAAACGAACAGTCAAACGGAGGTGTAGTTTTTTTTTCTTTTCCTATTTTTTTACATACTTAATTGCTGCAGAAGCCAGAGATGACATTGCTGAAAGGTCATTGTCAGAGAAATAATTTTAAACGTGTTTTCTCTAACCTGTACTTATCATACGGGATCCCGGACTTCCGTTCCTAGGACCCCATTCTCATAGATTAGATCGACCTACATTGGATCGACCTAACTCCCTGGGGGTTCACGCTAAATAGCTGTCAGCCGGGCGGACACGAAAGTTATTTACCCCTTAAAGCTTGTAGTAGGCGGAGACGGACACTTAAGGGGGATTATCTGACAGTAATCTAGTGAGACTCCCCGCGGTGATAGATCGATCTAAAAGTTGTGAGAACAGAGCCTAGGACTACCATTCCTGCCCTGATCACACCGGGTTGATTTACTGTACCTGGGGACTGAAATAGAAATGTCGTCTGCGACAGAAAAAAAAAAAAACAAGTCCAGATTACGTAAGGATGGAGTAATCGTTTGTTTTTGTCTTATATAAGTTTTGGAGGGAAAATGGAAGGAGTTTTTTCAGAACCTGGGGGAGGTGGGGGGGGGGGGGGGGGCTTGATCCTGAATACAGTCAGCCCTTGAAATGAAGACATAGATTTCGATATTTCTCAAAATTTCAACGAATATATGTCTTTTTTCAGGAGGTTAAAAGTAAGAGACGAAGCATAGTTGACGAAAGTAATTAGTGTACACACAGCAAGATAATAAATTTTGATGGATAGGCTTCTGCAGGCGATTCACCTGTTTTAATTTTTTTTTGTTAAATCCTTTAACCAGGAATGTTCTATCGTCTGTGACCTTGGCAGTTTGCTACATTTGTTTCAAGCTGCAATTATATAAAAAAGAAAATTTATGCAAATTGATCATGTCGCGGATGTGAG
Organism: Lingula anatina; assembly: GCF_051362555.1. Classification (NCBI taxonomy): domain Eukaryota; kingdom Metazoa; phylum Brachiopoda; class Lingulata; order Lingulida; family Lingulidae; genus Lingula; species Lingula anatina. The sequence continues at coordinate 5,953,446 of NC_141774.1, read as the reverse complement.
GTCACCTTGGTGTGCAGACTTAATATTAACCACGGCATTTGGAGCCACATTAATTTGGAGTCACCATATTTAAGGGGAAGGGCTTAATAACGCCGTTAAAGTGTAAATTATATAAAACGTGTCACTCTGTGCCAGGGAAGATGCACATGTCTTCAAGAGGCACAGGCAAGCACAGGTAACGTTTACGAGTTCTCTCCTTTGTTTTAACGAGATGCTGTGACATGCCTTTGGGTCAAGGAAAACGCCGACTTAAGGACTGTTTCATTAATTATCGAAAGTTACACCGAGCACTTGGCTTGCACATCTAGCCGAGGTACGGCGTTTGTTCAGCTGGTCGCCTGAAATGTAGGTGAAAGGAGTGTGTGGCTGTGTAACACACTCGCACACGCACGCACGCACGCATACACACACACACGCAAGCACGCATGCACGCACGCAAACACACACACATGGACAGAGTATAAGATAAACTGAGTGTTTGTGTTTTTGCGTCCGCGCGCGCACGTGTGTGTGTGTGTGTGTGTGTGTGTGTGTGTGTGTGTTTGTGTGTGTGTGTGTGGGTGGGTGTGTATGTGTGCGCGCGCGCGCTCTTGGGCTCGTGTATATTATACAACCACCTTATCAGACACTGGTGAATATTTTGATTTCAGTTAACTTAGTAGATAATCGTAAACCAAGGTAAGTATCCATTTAGTTTGAAGTTCATGTCAACCTCGTCGTTAAAATATAGAGGGAGATTCCATTAACATCCATAAAATGACTTGAAAGAGGCTTTAATATCGAAGAACAAAGAGTGTTAGCTTAACCGTTGACTGAAGAAAAAATAACATGGGCCTATATCACGAAAGTTCTCAGGTCGGTTGTCAAGTTCTTGAGATAGTCTAAGCTGCTAAAATCGGGCATCACGTCATAGAAAAGTCGAGGCATGCGACGTTTTAGATTCTTTAAGGATCCGAGAGACACTCACCTTAGTCGACTAGATAATTCTTAGTAGGCTCAGGAATTCAGACCATTTTTGAAACTGAGTGTGCTACACAGCTGATGCGGGCCGAAATGATTTACAGTAATAGTCCCGCGTCATGGAGGTTTTATTGCACTGCATTTAGAGTTAAGTAGTCTGTATATAATACCTTTTTGATTTTCCGGACATGTTGTGACGACCTCGTGCATGTCATTGTTTATTAATGTATTCCTCGTAGTAGTAGTGGAACCCGCTTTGCATTCAGAAATATTAATGGCGTCTTGGACGTCTTGACTTAAAATATGTCAAATCGCACGCGCACACACAGACATAGGCCTACATCTGACAACCAGTTTTATTTGTACGTTTAATTTTGTTTTCAACAATAAATATTGTAGGGATGAATAAGCAAAAATGCTCGTTAGCTTGGTAGTTGTATCATATCAATTAATCAAAATGTTTTCTGAATCAAAAATGTTTTCCTCTTTTTAAAAATGCCAAGAAACATTGGATTTGTTAATAAAATTAGACCATAAAATTAGTGCTGCAGTCCCAACACTCCCATACGTTTTTAATGCCTTTTTTTGTATCTTTTCGCAATAATTGAATTTGACCACTCGATCTAATTAGAGTTCTAATGAGACTGGCAAGTTGTTCAAATGAAATGGACAGTTGCTCTTTAAAAAATTTAAATCAAGAGTAATATTTTATTGACAGTTCTTAGAGAAATATTGGTGACCAATGCAGATTGCAGACAGAACTGGTGTAATGTGATCGTACTTGTGAATTTTGGACTCCAATAGACTGAAGTTTTCTATTTGCTAGTTTGGTATTCCAAATAGGAGGCTATTGCAATAATTGAGTCTAGAAGTAAAAAAATACATGGATGAGCAGCTTTGTTTGCTTGCTGTCAATAATGTGAAGAATCTTAGAAATTCGTTGCAGACTAAAATATGATAATTTATACACTTCCTTTATGTGTGATCTCATCTCACATTTGTAAAAACTACAATCAAGTTTCTAACTACAGCTATGTGCTTTTTTATAACAGAATCGCCAACTCTGATACTATCTAGATAGGTACTGAATTTCAAAAACCTAGAGCTGAAATTTACCAATTCAGTTTTGCCTACATCATTGAAGACTAAAATAGTTGGACTTGAGCCAGGATCTGAGTTCATACATACAAGCCGAAATAATTGCTTTTTTTATCACAATCATTTCCATTAATAGCTAGCATACATCTAGGGGCGCATTCCCATAGATTTTAGATCGATCTATCCCCGTGGGGAGTCTCACTAGATTACTGTCAGATAATCCGGCTTAAATGTCCGTCCCGCCCACTACAAGCTGTAAGGGGGTAACTGACGGTTGGCTGACTGCAATTTAGCGTGAACCCCCAGGGAGTTAGGTCGATCTAGTAAGCTCGATCTAAATCTCTGGGAATGCCCTCTAGGAATTTTCAGCTAGTGTAAAATAATTATCATCTATCAATGTTCGGGATAGTTCATTTGAAATACATACCACAACGCAGGGTACTATTACATGCTTGATTAAAAACGAACATTATGTCTCGAGTCATATTATTGGCTATTAGGACTCATTTCCAATGACACTATCGGTCTATGCAGATCGATCCAACTCTGCGGGGACTCTTGCTGAATGCAATCAGCTTAACACGCCTCCTCTTGTTGAGTAATACACGGAAAAGTTGGTGACACGATTACGTTGGGAACAAGAGGAAGCGTGTCATTCATTTCAGTTGATTGCATTCAGCGAGACCCCCCACAAAGTTGGCTCGACCTACATAGACAAATAGTATCGTTGTTTAGTTTAGTTTGAGGTTTTAGCGCCATATGGCGTCTCCATCTGTTCGTTGCAAAAGGTGAAGACCAAATGACCGTAAATTAGATCACAGGAATATCCATATTCACTCATTCTCAATATAAAGGTCCACTTAGCATTTTTTATTTTATTAAAAGTAAGCGAGCGGAAGAATTGTTTATCAAAGTGGAACTTATCTAACATGAACCTAGAGACTTACAAAATAAAATAATAATTACTAGTTTCATCTGTTCTCACACAAAAAATCACAAACGGACTAAATAAAAAACCTTCGATACTGTCGCTTGCAGAACCATCTCGCATTCTCCAATCGATCTAGTTAATTTTTTACTAAAGTAGAAAATCTGCAACTTTTCAGGAAGCGAGTGTGGTGTCTAACGTCTCAGAAAATGTCTTAAATGTTTATTTCAAAGCTTGCGGCTACTTTCATGGTCTAGCCGGACTTTAAAAATTAAAAATAAAACCTTAGTTAAGTTTTTTGGCACAAGTCATAATTTTTAGTTGCTTGATTTTTTTTAGCCACTAATAAAATCTTCACTCGGCTGAAAAGACGTTAAGGAAGAGTTTAAAGTGTGGCGAGCCATTTGACCCTCAGTGACTGCATCAGGACCGAGCTAGATAAAACTGACGAAAAAAGGACTGACGTTCCTTGCTGAAATGCCATGGCAGATGCGGTGATGACAATAATGATACCATGCTGATAGAGTGAAAATTGCTGAAACTACCAGATTTTGTATATAAATCAAAAATGTAACACGGTGTGTCTGTATTAGTCTAAACTGCTTATCTCACCCCGAGAACAAGCCAAAGTAGACTGAATTGAGTATTTAATAAATTTATCAGCTCTTCCCTATATTACACACACGCCATGTAAGAATATTAAGCATGGGTATTAGACGTATTAAGCTGTATCAGAATATAAAGCATTCGCTAATAGGATATCAAACTGAATACGCTCCGAAGGCCAAATTGCCGGAATAGGATTAACATCCCAGACATTACTGGGCATTATCCGACCTGGCAGAGGCAACAAAATCAATAGAATATGCTTAAATTCATGCACACAGACTAGAAACCGACAGTCGTATATTCGATGATCGGACAGTTATTCTGCGTACAGGCAGTTCCGGAGCGATAATACACGCTACTAGCACAAACAGGTCTAGTTTTACCGCAGTAAGACCGCAGCAGGTGCAGCCATGGGTTGCTGAAATCCCTCTTTATTTCTGGATTACGATAAGTTGTATTGCTGCACGGCATGCGCATGCGCCCCTCACAACGTACAAGCAGTTCTAGGCAATATAGATCGAAGCAGAATTTGATGGTTTGACATAATCTAGAGGTAAGGCTACCACAGTTAGGGTTATCCTGTTTAGTCCACTTGGGAGTTAGCCTGGGAGTGTGAGAGTGGCTGCACTGATGGATCGTATTGCTGTCCGGAAAGTGGTGAGATTTACGAGCAAGCAAAGCCTACACGATCTTCAGTATAGATCCTGCAGTGCGTGTAATTCCGTGGAGTGCAGCCAAACGTCCCTTGGCGTTTTGTTTTCGGTCTCAATTTAGAGAAGACGAGAGTTAGACACACTTTGGATGGTTGTTACCTGCATTTACAAAATAATTTCGTCATTAGGTGAAAAAAATTAAGTCTGGGTCTTATTTACCGCATTCTACTGCTTCTCAATGCGGTTTACAAAAGATATTCGTATGACCGACTTATTTTGGCCCTGATTCAGACTGTCAGAAGACGTTCTCAACTCCCTGAGGAGGATATAGCACAGCCAGCTGTCGTATGAGGCACAGAAGGCTAGCATACGAACATCTGTAGAGCCGCATTTTGCAACTGACCGCATTTTGCAACTGCAACGCATTTTGCAACCAAAGAAAACCGAGAAAACGCATTTTGCAACTGCAACGCATTTTGCAACCAGGATTTTTTTTCTAAGTCCCTGAAACAGCTTGAAGTTCGAGACAGGTAGAATTGGAGTGGGGACGGGTTTGCTTCGACTATGTATGCTGAAACTGGCCAGGCTGCCCCTGGGGTGGACGATAATATAAAACTTATTTCACATTGTAATTTCCTAATCCATTAGAGTTAGGAAGTCTAAACGCTAATAAACATTTTGTTAGGCATGTGCATGGGATTTCGGATTTCTTTAAATTGGGGGTGCGGCCGTCCCTAGGGGTGGTTGATTGTACTTTTTACTTCGTATTTTTCTCCTATCTACCCTTATATCTTCAGAATTAGGAAATAAAAACGTCGGGGATCAATAAACTATCGTAAGAAATATGCATGGGCACTTCGGAAATTTATTGTGACGTGGGTGTGGTTGTCCCTGGGGGTGGTTGATTCTAATTTTACAACGTATCTTCTGCTGTATCGGCCATTTGAGTTAAAACATGAAACGTAGCTGCAGTATCATTTGGGATGTTGAAGGGCATTTAATTTTTTTGACTTAGGGTGTGGTCCTGGGGGTGGTTGAATACAATTAGACGTTGTAATTTCTGCTATCTACCTTTAGACCATATAAATTAGGAACGGAAGGCTATGGGGATTGAAAACATGTCTTTAGTGATATGTATGGATCCTTCTGCGTTTTTGATGGGTGTGGCCGTCCCTGGGGGTGGCTGATTCTATTTTTTGCACCGTTATTTCTACTATCTACTCTTAGAGTTAGGAACTTGAAACGTTGGGGATTGATAAACCAGTCACTTTTTATGAATGTGCATGGGTCTTTGAGGAATGTAGAGAACAGCAGCAGCGCACATAGCACTAAACGGACTTACAGTCGTAGGCATGAATATAGGTCAAGGAATCCAGTTAAAGCTGCTCCTTTTGACCCATGCCAACCATAAGGCCCTACACACTCAGAAATACTGGCGTTCAACCAGCCGTTTTTCCTAAATACAAAACAAACATGTTAATTAATCATAAATAGTAATTAGCATGTGTGTTGCTATACAGAAGCTATGCACAAGGATTCCTGAAAGTATGGGGTCTTGCACGGGTTTTTAATTAACTTGACCTACATTCAAGCATACCGCTAAAGGTCTGTAAGTGCTGTCTGCTGCTTTCTTTGTATTCCCCTTTCCTTCTTAACTCGAAGACCGCTTTCAGATTCACACATCCTACTAGCTGGGTCGGTCCAACTCTGCAGGGGATCTCACTTAAGTGCAATCAGTGGAATCAGCTTAATTGTCTGACATGCCACCAATCACCCCATCCCCTGAGGGACAGTCACACCCAAAGTCACACTAAAATTCCCCTGTACCCATGCACCAAAGACTCATGTTCATAACTCGAATGGTCGATAAGGAGATGAAAGAAATTACGGTGAAAATATTACAGTCAAGTAACCATCCCCAGGGACGGCCACTCCCCAAATCACCAAAAATTCCGTTGTGCCCAAGCACATCTCTAACCACCCCCAGGGACAACTACACCCCAAGTCACAGACAATTCCGAAGTGCCCATGCACATTTCTTACGATGGTGTATAAATCCCCAACGCTTTTATATCCTAATTCTAAAGATATAAGGGTAGATAACAGAAAATAACAGGGACGGCCACACCCCTATGTACATGCCTAACAATATCTTTATTATTCCCTGACGTTTCAACTTCCTAACCCTAATGGTATAAGAAATTACAATGAGAAATAGATTATATATTTTCCCCGCCCTAGAGGCAGCCTGTCCAGTTTCAGCGTACCTCGTCGAAGCAAACCCGTCCCCACCCCATTTCTACCTGTTTCGTACCTCAAACTGTTTTAGGAACTTAGAAAAAAATCCCGGTTGCAAAATGCGTTGCAGTTGCAAAATGCGTTTTCACGATTTTCTTTGGTTGCAAAATGCGTTTTCACGATTTTCTTTGGTTGCAAAATGCGTTGCAGTTGCAAAATGCGTTCAGTTGCAAAATGCGGCTCTACTTAGTACTTTTACAACATCAGCCTTCACTGTCAGACAAGATAATTTACAGTGGAAAACTGCTCTTTATGTAGAAAATCTTAATCAGTATGCACTACTGTCAGTCTGAGCTACATAAAAAATCGACTAATGGAATTTAGCATTTTTTTGGGGGGGCTTAAAGGTGCTGCAGCTCGGTCCGGCCTAGCTAACTATTTCAAGGGGTGGGTTTTTTTTTCTGGTATAAAGGCATATTGTTGTGGTTTAATTTAGTAATTCGAAAAAATTAGTAACTGAAAAATTGGAGCAAAAGAAGAGATAATGGATTGCACTTTCCTATGGATGAAATTGCTATCTATTGGACGGTCGTCCTGTGAATAAAGAAATATTTCACAATTCTCAGCTCGGAGGTTTTTAAAATTGCAAGGCCTGCGCAGTGTGTGGAGGCCATTGAGAATCAGCGGCATCTCTTTTGAAGTGTGGTCGGTCATATTTAGTCGGCGGATCATTTAGTGCTCGGATCATCTTTTCTGAATGGGGGTTTAGTCGGCTATATGTAGTCCGCGGATCGACTTTCTCTGAATGGTCTCTCTGACCCACAGGGTGCGCTACAGTAGTCTGTTCAAAAATGTTGAAAAACAGGGTGATTTTGTACTGTATTTTAGTGGGGCTCTGATATAAGAGGATAAAACGGGCCCCAGGTGTACAATATCGTGCATTGTATCCACTTACTGCTACAAAATACCGTCTCTCAGTCCCAGGATCAATTCTTCTTATCAGCTCACTTTTCTGTTGGAGACTTAGATTTCAGAAGATGGACATAACCCTCGACCAGGGCTGCAGGATAATTATAATGGGATTTTTTTTTTTTTTGCAACACGTGGAAAAATGGGCCATGAATTAGCCAGAGTATCTGAGAATATCTCGTGGTAAAAAAATTCATTTGGTGGCCCTGGTCGTGGATAGATAGAGAGCGGCTTTGTGTTTCAAATCACGACAACAATGGTAGTAAGAAGTCTTAAGAGATAATGAAGTAACGCGATTCGTATTTGAGTGTGGGAAGTTATGTCAAAGCTGTCAAGGAATACTTCCAGGAAATGCATGTTGAGAGGGAAAATACTAGTTTTCTTTTTTTTTTTCCTCTTTCATCAGTAAATCTCTCTCTCTCTCTCTCTCTCTCTCTCTCTCTCTCTCTCTCTCTCTCTCTCTCTCTCTCTCTCTCTCTCTCTCTCTCTCTCTCTCTCTCTCTGAGCACATACGGACGACCCTAGATACTGAAAACACATAAGCCGTGAAGCGGATTATGGGAATCTTAGGGCCCGTTCCCAATGAAACTATCGGTCTCTGTGGATCGATCCAACTCTGCGGGGACTCTCGCTGCAGTAAGTTTAACATAGTAAAAAGCCTCCTCCTGGCGTTGCGTAAAATACAGAAAAACAGGTGATTATACAAGTACGTTGGAAACAAGAGGAGGCAGGTTGATATGTAAACTGATTGCATTCAGCGAGAGTTACTCCGGAGTTGGATCGATCTACAGAGACTGAGTGTTTCGATGGGAATGAGCCCTTATTTTGGATTATTCAATTCATTTCAGCACTGTTACATAGAATATCATGACCTTGTACAATATAATATAATAATAACAGCAAAATTGGTGCATTACCATTCTGTAATTAGTATTTGCGTTACCAGTTTGTGAGTGAACAAATATGTATTTATATAATGAACAGATGTATTCCTAAATCTTTAAAGGTACATACGAACCGAGCATCGGTGGAGCGCGGATTCCCAGTAACACATGTAACCACTTCTACTGGTTTCTTCTACGACTCTAATAAATTCGACATGCCAAGGGATAAACTGAATAAATCACCCGATCAACCATAAAAGAGCTTTAGAGTGCTCCTTTCTTTAAATTTTTGGTTGTCAATTTAACCTACTTTCGTGACCTACTAGTACTTTTCTGCCCCATTGACATACAGCATACATGTAGAATGCTAGCAGAAAAATCTGTTCAAACATCACTTCTGGGTAAAATTAAACAATGCCTTTTGGTAATTCTCTTAGATTTACTTCTTGAAACTATATGCTGGCATTTGGTTGGTTTTTATGACAAAAATTTGACTTCATGAAGCGGTTACTGTCAAGTGCATTCAGCGAGAGTTCCCCCGGAGTTGGAGCGATCTAGAGAGACTGATAGTTTCGATGGGAATATTGTTATAATATAAAATATTGCTCCACTTGACTACGTGCCAGGTTAAGCCCAATGCAGAGTCTCTTCCCACAACGATTATTATCAGTCTTATATATTTTTATTCATAGTCGTGTGAATGTTCGATGTACAATGTATATATCTGGTTCGTGTGTGTGTGTGTGTGTGTGTGTGTGTGTGTGTGTGCGTGAGAGAGAGAGAGAGAGAGAGAGAGAGTGAGAGAGTTTGTGTAATTTTTCAATTTAGGGTGTTTTTAATCCTTGTTTTTCTTTTACTTCTGTAGGAATCGCGCAAACGTCATCACTGCTGCAGGGGCACAAAGAAACTCAAAGGTGTTGTAGGAGTTCTTTAGGAAATTGCTTTGATAGTAGAAGATGCTGAGTTAGCACAAGGATGGGCAAGCTTTATCCCGCTAACACAGATCACCAGGTCATTCGCGGGCTATTTTGGATACAGTGACAGCACCAAATAAATAAGCCACAGCTTTTATTCAACACCCATAGCTGTATACAGACTAATGGGAAAAAAGGGAAGGAAAACTCGCCTAGGAATCCAAAATGCGATCTCTAGACGGAAATTGCGATAGAGGAGACCTACGTAAACAAAGAGGAGAGGAGACGTCTAAGTTTGTGAAGTCGACTATCACATGTTAAGAAGACGTCTAAATTCCACGTGTTTTGAGGACGCCGTGCTTTCTTCAGTTTTGAAGACGACTTGCTTTCACTTACTTTGAAGACATCTAACTTACAATGATATATCCTCCAAGGCGTCAAACTTTGATTACCTTGTCGACGCCTCTCGTTCATATACTCTGACATCAAATGATGAGGAGATGACTGATTACTGATTTAAATGAGATTACTGACAACTGATTGACGATTCAGTTTTGCCAACGTGTCAAGTCACAAACCTATCAATGAAGTTACGAGCAGTGCCAAACGCCACGATGGGGAGATCCAGTGTACTAACCAGTAGAAAACTACTGATTGTTGTGTTGATATTATTATGTGCCAATATATTCTTCTTCTTTTTCTCATACCGCGCCCAGAGTTGCGTCACTGTGTCACATGACCCCGATCTCTTCCGGTACGCGCTGACGCCCAACCAATCACAAATGCAGGAGAAGTTACTCAAGGTTTTCACGGTCGCTTTGGACCAAAACAATATCGTTCATATGATGTACGGTGGGACTTTGATCGGGTCGTATCGTCACCACGGCAGAATACCTTGGGACGACGACGTTGATATGTTGATAAACGCTACACAGCGGGAGAAAGCGCGAGAAGTGCTTTCTTCCATTTCCCCACACCTTAAAGTATATTCCCCCAAAAATTACCAGTGGAAGTTTTACTTCGAAGAAGGGCGTAGTCTTGGCGAGCTTCAGTTTAAATGGCCCTATATTGATATGTTTTTCTTCGTGGAAAACGAAACACACATATGGGACGATATATCTGGTTTTAGCCGAACTTTTTGTTTTAAAAAACGAGATGTATTTCCCTTGCGAAAACGCCCTTATGGGAATCTCAGACTTCATGCCCCGTGTGACCCTGAGCGGGTGCTCCGAAGGGGTTACGATATTTCTCAGTGCCACTCCTCTTCCTATAGTCACATGACTGAAAAGCATGTGGCAGTGTCTTCTCAGGTCGATTGTGATTTATTAAAGGACAGATTCGCATTCGTTGAACGACGTAAAAACGGGACGGCAGTCACAGAGATTCTTCAAATCGGTCACATTAATATTTCCACTGTAGAATTTCAACAGGTTTGCGATTAAACCAGATGACAATTCCAATGCTGTTCGTCTGTGGTCCTGTGACCCCGAAGAAGTCCTGGACCGGTCACGGTGACCCTTCGGTTTCACGTTCACTTGACACTAGTGCAATAAAATAAAACTGGACGTGCATGTGCGTGCAACTATATGAAACCCAAGAACAAACTGGAATCGCTGCTACTAAAAAACGGATTATGTATATGGGACCAGTCGGTAACGGAAAAGATTGAATCTATTTATTTGAAGGGAAAATATTAGTTTATTTGCTCATTCAAGATCGATTCAGTAATCTGCACAAGTAGTCTGGAGACTGAAAGGCTTGCTCATATGGTTTTACTTTTCTCAGCTATTTTCAGCTTATTTTGCTATCAGTATATGTGCCCATGTAGTGTTGCCCTATAAAAAATCAAATCAGAATTAATTACACTATGCTCGAGCAAAGAAGCGAAAGAGATCATTTAAAAATTTATAATAACATTATTATTATTATTATTATTATTATTATTATTATTATTGAACACAAGGAGAAAACGAACAATGGGCAATAGAACTGCAACGGGGACCTGTTCCTTAAGTACTGAAAATATATGGGCTAAACTTGGACGGCTACAAGCGGATAGCCGACTATGCAATGACGATTTTGCGAATTATGTCAAGATGCTTTTCGAATTATTGTTCCAACAAGAATGTACTTAATATATCTAAATGGGCTTATATCACTACATTCAGCACATTGTCAGTACATTTTAAAAGCTTTCGTCAAGACAATCAAAATTTTAAAAAAGTAGGCGAGTGAACATATATTGTAGAATTTTTTTGAAACGCAACTGAATCAGCTAAGATCTGAGCCCAAAAATTGACTTTTGACTTCCTGTAAACCAGGTCCTATTCGGCCATAGCCATTTGATGTTGCGGCTATTGTCTTTTAATTTTTTTAGAAATGTTTTTATTTATTTATTTATTGCTGTCTTGCAATAATTTCAAACTCAGTTTAAGTTGCACCCTGGGTCTCAGAGATTAAAAAAAAAATAATAATAAGTCGCCTCTCTACTATTGGAGAGATGAGATTTCAATGACCTCTGACCCCCAGTGTGCATTGCTGAAAAGCTAAAAACTCTTTTTAATCTCTTGTTTTAGACTTACCGTCCTGACCTATCTGATCTTTTTTAAAGATTATTTAATAATAGTAATAAAAAATCACAATGTGTATACACGAGCAGTATTAAACTACATATGGCTTTCGTTATTCAGACGTTTTTTATTTAAACTATAACAATTTTTTTAGAAATCTCAACTCTTTTTCATAAGCCATCAATGTTCTCAATTTTCTACTTGCCGGATTTCGAAATAGGTCACAGCTGACCATATATGAGTGTGAGTGACGGCGGACATTTATTTAGAGCTGTGACACACGAATAGTCCATGAAGTTGTTCAAATGACGCTCGTTGGAGCCTGTCAAAATAAAAATAAATAAATAAATAAATAAATACTCAACGCTTTACGTTTTTTGTTCTTCCCATTAAGGCTTTACCAAACCGCACATTTCATCATTTGGGTCTTGTTCGGGTGCCATTTTGCTTCGCCTTGGACGAATAAAACGTGAAAACACACGTGTTTCCTTTTGTCTTTCCGTTAAAAGAAGTTGGTAAGAGGAAAATCCTAAAAATCAGCAGGCTGACCAAAGTACATCGTAATGCCTTTCAAAGTTTGTCATCTGCTTGCGCTGTTTGATATGTCGGTAACTCATCCAGGGGCGGATTGAGTCCGTCTTCTGGGTCTTCCGAAAGACGGTCAGATTTTCAAATTTACAATGACGAATATCCATTTTTTTGTCGGAAGACGGTCAAAAATGGAGGATGCATCAACAAAAATAATTTGGAAGACTGTCAAAAAATATCTCTGGATCCGCGCCTGTCATCCGGTCCTATCCGATATTGGGGGAATCAGCAGGCGCATGTACAAAATCAAAAACAGAGCCAAAAAGGGACCGATGAGCAAAAAAGTAACAATAATAATAATAATAAATAAATAAATAAATATTCTAAATTAAGCGTTGTTATCATTGGATGTGTGAAAAGAGCTTAAACGTGTAACAGGAATGGAAGTCCGCTCTAGAACCGAAGTCCGCCTCCCATTTCTTTGTAGGGAAGACCGGGGCTAGCTGCTTCCATATCGTCTATCTCATCAAGGTTGTAACTGAATCGAAGATTCTATATATGGCTAAAATATAACAAGAACATCAGACAATTGAAAATAATCCCCTTCGCCAAAAGACGTCACGAATTCTTTTGCCAATTTTTAAAAGCCACCGCGAAGATCACTGCAATCTATTCATTGCGTTACTTAAATTACATAAAAACATACACATTTTCTGAGACGTAAGACATCATATTCGCTTCCTGATTTTGTACTTGAGTTAAAAATAAACTAGATCGATTGGAGAGTGTAAGATAGCCCTGAGAGCAACGGTAACGATGGTTTAAATTTCAGTCCGTTTATGTTTTTTTTTTTTGTCAGACCAGATAAATCGAAAAATTATTTTTGCAGTTATGTAAGTTGTTAGACTGATGTAAGTAAACTTCCGCCTGAACAAACAATTCTTTCTGTCTTTAATTTATAATTAGTTTTTTGAAATTGTTAAATGGACTTATATATATATATATATATATATATATATATATATATATATATATATATATATATATATATTGTATGCTAGACAGGGAGATGTGAAAGGATATCGATGCCAGTGACCACTGAGACTTATAACAAAAATTGTTACAACGCGAAGTGTTGATCTCACCTGAGGTTTAAGCGGATGAAGTACACGTATGAATGGGAAATATTTCCTTTTGGTTTTTATCTTGTTGTCTTATATATTATTTTATTTGCCTGTTTTTCTCCACTCATCGTGCTACTGGCATCAGAGCACTGATAACCCAAAGTAATGAAGGGACGCGTCCGCTGTTAGTTATTAACTATATCAATAGACGCATGCAAAAAAAAAAAAAAAAAAAAAAAAAAAATCAATTTATTTCTACTGCCTGGTATAAGTAAATCAATATTTTTCATTTGACCTATTGCTGCTTTCTTTGTTTCGTAAAATCACAATAACTTGTTTTTCATTTCTCAGAATAACAAGTCAGTTGATTACAACATTTATTTTAGAGCACTGAGGTGGCTGTACGTGGTAAGTCCAGTGTACTTTCAATTGACTCACTATAGTTCACTACAATCAAAACAATCATGCTCCCTCAGGCTGCCTCGAAAATGCAGTCACCCTACGCCCTATTCCATTATCCACATTTTGGAACAGTGTTCGAATACGCACGTACTATAGTGGCCTACGAGAAGTTCACGTCTACCTGTACCAGTTTAACGGACATCGTGGACACTATAATTTTGGGGAGAAGATATGTTGCTCAGAAATTGTCATTAAATTTGCCTGTACATTTCGAAGTCACTACTTAGTGCTTATTACTCTTATTATAAAATAAAATGATACAGAGAATAATCAAAGTAAAAAAAAAGTTAATAAAATTATATGTAAATAAGATATTATAATCAGTTTTACGCATCACAATCATACACCACCCCCTATGAACAAGCTGACCATTTGTGACAACGGGAACGCCACCATGTGACTATATATATCACTGAAGGTATAAAAGCGCGGAATTTTGAAATTTCGTTCATTCAACGCAGACAGATCTGGAGCAACAGGAAGGATGTCTTGTACTGCGCCCCGCATCGAGCCAAACGGACACAGGAGTCATCCGAATCTTTTCGTCACGTCAAGTCAACGCCTCGCTCATCGACATGTTGTTTCTTGCACAGAGTCGTCTGGACGGTAGATTCGACGTTTCTCTAAGCTGGCCAGCTAAAACCTTCGCTTTTCTCCACGAGGAATCGTCGCTCAGGAATCTTCGCAGGATAGGCCTACATCATTGGCTTTCTGCTGTTGTGGGTTGTATTATTGTAGTGTCATTGCATATATTTCCATGCGTTCCAGGTTTCTTCTATTTCAGGTCCAGGAAGCAGACTGCAGAGTGCTGACATAGGTAGGAAAAGTCATTAATCCGTTTTTCTTTCTTTTAACAGAACTCCATTATGGCGATTCTCGATTCTCGCAGTTGCAAGGAGAAGAGGGCCACATCTACACTTCAGCTACTTCGATCAATCATTGGTGCCAGCGAGTCCTGCCATGGTCTGTCTACGAGGTGGCGTCATTGGAGAAGCGTCCAACGTCCTTGTCATGGTCTGTCTACGAGGTGGCTGCATTGGGGAAGCGTCCAAGGCACATGGTGTTTCAGTGAGATGGAAAACCCTTACAGGTAAGCCTGGCTGCAAAGTGCTGACATAGGTAGAAAAAGTCATTAATCCGTTTTTCTCTCTGTTTACAGAACTCGATAATGGCGATTCTCGATAGAGCTCACACTGACAACTGCAAGGAGAAGAGGGCCACATCTACACTTCAGCTACTTCGATCAATCCTTGGTGCCAGCGAGTCCTCCCATGGTCTGTCTACGAGGTGGCGTCATTGGAGAAGCGTCCAGCGAGTCCTACTCTGGTCTGTCTGCGAGGTGGCGTCATCCACATCTACACTTAGCTACTTCGAATAAGATTAATTGTTGTTCTGTGTGAAAATTTTAAGTCTGCCTCTACATTTATTATAATAATTGCTTTAAAAATTAAAATTGAATACCCAGTTGCTTTATCCACATTCTAAATGAAGATAGACTTTTGCTCACAAAACATTGGTATCACCACCACTTATGGTCGTCTGTGTTTTATTTCAATCTTAGTGAGGTAGTCAATTTTCAAATTTGTGCTTTTGATGATGTGGAGTTGTTCGTCAGTATAGCGTTTGAGAAGATCATAATCCGCACACTAACCTCAACTAACCCTCACATCTTTGTAAAATCTGACTTCATGTAAATGCTCTTACATGAAGAGGCTTTACATCGACAGCTTGTGCAAAAGATATAATGAAATATTTTACGTTTATTTCATTATATTTTTTGTACAGTCTGCTCCTCGTGAGGGATGGCTGGGTGCACACAGTCATCTCTCAAGATAGAGGATCGCACATTATCAACATCACTAACATTATGATTTTCTTCAAGTGTTATAGTTGACAAATATATCCAATTCATCACATATGCACTTTTCTCCGGATCGAAAAATTCGTATTGAAATTTACATGGACGGCCATAAATTGTAATGTGAGATCTGAAATATTTCAAAGCAAGCTTGCTTTATTCTTTACTTGTATCATACAGGCACATGAAGTTGAGATTGAAGGGCAGAATTACATTTGAGAAACTTATTTTAAACAGAGTTATATGTCAAAGTTTAGTTTAAATCCTTAAGGTGTTTGAGTCATATTACCTGAACTTTTTATATATTTTATCATTTAAAAGAACTATATTCAATTTCTGATGGATGCTTTCAGTTGTAAAATAATTGAGTCACTTTATTTATTAATTCATCCCCTTAAGTAAATTTGAATTCTCAGTTTAATTGTGTTAAAACTCGATTAAATGTGTCTTAATTGGCTTCATTACCTCTTTCCGTAGAAATTTCAAAGGTAAATTTTTGTGCTCCACCTTGTGTACCAGTATAGTGTATGAGATATCCGGGCGTGGGCACTTTCCCGGTATTCCCCACGAAGGGTTTAGACGGGTTTTTCCCCACGGCCCGAGAGCATCGGGTACTACCGTTGATAGATTCATTGCGTTTACATGATTCATTAATGATTGTTCAAGTGCTTTTGAAATTGGATGTTGCTGTATATAAAAGTTGAATAAAATTATATTCTATAATTTTTACTTTTTGTTTAAAAACAGAAGGCGTGTACATATGGCAAAATAATCACCAGACTTCAAATTAATTTTAATGGAGTTGCATGCATGTGCACGCGGCTCGTTTATCAGTTGAAATTCTCTTCAATTGCCTCATCTTATTTAAAATTTGGCGATTTCTGTCACGTAGATTTCTTCCATAAAACCAGGCAATGTCCAGGTAATAAAATTGCTTTTTGGTTTTGGAAATAAAGCTGCGGTGTTGCGCAACTTTTTTTTTCTCCGGGAATAATTCCAGCCGATACCAAGCCTTCCCCGAGTTGGATTAGCCCCTAAAATAGGGGACAGATTCAGGGTTATTTAAAGAGGGGGGGAGGGGGCTCCTAAATCGGCCACTAAGAGGAGGCATGTTAATCCGTTAATTCAGCAAGAGGTTCGCGGAATTGCATCGCTTCGATCTCCGTAGCGTCATTGGGAATGAGTCTATAACGTACGGTAAGCTCCGTTTTCAACTTAAGTTTCAGTCCGAGTTTGGTTCAAGTTGAAGTGACAATTTTTTATGTGGGCTATATTTGGTAATTCAACATATATCGGAAGATAATTTGTAACGCATTAATGTTGGTGCCAAAAAGGGGTGGGGGGGATAGTAAACTGGTGTCTAGTGTATTCGACGGGAGCTTTTAATTTCAATGGTTGACATACAGGCCAGGAAATTTTATTGAGTATCACAACTCCCGCTCTCTGCATTATATAATAAAATGATTATACGAAATGAATAGCTGTAGAAATAAGTTTGCTATTGACAGCAGCACATTGGGATAACTTGAAGAAAATTGCCCTCTTAAAGGGATAATAACTCTTCGTATGAGATCTATATTTCACAATAAAAACATTGTGAATAACTCATAGAAATATAATATATTGTTTTACCACAAAAACGGCAGTTCTAGCTATTATTCTGATATCTGAGCTTGTCTTTAGACCACGTGATCTCCATTGATGGCTATACTCTGTTAAAATCTCTTAAGAGATTTTAACAAAAAACCAAACGTTTAGGAAAAAAAAACCTGGACTAATATTGAATGCAGGAATGGGGTCGTTGACTATTGGTAAGTAGGGAAAATTGCCGTTTACTCCAGGAAAATCCAATTCTTGGCCAAAACGAAGAGTTATTATGACTTTAAGCACGTCCACGCTCTCGTCTTAAAGTACACGTCACAAAACAGTTGTATGGTCGGTCCATCAGAAACTTACTAGTACGCTCTTGTGGTAGAACAGCTGCAGAAATACAACAAAGCAACACGCATATATATGTACAACACGATCAATTTATTTTAAATTGGCAAATACGTCCCGCATTTCCCCCAAGGGTTGCAGAACAGCTATCAACTCTTTTTCGCCGATTAAGCCAAATAATCAAATTCTACCACATCTCTGGTAAAAGGCATGCGCAAGAATCGCTTCCTTTTAAACAGAAAAAATTTTAGAATTTTAAAGTGGTGAATATTTGCTGTCAAACTACACCAAACTGTGCTGGTTAAACAAAGTTCTCTCTTTTTTTTTCTTTTGTCTTAAATAATATTAATTAACTAATGACTCTTCAGCTGCTGATCCAAGACAACCACATCGATAGCAACCAAAACCATGGCAACCAAATCCATGGCAACTGTATCAACAACTGAAGGTCCAAGATCAATCCTTTGACTTCCATTCCTTCATTTCCTCCTTTTCACGTTTAACCTGCTCTATGTAGGGGGCCATGTATGGGATATCCTGCAAAAAGGAAAATTAAAAATATGAAACAAATTGAAAAAAAATCTGAGACCCCATTCTTAGAGATTAGATCGATCCAACTAGATCGACCTAACTCCCTGAGGGTTCAAGCTAAATAGCTGTCAGCCGAGTGGGCACTAAAGTTAATTACCCCCTTACAGCTTGTAGTAGGAGGGACGGACATTTAAGCTGGATTATCTGACAGTAATCTAGTGAGACTCCCCACGGGGATAGATCGATCTATGGGAATGCACCCTAAAACTTACAAATTTGATTTTGTAAAGAGCTGCTAGATCTACACTCAAGAACACGCAAGGTTCCGTCCGTGGAAAGCTTCGATTATGAAGGTACTGCCACACCATAGCCTATAGTACTAACTTATAAGAGAAAAAAACTGCCCATACAAGCCCATAATGTCGCAAAAGTCATGCAGGAAAACATTGCGGTATGTTCCCATACGCCAAAAGAGGTAAAATAATTTGAAATGTTCAAAAACAAGTTCACACCCTGTTCATATGTTCATTCTCATATATTGGGAAAAGGGCAACTTCATATATACTGAAAATATAAACATACACTTTCCAATGTTGTCCACTCTTCTTCAGGTAAAACTTTCCTTTGCGCTGACAAAAGGAGGGCACGCGAAATGCGCACCATTCTTGCCGCGTGTACGTCGGGGGGAAGGCGTCTGAGAGCTTCTCGAACAGTTGGATCCCTGCCGTATGCTAGGTCGTCCCACATAAGTCCTGCAGATATAGGATTACAATTATTTAAAAGACAAGGCAGCAAAGCTGTCAAATGTACAGACAAAAAGCAGGAAATAACAAAATAGGCTACTGTTAATTCTGATGTAAAAGTACATTATGTTAAACTGCAAATTCAACATCAAATTTTAATTATGCTCAACAGGTAATACCAATGTAAGTAAAATGTGTAACAAGCATAAGGCTTCAGGCCCATGGGAGTTCAAGTTCAAACTTTGAAAATGTAAAACTTCCAGAAAAAGAAGTCAATTAGACTGCTTTTCCAACTCAAGCTGCATTTTAGTCCTGTGTTTCTTTTTTAAAAGTTTGACAATCATAAGTAATATGGTTTTCCCATGATGGTCATCATGGCAGCAATACCCAAAATTGTGTTTTCTTCTATTTTGATGCAATATTTCATAATGCTTAACAGCATAAAGACCATCAGTTTTTAATAATAAAATATATGTATCGTGGATTTTCAGAAAATGTGACTAGCATGGGTCTTCAAGCCCAAGGTGGTTCTAAGTCACACCTTCAAATTGCCAATATGTGAAAAATTAAATTTTCACAAAAAACTGATTAACTGCCAGAAAAATTTACCAAATAGACTGCACTGCCTAATGAAACTGTATTTTAGTCCCATGTTTCTTTCCTGTAAGTTTGAGAACAGTAAGTGACATGGTTTTCCTTAAATGGTCATCAAGGGAGCAGTGTCCAAAATAGGGGTTTCTTCAAATTTTGATGCAATATTACATAATTTTTAACAGGATAATAACCATCAATTTTTAATAATAAAATATTAGTATCATGGATATTCAGAAAATGTGACTAGCAAAGGTCTTCAGGCCCATGGAACTTCAAAGTCACACCTTGAAAATGCCAAAATGTAGACAAGACAGTACTGTCCTGAAATGCATTTTTTTCCATTTTTAACAATTTTTTAACATAAAACAAAATTAACAGTTTACTGACATTTTTATATGATCAACTAAGAAAGTTGATGAGATGTGAAAAATATCAATAGAACAGTGTCAAATGTCCAATTTCCTCCATTTTGAGTTTCTGAACATAATGAATGATTGAATCTTACAAACTGCAATGATATGAGTTTATTTCCATTTTTGACACTTTATTACACAATACACGATAACAAGTTTACCATCATTTTTACATAATCAACTAACAATGTTGTAAAGATGCAGGAAATGTCAAACAAACACTTTTACATATCTTATTAATTAAATAATGAGACTGTTAACATGCCTAAGAATTGAATCTGAAGAAATGTGAAAAAACAGCATAACTTAAAAAATAATGGCCCGATTATGCTGATTTTCGAACTTGACCTACGTTTTAGTAAGATTGATTACTCCTGTGAGTTTCATGACAACAGGTCTATCGGTTTTCCTTGAAATGTGTTAACAGTGTTGCACATATGCTGAAAAGTGAAAAAAAACAGCATAACTACTAAAATAGTGGCCCGATCATGACGATTTTCGAACTTGATCTGCGTTTTAGTAAGATTGATTACTCCTGTGAGTTTCATGACAACAGGCCTATCGGTTTTCCTTGAAATGTGTTAACAGTGTTGCATATATGCTAAAAAGTGAAAAAACAGCATAAATTCTACAATAATGGCCCGATCATGCTGATTTTCGAACTTGACCTGCGTTTTATGAATATTAGCCAGCTCTGTAAATATAAAGCCAAAAAGTAAAACTGTCTTCCACTTATAGTGTTAACGCTGAAAGTGCACGGCGCCGGCATCGGCATCGGCGACGGCATCGGCGACGACAGACGCAGGTGATGGCAATATGTACAGACACATCTGTGTCTGTACATAAAAAGAAAATTGTCATCCCATATAAGTCCTGCACTTATTTTAAAATATAGGATACAATTATTTAAAAGAAAAGAAAATGGCCATCCTTCTTAAGTCCTGGAGATATTGGGAAATATTACCTACCAATCACTTAAAGATACATATCAAGTCAACTTTTTGTCACATAAGTCGACTAAATGCCAGCATATAGTTTCAAGTTGCATAACTAAGGTTAAATTTTTGACCAAAAATTTAACGAAAGGATCAGCTTTAAGCTCTTTTACGGCTGAACCAGTGATCTATTCAGTTTATCCCTTCGCATGTCAAATGTGTCATGTGTTACTGAGAATCCAAGCTCCACCGATGCTCGGTTCATATGTACCTTTAAACACATGTAATATTTCTTAAAGGAACATACGAACCGAGCATCGGTGGAGCGTGGATTCCCAGTAACACATGTAAACCACTTCTACTAGTTTCTTATACGACTCAAATAATTTCGACATGCCAAGGGATAAACTGAATAGATCACACGATCAGCCATAAAAAACCTTTAGACTGCTCCTTTCTTTAAATTTTTGGTCGGAAATTTAACCTACTTTCATGAACTACTTTTCTGCCCCATTGACATTCAGCATAGAATGCCAACAGAAAAACATCATTTATGGGTAAAATTAAACAATGCCTTTTGGTAATTCTCTTAGTTATACTACTTGAAACTATATGCTGGCATTTGGTTGGTTTTTGTGACAAAAAAATTGACTTTGTATGCATCTTTAATATTGATAAGCTGTGATTATGGCAAGTTATTTAATGTTGGTGTAGCTAATTCACGGTTGGAGTCATTAATTTGGGTACTCACAAATCTGAAGCTGGGAGTTAGAAAACACCTAATTCGTTTATAAAGTCCAATGCTGAATTTCAGTGCCTGAAGATGTTCTGCAGGGCCATAAGACCACCCAACTACCAGACTCGGCACCAAATGATCTCAAAATAATTTCTAAATATATTCACTGAAGCTAAAATTTCAACTTTAAAGTAAGTTTTGCTACATCTTTTTTGTACTGCTACCATGTTTGTCAACCAATGGCAAAATTGTTGGGAGTGCCTGGAGTTCAAGAGACACTCCCGACAACGTATTTATGTAATTAGAAACAATTAACTTTTGGCACGTTGGTAGAACACAGGCCTGCAGGAGAAAATCTGTGCGAGATCATAGCAATAAAAGAAAGTTGTATAAAAGCCACTTTTTGTAATGACGCGAGATCAGTTGTTGAATAAAGCAGCGTTCAGTACAAAATGGTGCTTAAGCTAAAAAAAAAAAAAAAATCACTTTCTATCCCTGCTTTTACTTACCAACTTCTGGGAAATATGAAAAGTTAAACACATTCTTGTGCTGTTCAGAGAGCTCCGATTCATCTGAAAAAGAATATTTCAAAACTAGTTCTCACATTTGTTAGCCTGTTATTGCTCCTTTTTGATAGGTAGATGTAATTTAATGGTAGCATAACTAGTAGAGGAACAGATCACTTACCACAAAACTGAGGCAAAGTGCTGTTCAGCTGGTCGGGAATAAAAAGACTTTATTAAGCTGGTGCCAAAACAGACACAGAAACAAACTTTCAATGCAAATTATATTGTACAAAGATGCAAAGGATGACAAAAGTAAACGTCTTTTTTAAGGAAGTGGATGTGTATAGGAAGCTACTAGAGTTTGAAACACTGAGCAGGGGAAGGTTTTAGGGACCATTCCCATAACTCTATTGTACTAGCAGGATTGATCTATCTCCGAGGGGATTCTCACTGAATTGTCCTCAGTTTAAGTGTGCACAAAAGTTAATTATCCCCCTAGCATGTTCAGCGGGTTGACGGGCATTTAAGCCACTTAAACTGACTGCAACTTAGAGAGCATCCCCTCGGAGTAAGATCCATCTTGCTAGTACGACAGATTTATGGGAACCTAGTTTTAGTTACGCTACGGACACCTAGCATGTAATGCCAGTTTGACAGGAATGGAAGTCCACAAGGAACTGAAGTCCCTTCCCCATGACTTTGTACAGGTGACATTCGTGTCATATATTGACCCCGATATTCTGACTAACCCTGACAGGTCCCATTCATATATATGGGACCCAGGACTTCCATTCCTGTCTCACCAGTTCTCGACCGAATAACTAAAACACCATTCTCTAACAAGTATTCTTAAAGTGATTACTAACCTTGGGAGTGATAAGTGACAAATCTCCATTGTGCTTCTGAGTTAGAGAATGCATCATTTTTTTCATTTACTACATGTTACACTACGAGCTAGATTCGTGTCGGATGTGTATTTTTATTTGTCGTGTTCATTAACCTACCCATAAGCCCTGCTTCTACTAGTTCCCCTCTAGTTTTAAGCCCTGCCCAAGGGGTACCTATTTTCATATTTGGTATCATCGAAGTTGGCTTAGCCCCTCCCTGAACAGCCCGAGGGGCCAACTTCGCCACCGCTGACATCAGTTTGTTAGCAGCCATCTTGGCGTTACAGCACTGTGGCATTATGGGAACTATTTCTGTATAGCACGTTTTCCTTTTTTTACCAGAGTGTGTCAACTAACAATAATTTGTAATATATTTTATTCAAAATTAAAATTCAACTCTCCATATTGTGTAACTGAAGATAATACATTCTCAGTAATAATCAAAAAGCCCAAAAAATGTGGTAATGTCGAGGGGCGGGTCAAGGTCACGAGAGAAGGAGGGGGGAAAGTAGGTCAAGTGATGTTTGCCATTTACCATGCAGTAGTTGAAGAAAGTTAGTTTCATTACTACATCACAGAAATGCCACAAGCAACTGTAACAGTAAGGTGATTTTAGTTGCAGTTTATATGCATTCTTTTATATAAGATACTCAGTTAAAGGATTTTGGTATCAGATTCTAAAAGCACAATTTCCAAACATTCTGAGGGGACAGTCTAAAGTTACTGCAACATGTACAAGTAGTACTTTTGGTGGAAACGGTTTTAAAGGAAACTTATTTCATTCCTTATTTGACTTTCGAAGACGAATTACAGATACTTTGGTGTGGCTTAAGAGTTGCACTCAATAAATATACGGTCATACAGATTCAGCAGGTTTAACACTGAAGAATTCAGTTGTCAGTAAAATAACATCTACTCCAAGTCGATCATCGACTGTCCCTCTCAAATCTTAACTGAATTGATTTTAAAATTTTGTCATTCTCAAAATACGTTGTAGTGAAGTTTAATGATATTTTCCTGTGACTAGGGGCTAATATTAGTATACAAGGATACACAAATGCTGAGTTGTACATAAATCTGTTCACTGTGCACTGGCACTAGATTCTCTCTCTCTCTCTCTCTCTCAACACTATCTGTTTTCATTTCTCTGTGTGAACTTAATTCTGTCTTTTTTATGTCTGCACATTTGTCAGCTTTGCTGTCTTAATTGTTCTTTCCATCTTTCTGCATTACAGCATGCTAATTTTATTTTCTCTTCTTTATTACCATAACCATCTTTTTGCCTCTTTTGTAGAGAGTTAAAGAACAAAGACACGGGCCTCGACCTGAGTGTTCCAACGCACAAAGTCATCCCCGGTTTAATACGAAGCACGGTAGAGTACCATGTGGTTGTGGTGTCCGAGCTGCATTTTTTCAAGTCTCCGAAGCACCGAGAGACAGATGTTGTCCAGTACATGGTTAGTTATTGTGTATTGAAAATCCTCGCCTCTGAATTCAGGGATTTTTTTTAAATGATAGAAAAAAAAAAATGAAAGTATTATCCAATACATTGTTAGTTATTGTGTATTGAAAATCCTCGCCTCTGAATTCAGGGATTTTTTTTAAATAATAGAAAAAAAAAATGAAAGTATTATCCAGTACATGGTTAGTTATTGTGTATTGAAAATCCTCGCCTCTGAATTCAGGGATTTTTTTTAAATAATAGAAAAAAAAATGAAAGTATTATCCCATACATGGTTAGTTATTGTGTATTGAAAATCCTACCCTCTGAATTTAGGGATTTTTTTTAATAATAGAAAGAAAAAAATAAAAGTATTATCCAATACATGGTTAGTTATTGTGTATTGAAAATCCTGCCCTCTGAATTCAGGGATTTTTTTTAAATAATAGAAAAAAAATGAAAGTATTATCCAATACATGGTTAGTTATTGTGTATTTTTTTTCAGATTCCAAAGTTGTTCAAAGATTTTGAAGAGATGTATGAAAAACTGGACCAGTGTTTTTCCGGCACTGCCCTTCCTCCGTTGCCTGGTAAAAAGGTTCTCATGAACGACAGTGCCATTACAGAGAGAAGGGTGAAGCTGGACGGGCTGCTGAAGTTTTTAGCTCAGACTCCAAAGTTATGTACCTCCCCCATTTTGCTGGAGTTTTTAGGTGAGGAAAGACTTAGGCTCTATTCCCATAGATTTTAGATCGATCTATCCCCGCGGGGAGTCTCACTAGATTACTTTCAGATAATCCGACTTAAATGTCCGTCCCGCCTACTACAAGCTGTAAGGGGGTAATTAACTTTCGTGTCCGCCCGGGTGACAGCTATTTAGAGTGAACCCCCAGGGAGTTAGGTCGATCTAAATTAGGTCTATCTAATCTATGGAAATGGGGTGTAAATTGCCAAGGTTACAAGGTCACATGGGCACATCTTACCCTATCAGGAGTAGTGTAACAGCTCTCTCATGGAAATCCTATCCAACCAACTAGATCGACCTAACTCCCTGGGGGTTCACGCTAAATAGCTGTCAGCCGAGCAGGCACAAAAGTTAATTACCCTCTTACAGCTTGTAGTAGGCGGGACGGACATTTAAGCTGGATTATCTGACAGTTATCTAGTGAGACTCCCCCGGGGATAGATCAATCTAAAATCTATGGGAATGCACCTTAAGTCAGGGAACTGATTTTTTTTTTTTTTTTTTGTAAAAACTGGGGCCTGGATTCAGAAACCCCAGCGACAACCTCTTCAAGCGATTTGTCATCTGTCAACTCTCAATTTTATCTAAGGTTTATCAATTTGAGGACTTCCCTTTCATGACTGATTATATTGCCTCTTTGGTTATAGTTGTATGTGTTGCAAGTTGTTCATTATAAAGAATAATGAAGTTGTATGCACCTGGAGATGGATCAGAGCATATATTTGGTAGCTCCTAGGCTGAAATGAATGACTTTGTTCTTGGTTTTAAGTTCACCTATGTGTATAGTGTTTTGGACATTGGGGACCATTTTCATTTAACTTAAAGCAATAATAACTCTTCGTTTCGGCCAAAAAATGAATTTTCCTGGAGTAAACAACAATTTTCCCATACTTACCAATGGTTAATGAATCCATTTTTACATTCAAAGTTAGTCCCTGGTTTTTTTCTAAAAAGTTTGGTTTTTTGTTAAAATCTCTTAAGAGATTTTAACAGAGTATAGACATCAATGGAAGTCACGTGGTCTAAAGACAAGTTCAAATATCAGAATAAAAGCTATAACTGCTGTTTTTGTGGTAAATCAGAATATATTATATTTCTATGAGTTATTTTCAAGGTTTTTATTGTGAAATATAGGTCTCATACGAAGAGTTATTATCCCTTTAATTATAGCTGCTTATTCTGGTCCAAATTTTCAAAATTTAAAACTAAAAACAAAAAAATCTTCATTGTCATCTTTTTTTTTTGTTTGTTTGTTTGAGTTAAATTTCAGCTCTTATTTATAAAAATAATTATGGAATTTTGATTTTTTTATTAATATAGGAGTGAATTCCATCAAGGCAGGGAAGTACAGAAAGGGTGAAATGAAGGGGGTAGGAGAGGAGGGCAAACAAGAGGCCGAAGAGGAAGAAGATACAGCTGTAAAGTATGTGAAGTTCAGTTTATTATTTAAATATAATTATCACACAGCCAGTGCTTCGAGCAATAGGATACTTGCACTAGTATTTCGCATACACACTCACCTGTATGTTCTTATGCTTCGATGCATTTATCCTATTTTTCCAAATGGCAGTAGTGGGATAAGTCAGTTACAAGTATGCGCCTGAATACACTCTTCTATGTCACATACAGTGGACAACTTGTGTTGTAACTCCTAGTACTTTAAATTTGATATACTTTTTTACATACTGCATTAAAATAAAGCACATGTTAAAAATGCTTTAACTAAAGCATAAATTTTTCACTGTGTTACTTAAAAAAGACAGTATGGGTTAATGAGGACTATCTGTTCAACATCGCAAAATCGCGGTAAAACAAAATAATTTCTAATGAGAAACATCATACTTTCAGTGAAGATTCCGAGTCACAAAGACAAGGACTGTTTGGAGAAGAAGATGAGGAAGACGAGGAAGATGAGTTGTTTGGGAATCAGCCTGGAAGGAAGAACACTGATTCAGATTTGTTCTCTGATACTGCAGCAGACACCGAAGGTACAGATTTTAACTAATCTCGTAACTCTCCCCAACCCCCCCCCCCTTCAAAAAAAAAAAAAATAAATAAATAAAGTTAAGGAATGATAAGTAGTACCAGTATACAGTCCTTGTTTGAAAACCAGCTCGATTTGATAATTTTCACAGTGGTTCTGTGGCATGAGTAAATTTTAACTTTCCTCACCCTCTTCAGCATTTCTGGAAGTTAGATTCTCAATTTCATTTTACAATAAGCATTAATCTTTTGACTCTCTCATTAATTTTTTTTAATCTATAGAGTCAAACAAATTATTTGAAGACCCAGACCTTGGAGGTGGCATTATAGAAGGTGAAGCAGACGACCTATTTTTGGTGGCAGGTGCAGAGGTCAAGGTCACTCCTCAGCAGACGATAGTTGAGGATAATTCAGATTTATTAAAGTGAGTTACAGGGATGAGACTACCATTCAGTGAACAAGTCGTAAAAAACGGTATGGGATCTATGGGGTTGCCAAGGAAATTATACTTTTGGCTCCCAAAAAGTCAGAATTAAATCTCCCCATAAAGATCTTATCCTTAGTGTGAAAGATATGTTGTTTGTGTTTGAAAATGCCCAGTGCAGGTGTTATAATTGCTCAGACTCCTCAAATTTATATACCTGATGTCTGTATTTCCTTTTGAAATGTAAAGGAATACATGGCGGATTTCTGTGACTGGCCAGTCATTATAACTAAATTATTTAATATTAAGAAATGTTCCAAGCGCAGATAATTATGTGTGCAAACAAAAATAGACTGTTATCACTGAACTTTTTCGAGCATTCCATCTAGTTTTTTTATTGCAGCATTGAAGACGATCTTGATCAGTTGATGAAAGTAAGCTCCAAAAAACCAAAGCCAAAACCAGATATAGCAACCAAACCATCCTTAGCAACCAAACCAGCATTAGCAACCAAACCAGCAGTAGCAACCAAACCAGCCATAGCATCCAAACCATCTGTGGCCAAGAATACAAAGCCAGTTTTACCAGCAAAGCCAAAGCCAGGAGCAGATTCGAAGCCACAGTTGTCAGCTTCCAAAGAGGAGGATTTATTTTCTGCTCCGGATGTGTCTTCAGATATGGGTACAGATGACATTATGAAGTATATTGAAAGCCAGACATCTCAATCTGAAGCTGATTTGGACTTGTTTTCATAATTAAAAAAAAAAAAAAAATCTGCTAAAATACTTATTGCAATTGCCATGCATGGTTACCCCTTTTTGTTGGTCTTTGCCCAGGGTGTCAGGGCACTAAAAATGAAACTATTCTGCAAAACAATTAATTACCCCGTAGCAGCTTCAGTAGGCATGACAGACATTTAAGCCGCTTAAGTTGATTTCAATTTAGTGAAATCCCCTCAGAGATTGATCGATCCACAGTTAGTACAATAGGGTCTGGGAATGGTCACTTAGCTGTGCGGTATTGCTGATGTGGGTTATATATGAAATCAGGATCGAGCTGGCAATAACAAAATCCAGAACTTAAGGTACTTGTCTCATGCGCGTAAGGCGAATACAATAAGTGTCATTCAATTTTTTTCAAAATATGCATGATGTATCAAGTAGAATTATGTTAAAAATAATTTTAAATAATTTTTTAAATCCTTTATAATGATAAGGGTGCTCAATTTTCCACCCCTTTTAAATCAAAGTTTGTGTTTTGGAGATTGAAAGGTAAACTTTTTAAATTTCCACTGATTGCTCAGAACAAAACCCAGTTTTTCGTATTTCGGAAATTTAATAGATCGTTTGATATGCTTTAAAAGTGTTTTCATACATAATTTTATATGCACTGATGCTTTGACATAGGGATCAGATCATAACTGTGATATTGTAAATATATATAATTGTGCAAATTTTGCATTTAACTGATCCAATATTATTTTGAAGAAACTGAATCCATATATTAAATTTTTTAATCTAACTGGATTTATGATATACCTGAAGACTGTATCTTCCATAGTTAGTCTGTTGAAAAATTAGTAACTTGGAACTACATACTCTCAGTCTTGTTAAGCCTAGATTACACTTGAAATGCGATGCCCGTACGGTACACGTATACTGCTCGCAATACCCTTTTCATACATCTAGGCGGTGGTAGACAGTGGCCAATTTCGCACCGAACCGTAGGGATTTAAGGCCATGTAATGTAGACATACTCGACATAGCCTGCAGCTCCTTACGATTTAAAAAAATTTGTATGGACAATTTGTCACACAGCGCCTGTGTAAATGTAATCCAGGCTTGAAGTCACTTCAACTTATCATTAGTCCAGTATTAGGTTACAAAGCTTCTACGTAAAATATATCTAGGTGACTAACCAACATAGTATATAATATCTAATTTGTCCAATTATGTGCCATATTGACTATCATTTCCAGAAGAATCAATATAACAATCTAAAAATGCCAAAAGAGGTGTGTGTGTGTGTGTGTGTGTGCAGGGGGGGGGGGGGGGGGGGGGGCAAGGATTAGATATTTTGCCTCACTTAGATCAGAAAATGCATGACATAGGAATTGGTTATATCTTGTTACATTTATCATAACATATTTGGTAAGGGGGGGGGGGGGGAAGGAGGCATTAACACTTGATCGTTGTCCCCCCCCCAATTCTGTCATTGTTATCATATTTCACATTATGATGGTTCTATTAAGATGCATGTTGTTTATCAGTTGATGAACTGTAATTCTGTCTTAAAATGTCCATGCCTATAAGTGCTTTTAATTGCATAATTCTGATCTTTAGTTTGGAGATGACCAGAAAAGTTAATTATTATGAAAATGTGCATACGTGTTCATGGTGAAACCCTAGAAAACATAGTGATGTTATTAAAGTTGGATGTTAATATTTGGTGCAATTTGCTGTATGTTGCATTTTATGGTGACACTGAATTCTCATTTTCATGAATCATTTTTCATTGAAGAGTCATAATTATTTTTTCCATGATATTATCATTTGAATAATATGTAAAATGGTGGTTAAATAAAGTGCAATAAATTCATATTTTAATTATCACCAATATGTTGTTTTATCATCCTAATATATGCTTCTAATGCACATCTTTTATAAAGTCACTGTAGTAGAAGAATTAAAAGATGGAAAACATTTAATTTATGAGTAAATCTAAATCCTTAGTTCCCTTTCATTTAAAGATAATGTAAATGATTGTCCGTTTTATTTAGGCAAGTTATTAAATTTTTGTAAATTACAAATTTTAACATATATATATATATCCCCCTGTAAAAAGGGTTATTGGTATAATTTGTAGTTATGCTACCTGCAAATCTCGTAAAAATGTACGCCATATTTAAATCCAACTTAAATAAATAAAATATATATTTAAATAAATAAAGATATCTTTTTCAAAAGCCAGTAACTTTCCACTATTCCATAACACTGGGAAATCAGTTGTAATAATTAGCCATTTTATTATATGATACATTAAATTTTAAGTATCTACAAAGAAAATGATACCACTACATACATTAATAAGGTTTTACTATTGGTAAAGAAAAACAGTGGGCATTAGACCTTTAATAGAAAAATTCCGCTTGATAGATTCTATGAAAATGATACAGAGACCCTGCTGTTTCAGGGAAAAGGGTTGATTTTTCAGGAAAATTGAGTTTTTTTTTATTAAAGGTCAAATGCTCACTGTCTGGCTTTAATCCATCACAGCTTTTTATGCTACAGAATTGAGCAAGGCCAGGACATTTATATGATTGAAAACAACCTGACACATTTTTGGGTGAACAGTTTGTGAACACCTCCTACATATTTCACAGTCACCTTTTCCAGTCCAGATTCTGAGGGTAATTACAAAAAAAAAAAAGTTTTTTCACCTCAGTTCATGAAATTTCTATCTTCCACAACAGAAAATGACAATGTGCTGCAAAATAATTATAAATCTCATTTAAGTATTGATCACCAATGTATGAATATGTACAAATTTTCTGTTTTATATTCTACTCTTTATAACAACTTTACCCCTTCACCAACTTTACATCCCACCCCTAGAAACAAGGCAGCAAAGCTGTCAAATGTACAGACAAAAAACAGGAAATAACTATGCACAAAATAGGCTACTGTCAATTCTGATGCAAAATTTTAATGACTGAATCTGACAAACTGCAATGATATGAGTTTATTTCCATTTTTGAAACTTTATTACACAATACACGATAACAAGTTTACCATCATTTTTACATAATCAACTAATAATGTTGTAAAGATGCAGGAAATGCCAAACAAACACTTTTACGTATCTTATTAATTAAATAATGAAACTGTTAACATGCCTAAGAAATGAATCTGAGGAAATGTGAAAAAACGGCATTTCTTTGAAATAATGGCCCGATTAAGCTGATTTTTGAACTCAACCTGCGTTTTAGCAGGAATGACCACTCCTGTGAGTTTCATGACAATTGGCCCATCTGTTTTTCTTATATTGTATTTACTGTGTTGCATATATGCTGAAAAGTGAAGAAAAAAGCATAACTACTAAAACAGTGGCCCGATCATGCCGATTTTCAAACCTGACCTGCGTTATAATAAGATCGATTACTCCTGTGAGTTTCATGACAACAGGCCTATCAGTTTTCCTTGAAATGTGTTAACAGTGTTGCATATATGCTGAAAAGTTAAAAAACAGCATAACTTCCCTTAAAATGGCCCGATCATGCTGATTTTCGAACTTGACCTGCGTTTTATGAATATTCATCAGCTCTGTAAACATACAGCCAAAAAGTAAAACTGCCTTCCACTTATCATGTTTACAATGAAAGTGCACGGCGCCGGCGCCGGCGACAGTGACGGCGGCGACGGCAGATACAGGTGATGGCAATATGTACAGACACATCTGTACATATTTACTGTACTGTTTGAGAACAGTAAGTGACATTGTTTTTCTTAAATGGTCATCATGGGAGCAGTGCCCAAAATAGTTTTTTTTTCAAATTTTGATGCAATATTACATAATGTTTAACAGCATAATGACCATCAATTTTAATAATAAAATATTAGTATCATGGATATTCAGAAAATGTGACTAGCAAAGGTCTTCAGGCCCATATGGAACTTCAAAGTCACAACTTGAAAATGCCAAAATGTAAACAAGACAGCACTGTTCTGAAATGTTTTTTTTTTCCATTTTTAACAATTTTTTTAACATAAAACAAAATTAACAGGTTATTGCCATCTTTATATGATCAACTAAGAAAATTGATAAGATGGGAAAAATATAAATACAACAGTGTTAAATGTCCAATTTCCTCCATTCTGAGATTCTAAACATAGTGAATGATTGCATCTGACAAACTGCAATGATATGAGTTTATTTCCATTTTTGAAACTTTATTACACAATACATGATAACAAGTTTACCTTCAGTTTTACATAATCAACTAATAATGTTGTAAAGATACAGGAAATGTCAACCAAACACTTTAACATGTCTTATTAGTTAAATAATGAGACTGTTAACATGCCTAAGAATTGAATCTGAGGAAATGTGAAACAAGACAGCACTGTTCTGACATGGGTTTATTTCCGTTTTTAACACTTTTTAAACATAAAACAAAATAAACATTTTACTGCCATTTTTTTATGACCAACTAAGAAAATTGATGAGATGAGAAAAGTATCAATAGAACAGTGTTAAATGTCCAATTTCCTCCATTCTGAGATTCTGAACATAGTGGATGATTGAATCTGACAAACTGCAATGATATGAGTTTATTTCCGTTTTTGACACTTGATTACACAATACATGATAACAAGTTTACCATCATTTTTATATAATCAACTAACAATGTTGTAAAGATGCAGGAAATGTCAAACAAACACTTTTACGTATCTTATTACTTAAATAATAAGGCTTTTAAGATGCCTAAGAATTAAATCTGAGGAAATCTGAGGAAATGTGAAAAAACAGCATAACTTCTAAAATAATGCCCCGATTATGCTGATTTTCGAACTCAACCTGCGTTTTAGTAAGACTGATCATTCCTGTGAGTTTAATGACAATTGGGCTTTCTGTTTTTCTTATATTGTGTTTACAGTGTTGCATATATGCTGAACAATGAAAAAACCGCATAACTACTAAAATAGTGGCCAGATCATGCTGATTTTCCAACTTGACCTGCGTTTTAGTAAGATTGATTACTCCTGTGAGTTTCGTGACAACAAGCCTAACGGTTTTCCTTGAAATGTGTTTACAAGGTTGCATATATGCTGAAAAGTGAAAAAACAGCATAACTTCTACAATAATGGCCCGATCATGCTGATTTTCGAACTTGACCTGCGTTTTATGAATATTCATCAGCTCTGTAAATATAAAGCCAAAAAGTGAAACTGCCTTCCACTTATCGTGTTTACAAGGAAAGTGCACGGCGCCGGCGACGGCATCGGCATCGGCATCGGCATCGGCATCGGCATCGGCATCGCCATCGGCATCGGCGACGGCGACGACAGACGCAGGTGATGGCAATATGTACAGACACATCTGTGTCTGTACATAAAAATTAAAATTATAAGAAAATAACATGGCCAGACCAAATTCATAAGTAGGTTAAATAATGAGGACAACCATTGCAAATTTTGAGAAAACTGATTATTTTACACATCTGTCTTTTTTAATAGAAAATGCGCACGATTCTTGGTTTGGTAAGTGGGAGAAATTTACAAGGGATCTCCCAGGAATAGCCTTTACACTCTAGTGTTTTTTTTAACATAAAAGTCACCCGCATTGTGGATTTCATAATTCCTTCCTGCATATTTTTATTAAAAAAAGAAAAAAACACCCCAGACCTACAGTTAAGTTTCTATGCTCATACAGCACTATATGATACAATCAAAACATAAACAAATTTCATCCTTAACCTACTTATCAATTCTGTCTGTCCTAAATTAATAAAAAGCCCTATCCCTGACACAACTTCAGTACCTGAAGTTCCTGCTCTTAGCAAGATGACATCAGATAATAATTGCACTTTGTTAAAGACATACAACCCACAAGACACCTTTATATTAAAAAAAAAATTGAAATCTCAGAAATTTATCACCAAGGTAACCCCTATACAGGACTGCTGCAAAAATGATATCTATAAGCCCAATTTTGTTTTCAATTTTTTAAAAATACGATTGTCCAGAGTATATAATGGGCCTCAGAGTGATAGAACACAAGAGACTTGAAACTTAAAAACTGCTTCATAGATTGAAGGGGTGGATCCAGACATAATTTCTGACAGTCTTCCAAATTATATTTGTTGATCCATCCTCCATTTTGACTATCTTCCAACATAAAAAATTTGAATACTCGTCAATGTAAACTTGAAAATCTGACCCTCTTTGGATAATGATTACTCTGGTGAATACCAAAAATGTGTTGCAATTTCCTGGAAAATTTTATCATTTTCTTAACAAAAGTCTTTTGCTCATTGTATGTCTTAAAATATTCAAAGGTAGATGAAAATGACTAGTAACCATACTGTAACTAACAACTAAGAGTGCCTATGCAAGGCACCAAACATATCTAGATTCCGATATGAGATCCACCAGGGACAGGTACCTCCCAACACATCTATGTACTCTCTCATTCTCCAATAGTCTCCACTCTCTAGTTACAGAGTCCAGGGGTAATCCTAGAGAGTGGTGCAAATTGAGAATTCCTCCACAATATCTCAGTGGAGTCTTTCACCAAATAAACAAATGGACATAAAAACGAACTCGCGATATTTCTATTGCCTTTCCAATTGCTCATACCCACAGTTGCCACCATCTTAAATCTGCCTATGCCCCTTTGTCTGTGTCATAACTCCCATCTTTTGCCTTGACAAGCACATGAAACCATTTTAAACCTGCCTGCGCCCTATTATTTCTTCCTGTGTTAAAGTGGACCATTAGTAACACTTAATATCGTCCAATCTGATGCTGATCACAAGAACAAGTCTGACTATAGGGTGAGAAAATTCACTTCACATGACCCGATGAGTCAAATAATAAAACTGATTCCGAGTCTGTGATATCTATGCTGACTTCAGGGGAGCACGTCCATGTGCATGCATTCTCCTGCACGTTACTCGTGAGTTCTGTGCATGTGATATCCAGCACGTACTGGCCCGTATGGTAAAAAGTCAGGTGACACGTGTGGCGGAATGTGCTTCCACTGCCGAGCTGAAATTGTACAGGATAAAAATCAGTTTTTCACAAAATTAAGAAAGGTAGTCAATGAAAGCACATAATTTATATGGACGAAAATTTATTGCAAGAAATAATAATAAGTAAGAAAATAGTAAGAAATAATAATAATAAACAAATAATACAAAACAAATAGTCAACATGTTCCATTATCATTTTTGAAAAAAAAATTACTTGTAATTTTTTTTTTAACTACAAAATGGACATATAAATGTATAAAAAAGAAAATAACAAAAAAAATTGATCACATTTGCGAAAACATGCATCAAAACAAATGAACAAACCTCAGGTGTATTTTTACAAGACTGTCCTGTTATAGTCACATGACGATCACATGACAAGTCTGGATTGTACTTCCTGTGGCACTGTACTGATAGAGTGCATTCTGGGATAGGGAAATCTGGAAAATATTATTTGAAACTTAAGTTAAATCAAACAATTTACCTTCTGAATCAGCTACTGTAAGAATGAGAATAAATCTTATCTCACAAATAATTATTTAATAACATTCTGTGATGATAATTACTAACTTTGGAACCATATTTACAAAATAACTACATTTAGCTCCATTCACAAGAGCATTATCAGGCTGAATAACTACAAGTCTTTAGGAGTTGGTTGACCTGTGAGCAATTCTCACTAGGGGGAGTGATTGACTGCAATCAATTTAACTTTCCTGTCTTTATGTGTAGAGAATACTGCTGAAAAGTAATTCTGTGTTTTAAAACAACTTTTCGGGTCCTATACACACCACTATAGTCACTATAGCCACTGGGACAAAAGGAATTCAGAAAACTAACTGCTCTCAATGGGGCCGTAGCAATAGTCCAAAGGTTCAATTGTCCGAAGGTTCATTGGTCCGAATGTTCATTACAGAACCTTCGGACCAATGAACCCTTGATTAAAAAAACGATGAAAATGTTACATTTTTTAGGACCTTCGGACCAATGAACCTTCGGACTATCGAGACGCCCCCTCTCAATAATATTATAAATTGCAAAACATTAATCCGGAGAGAGAGAGAGAATTTATCAGGAGACACTGTCAAATTTCCACTAGCCAAATCAGATTCATTACGTTTTAAAAACACATTTGACACGAAAATTAATTTACTAGTCAGTAGCTTTGGACTGGAGTCTAATTTCTGTTTTATAAAATGGTGTTTCACCTGAGTGACAAGTAAGGCTGACGTCTAGCTGTACCAGCTCCCCAGTGTTGAACTGATGTGCTTCCCCACTGTAACCTCTTTTGTTTAAAGAAATATCTGAAAATATAACAAAAATAACATCTTAGTTTTATCTAGTGGATGTGATAAAGCATTTATTGACATGCACATTTTTCCTCTGTTTCCAGATGTAAATAAAATCTACATTTTTTACCACAAAATAAATTTTCTAAATTCTCTTATGTTTATATAACACATTAAGTTACTTTAATTAATTTGAATCATTTAACATTAAATTAAATTCAATTAAATTTTCTATTCTTTTTTCATTTCATCATGCCTACCCCAGTGAATAGGAGTCTCTCTCACAAGCTCCAACTGAGCATCACTCCACGGCAGTTTATCCACAGCAATCTTCCCAGACTTCTGTAGGTGAGGGATACTCCATCGAATGTCCACAAATTCAGACAAATATTTAAGGCACTCTTCCTGTATCTTTTCTGCAACGTCTGATCCTTCTGCGTCGTCATGGAGATGGTGCGATAAAGAGTCTCTGTGTCGCCTGTGAACAGGTTCACTACTTTCTACGTCTTCATTGTCGTTTTCTAATGGAATGTCATATAGTTCTTGTATTTTGCACCTCCTGATAGGAATCCATATCCTGTTAAATAAAAAAATAAATAAATAAATAAATAAATAAATAAATAAATAAATAAGTGAATGAATAAATAAATAAATCACAACAAGCTTTCACTTAATACCTGACTTTAAATTTTTACCGGATCAAGACAGTGTTGGTGAATGTGGACGATAACTCTGATTAGCGCGCATGACACTCAGGTTAAATCTCTTCAGACAGGTTAATTCACTTCAGGAATGAACATCAATAAAATTATAACATGAAGTATGCTGATCTTGAGGATGTCAGGCCGTAAAAATTAAACCTTTGAAGTTTTTAACATTGCACTTAAATAATATAAAATAATTATGGATTGTGGCCCAAGTTTTCAGTGCAATACATACCTTTGACATTACAATTCCCCATGAAAAGATTTGTCAATTTATAAATAATTAATTTCTGTTTCAAATTAGAACCTGTTAGTACTGTCCTCATGTCTCACCTTTTTGTCTTTTTCTCTGCCAATGTTACTGCACCTGGTGTAACAGAGGTCACAGGAGGGTCACCAAAGGTCATTGGAAGGTCACCAGGGGTCACAGGAGTCTTCCCAGAGGTCAGGACTGTGTCATCAGAGGACATGGCCAGATCTCCAGTGGTCAGCTCAGCCCAGTGGTCAGTAGTGTTCTGGACATCGAGGACCAGTTTACAAGTATCACAGGTGTCTCCGGCCACCACGTCCCAGGCCTTCATGACCACGGCGGGTTGAATGGCGATGTTCATGGGTACCACGCAATGGCGGCAGAAACCGCGCTCTAGACCGGGACCACCGCTGTACTTGAACTTGAAGGTGGCCTGGATGATCTGGTTAACATATAAATAATTTAATTACAAATAAATGTAAACAAAATTAACAAATTAAAAAAGAATTCATTCAACTGCAAAGCATAGGGAGGACTTGAACATATTTGCAATAAAAAGATTGTCTAATATTAATTTACAGGACAATCAAAAAGTAATAGCATTTAAACGATGGAAGGCTATATCTGGGGCGTATTGTATTTCTAAACAGGCCTATGGCTTGATTTTACTGACTGTGGAACTGAAAAAGACCTTGCTAGATTAAATTGTGACAAGTGTGAAATGTGATGCTGTGTTGTGAGCATTAACAAACTGTGATAAATTGGAGCAGGTGTGGCCATCAACTGCATCAGCAAACTACCAATGTGATGTTGGGCTAGGCTGTGATACGCCATTAGGTGGGATAATGTGATATTATGTTAGGTGTGATAATGAGGTGGAGGAGACACGACTTGAAATGTGATATTATGTTAGATGTGATAATGTGATAGAAGAGACATCCACCTTTGCACTGTGGTCCACCAATACCAGATCATTCCAAGACTGGGAAGACTTGAAATGTGATATTATGTTAGATGTGATAGAGCAGACACCCACCTTTGCACTGTGGTCCACCAATACCAGATCATTCCAAGACTGGGAAGACTTGAGGGCTACAGTAGACAAGTCTGACAAACCCGTGGAGCGAGGCCGTCGAGCGGGACTAAGTTGAGCAGATTTATCTGGATGAAACCAAAGTTTTTATGTTTTTTCTCTATTGTTATTCTAATTCTAAATCATGTACCTATTTATTTATTTAATTTTACTCATTTATATACTCATTCATTTTATTTATTTACTTATTTTTCATTTGGCATATTCTACATTACTGCCTTTAATATGGGAAAATACACTGGAGTATTTCAGAATTTAATTAATAAAAACACAACAAATTTGAACATTTGTCCATTTACACTTTTCTACTACATAAAACACAGGATCTTTATCAAAATTTTATTTTTTCTTTACAAACATAATCAGACATATTTAAACTAGTTGACAAAATACAAAATTTGGATTGTTAAACTGACTTCTCAGTTGAAGTTGCAACAAATACTTAACAAAGAGAACCTTTTGTCTTAATTCAAATGAAAATGTCTACAACACTACCCTCAAACTCACCATCTATCACAGTGGACTCCTTGGAAATGAAGTTGCTGACCCCATGGATAAAGATGGTGAAGCAAGCATGGCTACCTGGAGCTATAGGAAGCTGGGACTGCAAACTTTCCATGTTCCATACAAAAACCTCATCCATTTCTAAAATAATTTAAAAAATTCATAAATGTAAAAAAATAATTACAAAAGTGTCAATGACACTATTTAAACAGCCTTAATGTCACATCTAATACCTTACTTTTAGTTCCAAGGCCTATGCTTGATTTCTCTTGTGTATCATCACAGTGACTTTTTTCTTTTATTTCTTAAGTATTCTAAAATAACACTGGAATACAGAGTATTTTATGCAAGCTAACCTTCATCTTTTTCTTTTGAATCCAGTCCTAGTTAGCAGAGTTAACAATAATAATAAAAGCAATAATTCATCATAATTATAATTATTAAAATCTCAAGCAGCTCTACACACTGACAAAAACTTGGAAAATAACTTCATATTATGAGTATGGCAAAATCTTTATTATAATGTCAAATATGATGTATATAGTCAAATATGTGAAAATTGTGATTTCTCAATAAACATTATTATTTATAATAATAATAATAATAATAATAATAATAATAATAATAATAATAAATTAATGATGTTTATTGAGAAATCATAATTAAAATCTAAAAATCTTCTCCTTATTATTATAAAAATTATTATTATTTTTTTATTATTCACAATAAAATAAAAGGTTTATGATCCCATCTAACCTTTATCTTTCCCCTTGGAGTCCAGGGCCAGCTCTACCACCTCTATGGGATAACTACCAGTGTTGGTCAGCATCACTTGACACTCAAAACTGAAACAAAAGTGGCCACGATAAATAAATAAATAAATAAATAAATAAATAAATAAATAAATAAATAAATAAATAAATCAATTAATGAATAAAGAAAGAAAGAAAGAAAGGACGAAAGAAAGAAAAAAAGAAGTATGTATGTATGTATATAACGTTTGCATGTTTGTTCGTATGTATATCTCTATGTACTTTAATCCATTACTGGACCTACAATTAAGTCTTATTCACAAGGTTATGTCTCTCTCATGGAGATTTCAGCCAGTCTAATGCAAATATAAGTGGAACCATTCTCAGTCTTGTCATACAATTTATTACGAAAGTCAACACACAGTTAAAAAAAAAAAAACTTTATAAATAAAATGTGCGCACACAACCAATATTGCGATTTCTTACATGCATGCACCTTTTTCCTGTGAACAGTTGATAAATATATTTGTTGTAGGTACACAGACACGTGGTATGATTCTGTGTGAACTGTTCGGCACTTGAGTAGTATCATCAAATATAGGGTGATGAGGTAAAGCAGGTTTTAGGTAGGGTTAGGTCAATCGATGGCTTTTTCATGTCCAGTGTGAGACACAAGTAGGGAATGATTTCCCTGAGGAGTCCGAACTGCTCGAAGATAACAGCAGAACCCTCAATGTGGGTGAAGCCTTTGATTTACTAAAGATGATAGTTCAGAACCAGTTTGAATCATTTTCTGAACAACAATCTCATTCCATCGAATCAATCGAGAAAAAGATTAACCTTTCCCAAGATACACAATTGAAAGGGGAAGGAAACAAAGTTGCATATAACTTCAATTTAGGCATTCTGGATAGGTTTGAAATGCTAGAGTCAAGAGCACATGAAAACAAAGATTCTAAATCTATACAGATCATTACAGGCCTAGAAGAGAAAGTGTGCCAACGTAATAAATACATCCGCATTGCTGACCCCTCTGCCGCCAAATGACAAACCAGTAATGATAACAAGATTTTTTACTACGCTGGCGATGAGTGAAGGATCTGAGCAGCCGAAAACTGAGCGCTTCACCAATTACAAAAAAGCAACTACGCAAATGAAATGGGAAAGAAACATTTACAATTCTGAAAAGACATATTAAACACTTTTTCCACCATTGTAAACATCATAGAGAATGATAATGACATTCCTTTCATTTCTAATCCTCCATCTATGTTTATGAAAAACAACAGATCTGCTACAAAAAAATGCAAATTTTGTTACAAACACTATAATCAAAGATTTGTCAAATACAGGTTGCATAGTTCAAGCACCTTTCAGACCTTGCATTGTTAGTCCTTGAAGCATAGCACAAAACAGAGAGAAGAGATTGATTTTGGACCTGACCTGAGTCAACTGAAAAATCATGTAAGAAAGATAAGGTAAAATTTGAAGACTGGAAATCGGGGTTTTGAACACGTGTATGTGCATTTTGGGTCATGCAGGTTTTATTCACTTCTCAGAATTGTCACACATTAAGAACAAGGACATAACATTTTTCAACGATCATATAAATATCCACTTGAAAAGAAGCAAAACTGATGTCTACAAGACTGAAGTGGACATATGCATAGCAAAAACTTTTTCTAAGACATGTCCTGTAGCCCTTTTATCTAGGTACTTGACTTTAGCTGAGATTAAAGAAAATATGGACGTATTTATTTTTCAGTCTGTGTATTTTTGCAAAAAAAGTAAAAGCATATAAGTAAAGAAGAGGAAACAATTATATTTCCTGCAGAAGAGCAAGGAAATAATATTATCAGCTTTTCAGAGTATTGGTCTAGATAAAAACAAATTCAGTTAAGCAGTTTACGATTAGGTGGGGCTACCACGGCAGCAAGAAGAGGTGTACAAGACTGTTTATTTAAGAAGCATGGAAGATGGAAATCATAAAATGATAAAGATGGTTATATAACAGAGAACCCTGAGGAAAAAATGATAGTTTCACAATCAATTGGTTTGTAGTTAATTTTTTTCAAAACCTTTCGTTTTGATTGAATATGTTTTACGAGGGAATTATATAAGTAGCCAGAACTCATTTTACATTGTGAAAAAAAAAAAAAAAAAATAGAGGAAGACAGAGAGAGACAGAGCTCACCATATTATGACAATATTCAATGTTAAAATGCTAAAGCGGAAATAAAGCACATGGAACTAAATGAGCACTTCCACCCAGAAATGAGTGCTTCCACCCCTAACACTGCACCCTTATCTATACTACAAATATTTTATTCTGATTTGAGTGTAATGAATTAGAACATAGAACGATTCTGTCATCGTACTTTTCTCCTGTGAACAAAGTCAATGATGTGATTTTGCACATGCACACGCATGCACCCACATTCACCCACCTTTCTCCTGCAAACACAGTCAATATTGCACTCTCTTTCTTCAGAATCTCATCCAGGTTGCTGTAGCTCCGCGATCTAGGCACCGAGGTCGTGACCTGTAACTGGGGCAATGGCGGAATAACCTCCACGGTGTACTGCGTCTCACGTATCCTCGGTATATCGCGTAGTTTACAGTTGTTCCTCACTCCCAGTACAGTGGTTGTGTAGCCTGGGTGAATATAAAATATTTATTTAAAAGAACAAACTAAAATAGAAAATATTTAATGATTGTGTTGCCTTGGAAAATATGTTATAAAATAAAATGATAATGCATGAGTTATACTATGTTAATAATTCCACAGAATAGATTATAAGAAGTTTTCAATTCAGTTTCTAAAAGATATATACACTATTTATTAGCATTAATATTACCTATAATAACTTCTGCAGATAAGAAATTTTCAATGAAGTTTTTAAAAGAATTAAATACTTTCAAATATGAAAATCAATTTAATCTATTTACCTTTTTACAGGGGCCGTTTACCACTTACCAATGATATTTAACTGTCCAGCACCCTTGGGTGTCCCCAGTACCTTGACCACATAGGGGCCAGAATTGGCCTGGAGGGACATGCTGGACGGGTGGGAGACAAAGTCCACTCCATCCGTCAGCAGGGCCTGAATGTAATAGTTCCAAAAATAAGTATCATGTAAAAAATTACTAAATAAATAAAAACTTGTTTTTGAAAAAAAACACCAGTTAATGGTATTCTTTTAATTTCATTTAAGTATAATAACCAGAGAGAGAGAGAGAGAGAGAGAGAGAGAGAGAGAGAGAGAGAGAGAGAGAGAGAGAGAGAGAGAGAGAGAGAGAGAGAGAGAGAGAGAGAAAGGGAGAAAAAGTGTGTGTGTGTGTGTGTGCATGTGAGAGAGCATGTCCATCTGAGAGAGAGTGTACGAGTGCACGTGTGTATGGTTAGAGAGAGAGAGTGTGTGCGTGCCTGATAGTGTCTGAACGTGTGTGTGTGTGTGTGTGAGAGAGAGAGAGAGAGAGAGAGAGAGAGAGAGAGAGAGAGAGAGAGAGAGAGAGAGCACTCACCACATTGGACACCTTCAGTTCATATGGCATGAGGTTGAAGACCTGGAGCGCCACCTCACACACATCATCCATCACCCACTGGAAGTCTGCAACAACAGACAATTTACAATAATTGTTATCAAACCAATCTATATCTACACATCTGAGCACACATAAAAAATGAAATAAAACAACGTTAATTAATTTTTTAGGTGAAAGTTATAAAAACTTTGAGAGAGCAGATTTTAATATTGCGAACTGTAAGGAGTAGAATGAATTCAAGTAAGAAAGGTGGATTAAAAGCAAAAATTCTGGACTAGAAATACATGAAATAACGTGGAATTTGTAATGGGGTATAATAAAGAATTTGGAGACTGTTAAGGGAAGTAGAATTTGGAAACAATCCTCCACTCACCCATTTTAGACCTGTCCTTCCTGACTCTGCCCATGGGCGCAGAGAACTGTAAGGGGGAGTAGATGAAAGGACTAGGAGACTGCTCTCTATCCGGGGTCAGCCTGGACTTGATGGCCACAGGGCGCAGGTGGAGCGGGAGATTCATTAGTTTCATGACTCTGAAAAACACATAAAAACTGGACTGGATATATATTACTTTAAATGCACACCAAACATTCATATATACACACATAAACACTCTCAGACATATACACACACACACGCACGCATGCACGCACGCACGCACACACACACACACACACACACACACACACACACACACACACACACACACACACACACTTAACAAGCATAACTCTCTTCAGATCAGTGGGCAATTGCATTCTAAGTTTCACCAGCACCACCACTTCCCTCCTTTTAGGGTAAGACATAAGTATCAGGTCTTACAATAAAACCTGTTGTGAAAACGGCATCCCTGTGATAACAGCCGGTCACTCACCTGACCTGAGGTAAATTCAACAAGGGTGCAGCGGGCAAGATCTGACCACTGTCCAGGGCTATGGGCTGGTTAAG
Source organism: Lingula anatina (assembly GCF_051362555.1). Classification (NCBI taxonomy): domain Eukaryota; kingdom Metazoa; phylum Brachiopoda; class Lingulata; order Lingulida; family Lingulidae; genus Lingula; species Lingula anatina. The sequence goes on along the minus strand of NC_141774.1, from coordinate 5,908,938 downwards.
ACCCTCATGATGACAGGTGTAGGTCTCCAGGAGGTTGGACAGCTCTCTCTTCTCCTGGGGGGTCAGGTAGTGGTGCATCATGTGAAGAAGGTGAGTCATGTGTCTGTGGAATAATAATAATAATAATAATAATAATAATAATAATAATAATAGAAAACTACATATAAGAGAAGAGATGAATTGTGTCTCAAAAATAATTTTATAGGTTTTGGGAGCCATAGTAACTTAACTTCTGCACCCACTAGCATAGTTACATTTGAAGATCTGCCAAAATAATACAAAACAGAAAAGTAACCCACACAAAGTGAAAAGGGTCTAAAATCCAAAAAGGGCACATTTTTTAGCCACTCTGTATCTCCCTCCTCCTGTGCCTTATAATCAGGGGCGCATTCCCCTATTTCCTGGCCCACCCTGTATCTCCCCCCTCCTGTACCTTATAATCAGAGGCACATTCCCCAGTTTCCTGGCCCACCCTGTATCTCCCCCCTCCTGTACCTTATAATCAGAGGCACATTCCCCAGTTTCCTGGCCCACCCTGTATCTCCCCCCTCCTGTACCTTATAATCAGTGGTACATTCCCCAGTTTCCTGGCCCACCCTGTATCTCCCCCCTCCTGTACCTTATAATCAGTAGCACATTCCCCAGTTTCCTGGCCCACCCTGTATCTCCCCCCTCCTGTACCTTATAATCAGAGGCACATTCCCCAGTTTCCTGGCGCACCCTTTATCTCCCCCCTCCTGTACCTTATAATCAGAGGCACATTCCCCAGTTTCCTGGCGCACCCTGTATCTCCCCCCTCCTGTACCTTATAATCAGAGGCACATTCCCCAGTTTCCTGGCCCACCCTGTATCTCCCCCCTCCTGTACCTTATAATCAGAGGCACATTCCCCAGTTTCCTGGCCCACCCTGTATCTCCCCCCTCCTGTACCTTATAATCAGAGGCACATTCCCCAGTTTCCTGGCGCAGTAGACCACTTCATGTAGTACCCGGGACTGAACGATAGGCCAGCCCACAGCTTCTCCTGGAATTATGGGAAAATTACAGAAATTGTTTTACGTAGGAATTTCAAATGTGGCACAAATGTCAAAAAAAGAGAGACGAATTTCTTTACATGGTGCTTTTTACAAAAATATGAGAAATACTCTGTACTCATAAGTATGCAAACAATTCATATTCAAACTATGTTATAATTCATATAATGGCTTCTTAATGTGTTTTTTACAGAAAGAAAAAATCCTTTTCAGTTCTTCATTACAACACACACAAAAACAAACAAACAAACAAACAAACACACACACACACACACACACACAAAACCAAACAAACACACAAAGAGAGAGACAGAAAATGTACAACAAAAGAAACCACACTGCCAACTGATATAACACCAACCTTGGACCCTCTCTCTGTAGTCCAATGTAATACTGTATCCTTTCAATGACTGCATCAGAAGCTGATGACAGCGTTCCCACGAAGGATTTGGCACAGTTGGAGCGACGCTCTGCATGGCAGCGACTCGCTTGAAGAAGGCTGCCTTTCTGTGGAAATTGATTTGCTCGTATAGATTAGCCAGGGTGCTGTAGCGGAGAACCTATTGAGTGTAACAGTATTCACATTATGGTAACGATCTTAAATTTTTAAACCCTTAAGATTTTTCTCATATGTACTTTTATTTGCAAAGATTTCTCTTTTTTAGACATTTTAAACATAACAAGTAGGTAATAACTTTTAAAAATTTTACATACTTAAAATTTAATTTTTCAACGAAATCATTTTTCTTATTCATGTTGTCCAAACATATAAAGTAACTGCCAAGATCTTAGTGCCTATATAATGTCTGTAGACTCTATCATCTTCATAAAACACCAGGAGGTAATACTGTATGAATACATGAATAAATACATGTGCAAACTTCAACCTTCTTTATGAATACTTGAGAAAAATATTTTTCTTTTAAATTTTGAAAAATTTTTAAATGTTTTTAAAAAGGTAGCAAAGACAAGCTTACAAAGTGGTGACAAACTAAAGAGAAGTATAAATATATAAAATAAAACTTTGGCAAAGAAAGCTCCCCTTTTCAAACAACTTTCAACCTTGACCTAAAATGTTGACCTTTGACCTTGCAACCTTTGACCTTTCAACCTTTGACCTTGAACTGACCTTCTCTTCCTCTGACATCTGTAGGTTTATATACACCACATTCTGGAGGAACTCTGAAGCCTGCAGGTTTTTCTAAAAAGACAATAATATTAATTAAAATCAAATTGTAATTTCCTTCTTGTAATACATATCAAAAATAATTCAAAGATGAAAAATTTCTTATTTCAAGAGAAACCACTGTACACCTATAATTTCTCAACATTATTCATGTCTTTAATACTACTTACCATGACTAGATTAAAAGGTTGTTACTACTCGTCTAGATTACAATACATAAAAATTCACAATTTTTTTATCTTCTGGTATCTCTATCATTTATTAAAATCATTCCATATCAACTCATTATAAGTCAAATTATTCATCTATCACTAAAAGCTTTTGTTTAATCATGAAAAAGTGGCATCTGTTCATATTTTCAACAACAATTGAATATATAAAATCAAATAATTCTAAAAATTCTGAGATGGTAAAAATGTAAGCTGACCACCTCCATTCATTGGCAATTAGTCTCCATATTATTGTTTCCATTTCCTTCTTTCTCCATAAAACTTGTTTCAATATGCTAAAGTTTCAATAACCTAAATACAGCAATGTCTATAAAGCAGCCAATTCAAGTGAAAATGTACAATTTCATTCTTTAAGTTTCTTCCAAGAAACCAACATTTCAAAGAGGTGTTTTTCCCATATAGCTTTCAATATTTAAAACATTTATGAAATTTTCATTTATATCACCCTGCCCAAATAAATACTACACCAAGAAAAGATTAGTATGACTTAAAAAATGACTGGTTTATTTCAGCAACCATGCCCTCTGTAGTATTGTCTTTTTCCAGTGCCCAACGCCCTCTACAGTATGTTATTGAAGGCGTGAGGACAGTGAGTTATCTGAAGTGGCATACAAGCTCCATGGCACAGGATATGTATGAAATGGTATAGGATCCATTGAAGCTGATAAGAACTGAGGAATGGTGTTTTCTCCATGGCAGCTTAATGCAAAATTGTTTTTAACCAAATGGTGTTGAGGGAATGGCCACTGTAGTGGGAGATGGTAAGGTCTTAGTGGCACTGGACGGAAAACTTTGTGGACATCTTCTGTACCATTTGCATAACCAATTAAGGCTGAATGACCATTGGTATTGTCTTGGTGAGTGACTCCATCTATAGTTTTGACTGCTGTACCATCTTTGGATGAATCAGTGTTGTATCCTTGTGATCTTGATAATACATCAATTTTTCTCAGCTTTGATCTTCTAGGTAAACTTTGCTCACCAATCGAATGTTGAGAGTTACATTTCTCAGACTTGAGTCCATCTGAAAATTTCAGGTGCTCAACTGACTCTGCTGAATCATAAAACAACATTTTTGCTTTGCCACTTTTCTTGTTAATACCTTTCTCTAACTTTCTTCTGCAACGTGGTCTCCTGGCCCAATATTTTTGTGTACGCTTACTTTGACGCCTTACCATTGTGCCTTTTGGTGTTTCAGAAAGGCAGTCACCCTTTGAACCCCCTGTCATTTTAATATCTTTTTCAAAAGTGTCAGGCATCTTTCTTTTATGTGATTTACAGTTATTCAAACCAGTCATAAAACTGTGGGCAATTTCACAAAGATCTGGATCTGGCTTTTCTTGACATTTCCTGCCATCTATTGTACTTTTAACATCATTACTTGTTCCAGCCTTGATGGGCTTTTCTTGGTTGTGATCATCACCTATGGAGCATTCTTGGCACTTGCAGCGAGCACTCAATGCAAAGTCTCCATTTGTTGTTGTAGGGTCGGGTATCTCCAGGTCCAACTCCTTTATTGTTCGATTAATAAGTTGGAGCTTATGCAGATCGAAGAAAGTACACAGCCTCTTTTTACACATGCTCAGTTTCTTCGAACACGCAATTTCAAATTGTTTGTATATGGTCTGAATATCTTTCCTGTAGAGTTGTGCCTCCTTGAAACATTTTTCGTTTCCTAGAGCTACTTGTCGCAACAGCTCTTCATGCAATGCATTTTTCCACGCTATCACGCGCTCATGGACAATCTCGTGGATTGGTTGATAGGCCTCCATACGCAATGCAGGATGATGGGAAATAAGTGTGTACGGCACGGAAACTCTCCTGCTGTCATTCTCGATGGTGTCTGCTAGTTTGTCCAGGCGAGTCAAGTCCAGTTTGGGTTCACAGTTTGGCACTGACAGACATTGGTCAGAGATTACAAAATTTTTTTCATTTGGTGAAAGGTCTTCCAAGACTACGGCTGATGAATCTTCATAAATTTTGATATCATTTCTTATTGCCTGCTTGAATTTATCAGCAATAAGGTTGGACGCATTTCCATTTTCCCTCAGCTTTGTTGTGTCACACTTCATGAATAAAGAATTGAAGCAAATGTCTTCTGGCCTTTCTTCTGCCATAGTCAGTTAAAATTCTCTGCTCAAACTAAATATGTGTGTTGGTCCATTCTTAGCAGTAATGTTTTTGTTTTTAATATCAAATGTCTTGCTTTCACACCATCCCATTCAGATATTGTCTGGTAAAGTTACGTCTATTTTAACCCCAATCTTGAAATAAAGTGCTCCTTTTCCTCTCTTCAGCTGATGACTTTGAATTTTTACATTCCTGACTTCTGTTACTTTAGAGACTTCAAGGTCAGTAGAACAACTACTAGTATGTGAATGGACCAATCAGAGAACATCTATTGACTCTTTTTGACATCTGTTACCTAGGAGACTCCAAGGTGATGATAAGTACTAGGCAAATGGACCAATCAAAGATCACCTTTTAGATCTTTTTGACATCTGTTACCTGGGAGACTCCAAGGTGATGAGAATAACACTAAACAAATAGACTATTCAGAGAACACCTATTGTCTCTTTTTTACATCTGTTACCTAGGAGACTCCAAGGTGATAAAGAGTACAAAGCACATGGGCCAATGAGAGAATGCAAGCTTCATGCTCAGTCAGCTGAGGCAGAGTGCACAGTCAACCTCACCATCAATGGAAACTGATTTCTGTTCTCTCATTCATTTTCATGACATAATACAGGGCATAGCAAGGGCAGGGCAATCTGAACACTAATCACTATAAGTAGTTATTCTTGAGTTAGTCCAGGTAGTGTTACATGACAGGCTTTAGATTTACTGTTACTATTTGGTCCAAACGTTTTGACCAAAAATTTCCAATAATTTTACCCCAAGATAAATCAATCATAGTCTGCTTGATTTAAATATTGTCACTGGTTTTTAGAAACTGGCATCTTATACCAATATTGAGTCTAAATTAGAAGAATACTGTGGACTTTGTTTAAACTAAACTTATCTAGATCAAAATGTTCTGTCTTGATGCCCAGACCATATTTCAGTGTGGTTCTTTTCTGAACCTACTCCAATAGAACTAAACAACTGTTTAGTCAGTATTGGATAGCCTGTGACCGTGTGTGTGTGTGTGTGTGTGTATTGGGGGGGGGGGGGGGGGGTGTGTGCACAAACACGAGAGTGCATGTGTGATGATAACTGATACGTGGACGAGTGTGCATTTGAGCATGCATGAATGCGTGCATGGATATATGCAAACCTGTATTTGCGTGTGTGTTCACGTACCCCTTGCATGATCAGCACTCTGCAGGCTTTAATACTGGCTTCCATCTCTACAATACCCACATTCTTGAACTGAAATATGGAATGGCTAATTATGATATCATAACCAATTACAGGGTGAAGTAATGTCCATCTTCAAATATATGACTAAACTGGAGGTAGCTGAGAAGATAAAACATAGCCAGATTAAGTTACTGGTAACAAGTACACAAGAACTGTTAATTTCTGGACCTTTAAATTTGTAAAGCTAAAAAAAATTTTTTGAAAATGTCAGCAATCCCACTCCCTTTCACCAACATAGTGTATCTTATTTAATTATGCTTAGGAAATAACAAGCTATGAACCCTTTTTAGAGCTCTTTTAAGTTAAAACTTCAACTTTTTACCATCATTAGTGAAATTTACCAGTCTCCATAACAAGAGTGACAAAAACTAAAAACTCATTTTTTTTCATTATTTTATTTTATTTATTTGTTTATTTATTTATTTACTTATTTTTTGATTACTCAAGCAATCAATTCTTTCCACTCACGCCATACCTTGCTGTAGTGCATGATCGCCTCCTTGTATTTTTCAATGATATCATCCCCCATTAGACAGTTTTTGATTCTCACTCTGGCAAGGTCAAGGCCATTCTGATTACGATTCTGTTGGGCACCTGACGCAGTTAAAATAATACTTCATAAATATGAAATCAGTCAGAAAACTGGCACTCAGTAATTAGGTCTTTACGAGTATAAGTGTTATAAGTGACCAATTATTTTCTTGGTATCAAAAAATAGTTCTAAAGCAATGATGTGCCTCCCGCCTCCTCAACTTACTATAATAATTTCTCTTATATTGAAAATGTTTTTTTTTTTATGATTAGATCAGCGTTTTATCTTGATCTCATCTAGACTTGCTCACAATGCAACTGGGTGGGTGATTTTTGCTCACTCTATGGTATTAAATGTAACAGCCACAATCAAGTCGAAACCATCAATAGGATTTCAAATAGTATGAATCCAAACACCAAAGACATTTCTCTCTTTATTTAAGTAACTAGTCATTTTGAACTATTTATAGAGTCCCAATACACATTTTTTCACTTACTACTTCTCTGTTTAGCCTCCTGCATCATAGAGCTACCTCTCTTAGTGGACCATGAGTAGTTCCTCTGGAAACTTTGTCTCTCCTCTCTGGGGTACATGATAATTACTGAGGCAGAACACAGGCCCTCATAGGCAGCTACAATAAAAAATATTTTATTAAATATTTATAAAGATTACAAAATATTCACATAACAGAAGAAGAGGCATAACAGGTCCTCATAGTCAGCTATAACAAAATATTTTACTACAACTCATTAAGATTTTAATTAAACATTCATTTGTAACCAGAATACATGTAGACAATGGCGGCAAAATGCAAGCCCTTACAGGCAGTTAAAACGAAGCTTTTTACCGTAACAGATTTATGAAGATTTAGAGATATTCAGCTAAGACCAGAGTATGTTTAGATATCTGAGGCAGACAATAGATATTCATTGACAGCTATAACCAAAAATTCTACTATGAAGCTGTTAAAATTTAGAGACATTCCATTGAGTTAATCACACCACAAATTCACAAACCAGCTCACCTGCCAGCCAGAGCCAGTCATTGGCAGACTTGAGGATGTCCAGGGCGGTGCTGTAGTGGAGGATGGCCTCCCCGGGGACACCCGCCAACAGACACAGATCACCCAGGTGCTTCCTCAGACGTCCCTGGCACCGTTTACGATACACCCTGGAAATCAAATGCTGCATTTGAATATTGGGCACTTATGAATGGGAGAAATTTTGAAATCCAGTCCTCTGATGGCCAGAGAAGGTTATATTTGTTAATTTCTAAAATTTGCAAGTTAATTAGTTCTCCTTAGTGGTTATTTGTGTTATGGACATACAGTAGACTCAACAACAACATTCCTGATGCTCTTATAAGTTTCATCTGGTACCAAATGGAAAAAAATCCATTCCACAACATTAATTACAGATAACTAAAAATATTCAAGTTAAAAGATGTCGAGTTTTGCCAAGTCTACTGCACTTAGTTATATTAATTTATCAGCTGACCAAATGACCAATATAATTGCATAGAACATCCAAAACCATTATATTATTAATTCTATTTCTAAGTCACTAGTCAGAGGTGTTACAACTATATTCTGATTTGTTATAGTAGGTATCTGGCAGAACATTTTTCATCTCCAAAACCATTAAATTTAAAACCAATTCCAGTCCTGAGTCCTTTTGAGGGGTAATTATGCCCCTCGTCACATTGAACAGCACAGTTTTCTGTATCCAACCATTCTGAGAGATAGTCCACTTCATAGCCAGGTTATTACACAACAGGGTCCACTAAACGGAACCCTGTTCCACTTCCAGACATGGCCAGTTGCGCATTTGCACCCCCATCTCTAATAACTAGAGGATCAGAGAGGCGATACCACCTCCGAATATTGTACCACCAGCTGGAGCAAGCGCATTCGTATAGACCCCCACATACACAAAATAAGGGACACAGCCACCAGTCTTTTGCTTGACAAGCTGTAAAAATGCAATCAACAAGAATTTTCAAAATATGCAAAAAAATATATCAAAAGTTCATCAAAAGGTAGGTGAAAGGTCAATTTCACAGTAAGACTGCCAGTATATGACTTCCAATTCAACTTCAAAAGTAACTTTGGACCTTTCTCTGCCAGTTTGGGAGATAAAAGGGAAGCAAAATTTGCAAAGTTCAGTTCATGGTGAAAAGTAGGTCAACGGTCAATTTCAAGGTCACATTTAGATTGCCAGTGTATGACTTCCTATTCTAGTTCAATAGTAACTATGGACCTATCTCTGCCAGTTTTGGATATGAAAGGGAAGCAAAATTTTCAAAGTTCAGTTCATGGTGAAAAGTAGGTCAAAGGTCAATTTTAAGGTCACATTAAGATTGCCAGTGTATGGCTTCCTATTCAACTTCAATAGTAACTATGGACCTATCTCTGCCAGTTTTGGAGATAAAAGGAAAGCAAAATTTGCAAAGTTCAGTTCATGGTGAAAAGTAGGTCAAAGGTCAATTTTAAGGTCACATTTAGATTGCCAGTATATGACTTCCTATTCAACTTCAATAGTAACTATGGACCTATCTCTGCCAGTTTTGGATATGAAAGAGAAGCAAAATTTGCAAAATTCAGTTCATTGTGAAAAGAAGGTCAAAGGTCAATTTCAAGGTCACATTTAGATTGCCAGTGTATGACTTTCTATTCAAGTTCAATAGTAACTATGGACCTATCTCTGCCAGTTTTGGAGATAAAAGGGAAGCAAAATTTGGAAAGTTCAGTTCATGGTGAAAATAAGGTCAAAGGTCAATTTCAAGGTCACATTTAGATTGCCAGTGTATGACTTCCTATTCAAGTTCAATAGAAACTATTGACCTATCTCTGCCAGTTTTGGAGATAAAAGGGAAGCAAAATTTGCAAAGTTCAGTTCATGGTGAAAAGTAGGTCAAAGGTCAATTTCAAGGTCACATTTGGATTGCCAGTATATGACTTCCTATTAAAGTTCAATAGTAACTATGGACCTATCTCTGCCAGTTTTGGAGATAAAAGGGCAGCAAAATTTGCAAAGTTCAGTTCATGGTGAAAAGTAGGTCAAAGGTCAATTTCAAGGTCACATTTAGATTGCCAGTATATGACTTCCTATTCAAGTTCAATAGTAACTATGGGCGTATCTTTGCCAGTTTTGGATATATAAAGATCATAAAACTTGCAAAGTGCAGTTCATTATGAAAAGTAGGTCAAAGGTCAATTTCAAGGTCACAGTTAGATTATCAGTATATGACTTCCTATTCAAGTTCAATAGTAACTATGGGCGTATCTCTGCTAATTTTGGAGTATTTCACATTTTCCCCACTGAATATTGCGATGTTGTAATTTTTGATAGGGCAACACCTAAACCATATCAAAAACAAAAAAATGGACACCACCCCCAGTATTGCACTTGACAAGGACTACAAAATGCAATAAAAAAGAGGTCTCTGGCATTTACCGTTCCAGATTTAGAGCGAGTTTTCAGTTTCGGTATCTAATGGCTGCTTCTCCCGTGAAAATGCACCGATTGACCCCAAACTCCCAAAGATGAAAGGAGTCCCCAATGGTAACCCCTCATTATGACAGGAGAGCTTAGGGCTGTGTAGTTTCCTAAAATTAGCACAAACAAATATTTTTTTACAGAAAATTCCCATTTTTAGAAAATTTTGGCTTGTTTGACCTTGAAAAAAAGGTCAAAAGTCAAATCCAAGGGCATATTTGGAATCTCCACATATGACTTTCGGTCAGACTTCTGTAGTAATTTTTCCCATAATTCCTTTGGTTTGGGAGATATTAAGCATTGAATTTTCAAAAATTTTGACAAGGGTGCATTTCAACAAGCGTCATGCCCAGGCCAGTGCACCGATGGAGACAAAAAAACCAGGGTGTTCAAGTTGAGATTATATGTGACCTAAATCCAAGAGATGGGGACACAGGTCCTTGCGGTCTAGGAGGAGAAGCGGTAACGGTGACTTGTTTCCGGCGCCCGACTGCGGAGCCGCAGGAGCCGACGGAGCCGGCGGAGCCGGCGGAGCTGTACGAGACGGGTCAGGACTAAAACCATGAGTACCGCCAGCGTACACGCTGGTGGTACTAATTACATCTTTCTTTTCAGTTTTGGCTGAATTAAAATTTTCATTATGTTATTGTAATTTATTAGCCTTACTTTCCCAGTGACGAGTATCCCTGTGACTCCCTTCACCACAAAAGTTTTCATGCAATTATTAAACAGAGCAAAAAATATCTCTCTATTTCTGTAGTATTACCCACCCAGTCATTGGGCGCATTCTGAGCAAGTTGACCTGTGGACTAACAGATCTGCGGAACAAATATATCTGACCACTGAAAGTTTGCCGCATAATCCTCTTCTAGTGACTTTCAAGTTTCCCCATGGGAATTATGCAATAAGCTTTCAAGTGGGTCAGCCATATTTGATCTGCAGATCTGTTAGTCTGCGGATCAACTTGGGTTGTGAATGCAACCATTAATTTCATGTTATTACAGCAAGTCAACTAAAGAAAACTGTACTGTTCCATGTGAGGGAGGCAGAGTACATATCTTCTTGTAAAATAGACCCCTGTTATACTGTTTTGCTAGGCTGCTTATGCCAAAATACAATAAGCCAACCAGTATGCTATATCTATGTGTTTATACATATTTGAATAGCAGTAGTGGCAAAAAGCGTAGCAATAACCATGTGAGTTATGTGTCTGAATATCAGATTGACCTGTGTTGTCTAAAATAAATAACATTGCAACGCATTGCTTTGCCATTTTGCAATATAGGCTAATAACAGAAAGTGCAGAAATAATAACACTAATATGTGTGCTATGTGCTGCCCTATATGTAAACAGTAAATTTTAGCCTTATGCAATTTCAAACATACAGAAAAATAAAGTTTTAGGGTTCTTTTCACACTGCCAGCACACTTAATGGTACCAATCTACTTTGAGAGATTTTAATATTAAAATAAGTCATTGACAACCAATTTAAATTTAACAAAATTAACAAAACAACAAACATACATGTATGTTGAACTTGCAGAAGGGAGTAAAAAACCCTGAATCATAATAATTTACATGTAAGGTCCACTCAGAGTTGACTGATCCAATTAAGTGTGCTGCCCCAATGTGAAACAGGCCTAAGGTATACATAAAGTACAAGGCGCTGAGCTTTATGCGAAATAGAGCAGATAATTGGCGAGGCGAAGCCGAGACAATTATCTGCTCTATTTCGCGTAAAGCTCAGCGCTGAGTGCTTTATCTGGCTTAATGCACGAGTAATTAACCCTGTGCACTGGTGCGTGGAATGCATTCGTGGATGACGTGACTTAACACGAAATAAAGCACGGCGCGACCTATTGTCTTTTGACAGGAGAGTGCTTTAAGTACAGATAAGACCATGTGGTCACATCCGAAAGGTGTGACCGTGTCAGTTTTATCTTATGGATCCAATTACAAAGAGTATTTTTTAGCATTACTATTTATAGATCCAATGAAACTATTTACCAATTTGGACTGAACACAAGTGTGCTACTGAATATATGTAGCGTAAAAAATTAATTGACAAGTAAAAACATGCATGCCTAAAATTACATTAACTTTGTTATTGTCCCATGCATCAAACACATACTGCTCAAGAAGCAAAACAAAAAAACATAACAATATGATCACAACAGCTATAGCAAAAACAAAGAGGAAAACAGCAAAGACTAACAGATTTTTGTTACAAACGAGAGCTTCGGTTAGCTACCCTACATCATCAGAAATATAGATTTATAGATTCCACTAACATATCAAGAGGAAGAGGTCAGACAATTGGGAGGCAAAGGCTGGGGGGGGGGGGGGGGGAATTAAATGATAAGTTAAAAGTAAGAATATAGATATTACCATGTCCCTTCACCATGAAGTACTATAGGAATTAAAACAAATTAGCCAGATTCTTTTGATATATTGTATGTATCATACAAGGCATGACAAAGTTATTAGAAATAAGATATCTGTTTGATTTTTATCAGAATGATTCAAGAAAGCAAGGGCTTGGATAAGTATGATGAGCATACTGATATATTCTACAAGCAAATCCAGATGTCAAATAAGTTAAAAAGACAAGCCAACTGATAAGTCGATTACAATTGCTTTTTTTCTTCTATGTATCAAACAAATTGAATGTGATTGGATAATTTCTAAGAAACAAGCCAGCTTATTGGTTATATCAATTACATTAAATTTTGAAAAGCTTCAAGGCAGCTCAATGGTCAAATTTACCAATTCTAAAGATACAAGGCTTTTGATTGGCTACATTGAGTCATGTGACAACATACTTCTGGGTATCCACCATGTGAGCCACAAGATCTGATTTGTCGGTGGAAACAGCACGTTCCAGGAAAAAGAGTTTTTTCTTGGATTCCGCTCGTTGAGGAGTGGGCCTGATTAAAAGTGGATGATAAATAGGTCAAACTTCTCAAATTAGGTCACTGCAATTCCGTAATAATACCACATCGATATAATGCAATTAATGTTAAAACACAATGATCAAATAATAAATAAATCCAATCAAATAAATATATAAAAATTAATGCAATAATAAATAGTATATATCAGGGCTAAAATCACATTCAAAAATAAGCTTGTTATGACACAACATCAACAAAATACATAAAATTTGCTGTTTGAATTATATATCAGTCCAATTATTGAAATTAATCCTTTATTGGAAAAAGAGCAATTTCAATCAAATGATATGCCTTATCAACAGAATATTTAAAATCTGTTTGAAAACATTATTCCATAATCACTGGCTGTTTTGTAAAGTCAAGTTAAGCAACATCTTATAAAATTATTTAAGTATTTTAAAAGCTGTGCAAAGAACATAAGATCTGTAGAACTGTAGACAAAATTACAATCTATAAACCTATTTTTGACTTTGTAATTTCTGAGTCAATCCTGTAATGGGGTCTTTTTTCACAATTATAGCAGACAAGTGACAAAAAAATCAGCACACAACAAACACAAAGTTCTGTGACAGAAGCAGTGAGATGTATCAACAAAAGACATTAATTTAACGAACAAGCCAATATCTAAACAATTACAAGACAGTATTCTACAAGTTTCATTAAAGAAGTACAAAATGCACACCAAGGAAAACACTCCATGCATTCGGTTAAGATATTATTATGTTGAATGTCTGGCTTAATCACATCTGCCTAGGAGAATATGTTTTTGTTAAAATTGATTTGTCTGTTTCTGTGCTTGTTAGCCACATTAAGGAATAAGTTGTGAATGCATCAATATTAAGAAGTCAACTATTAAAATAAAGTACTATCTCTGTCTTAATCTGAGACCAGTCTTTTGAAAGTGTCTAACATCGTAAATGCAACTGCCAACATGATAACCTATACCTCACTTTCCTTGATCTAAATTCCGCTAAATTTAGACAAGAACTGCGAAGAATACATGCTCATTTTGAAAATACCTTATTGATTATGATTTCCCACCTTTCTTTTTTTTTGTTGTTATTGTTGTTGTTCAATTATTGTTCTCGTTTACAGTCATTAAAATCAGGCATCAAAGGCATCTTATCATACATTTAAATGATATACTATATTGTATCTTACATCCATACTATTGAAAACAAAAAATTAATATGCAGGGGTGGGTCGAGCACTGTTTCCTGAGTAGGCGAAATTTGATTTTTTATCGAGGAAAATCAGATTAGGATACCTTGAGTTATCAATCTGAAACAAGAGGACCTACTTGTTTTCCACGTCAACTCCCACCATGTCCTTTTTCTCAAACGGCGCGGAGATCAGCTGCATCTTCTTTTCGAAGGACCTGTCGAGCCTTTTCCCCTCCAAAACCCAGAACAAGGTCATTACAAATTCCTTCACCTAGAATATGTGAGAATAAGATTGGATTTAAGGCAGTTTTAGTACAATTACCAGGCAATGGCTCAGCTGTCTTTAAGACTCCATTATTTAAATTCTGAATGGCCATTTATTGTAAGTGTATATGAAAATTTGATGGCCTTTTTCATAACTAGCAAGAAAATGAATTTAGACTCCCTTTTTCAAAATCTTGACTAAATTCCTGATTTGAGGCAAATGAGGTGGATTTATTTGTGAAAAAATAATGTTCATTTTTCGTAGGGATCAATTCAAGCTTAGAAATGCAATCCAATTTGAGCCAGGTTCACATTCAGAAAAATATATGACTAAGTACTAATTTAAGCTGTAATATATTACTTTAAATAAATGGACAAATACTACATACATAAGTTGAATTCACCCAATACAACATCACTTTAATACCTTTTCCTCCAAATCTGGACACTTGTCAATATCAGCGTAGAACCAGATATGTGACTTGGGGTCCTTCCCCCTGCTGCTGCTCCGTCTTGACCCTGACGGTGACCCACTGGCCGGAGTAGACTGACCACTGGGTGATAGGTGACCCTGTTTTTTCTGCTGTAAGGGAGAGTCACTGGTCGGCTGACCTTTCTTGACCGCCAACTGACCACTTGGTACCGTACCCGATTTCTTTTCCTCCGTCTTTTCTGAGGAATTTACGTCTGATTTGATTAATTTTTCACTCACAGAGTCAATTTTTGATAGCACAGTCGTTTCTTCTGGTTCATATCGTAAAGGGTCCTTTATTTGAATATCGCCATTTTTTGTTTTGAGATCTCCATCTTTAATTTCAAGTTCCCCAGCTTTAGTTACAAGATCTCCATTTCTAGTCTCAAGATCTCCACTCTTAATTTCGAGATCTCCATCAGGAGTGTGAGCATTTTCTTTGTCCGATTCGCTATTGGCGTCTTTAGTTTCAGCTGCCACGGTATTAGTACTAGTAGATCCCTGTTTATCACTCCCCTCCCCACCAACAGATGTCAGCAGTGTGGGGTCACTGGAGTCAGACTGTTGCATGCTGGGAGAACCATCTGTGTTCATCCCAAAGACAACAAGTCTGGAGTCATACATTGTGGAACTGTATGCGGTTTTTTCGTCCTCGTAGGTTTGGTAAATATCCTCCATTTCCTCGGTGGTTCTTGCTTTCCCAATACAAAGCAGACCCAGAACCTGTACAAAGTAAAATACAGGAGGTAAAAAAAAAAAAAAAAAAAAACTGATGACTGACAGGTAAAAAAGTGTTGTTTTTTTTTTTTTCACTTTTTACAAAAATTATCCTCCCAGCTGATTTTGTTAATATATTTTAAATATAAGACATGATTATCATATCATTATCATATGTTGACTGATAAAAAGGCATTAAGTTGAGCCATCATAACTTGAATGGAAATGCACTTCAATGGAAAATGGTTATTTATAATAAGCATAAAGTCTGCTGGAAAAGAAAGGTGCTATATTGAACCATCACAACATTACTGTACTAGAAATGCCTTCAAAGGCAATGGTTTGATACAAAAATCAAAATCCTATAAGACGGAACAGCAGTAAGTTGAGCTGTCACAACTTCAACATGAATGCGCCTTCAGTTACCTTTCGGTGTGCCTGAAAATCACCCCACTCATTATTCTCTATTGGATATTGGCTCTTATAGCGCATCCAAACTGTCCTTTGCTGGTTCGGGACATGTACACACTCTACACGACTGATCCTGTCATAGACACGACCAAAAGACTTGGGTTTTAATTCGGCACCGACCAGTTTAACCAGTATCAGTATGGACTGGTGGTCCTCTGCTTTCTGACTGTAGTCAGGGAAACTCATACTGGTGTCTTCATGCTGAAATTTAAAGACAAATATTTTGGTAAGAAATCGGTTACACTAGAAAACTATACAGCAGACATGCATATCTTTATACTCCTATACCAGATGTGTGTGTGTGTGTGTGTATGTGTGTGTGTGTGTGTGTGTGTGTATGTGTGTGTGTGTGTGTGTGTGTGTGTGTGTGCATGTGCGTGTGCATGTGTGTGTGTGTGGGGGAGGGGGAGGCACAAGTGAGAGAGAGGAGAAAGATGAAGAGACAAACTTGTGCAAAATCTCTCTGCTGAACAAAGGAAGGCAAATATAGAGTAGGTGATGATGATAATTTTGCAGCAATATGTAAGGCAAAAAGATGGTTACATTGTAGCTTCAAGATGTGAACAATTATTTGGAATAGGCTGAATTAAAGGACATGCAGAGATAAGAGAATGAGTTCAGGGAGGGGAGGGGGGGGAAGCCTTGACAACTCCTCGCCAGTGGTACCTACTTTGATACAACGATCTTCATCTTATCTTCCAAACACAGCAACAGGTTAGTTTGATTCTACATTATGCCAAAGTTAACATGAAATTAAATTATTAAAGTACAAATAAAAAGGAATTATTTTCCTCTTTAAGCAATTTCCCGACAAGAAGAGATTACAATTTCATGAAATGTTCAACTAAAGATTGAAATAGGATTAAAAATCTTAAAGACAAGGAAAGGGTATTTATCATTGCACGACTCCTATCTAAACCTTATCTATATCAAGATGATTTTTTTCCATTAATTTAACAATAAAATAGTAAAATATTTTGGCGAGTTACAGTATATGCTTGTATGTAAATTAGCACGAAAATTCATACGTTAGCACTCCTATTGACCTTGTGTTAGCACACTGTGTGTTAGCACAGCCAGTACATATATCAGAATTGTCAATAGGAGTGCTTACGCATGAATTTTCGTGCTAATATGTATATATATATACACTGCACTTTTTAATATTATTCTGTTAAATGCTATTTCTTACTGAAGAGATACGTGCTTTTACATGAAGGGATGGGGGGAGGGGCGCTAACCTTTCAATATCATACAGTACAACAAGACAACGTCATCAATAAACAAATGTCAACACAACACGTCGATAACATTTACGTTATTTATGTCATAAAATACTCCCCAATTGCATTATCATTATCGTGTCCGAAAACATTAACTGGCATTGCCACACATAATAAGTTATTCATAAAACATAATTCTTTGAAGACAGAGTTATTTCATTCAAAAGAAAAATCAGACAGGTTATTTTTGGCATCGCAGTACTAAACTTGTGAAGTGAAGGGTGTATGGTAGTCGACAAAAATGGTCCAGCTCAAAGTTCAGCCACTTTGTTTCTTAAAATTAAAGGGCACTCAACATACCTGAGCTTCCTTATCATATGATTCATCATCTGCGATGGATAAAGCCCATGCAGATCTCTAAAGTATATTGCACTGGTCAGTTATGATAAATTTTCTGCTTCATTCAAGTTTTGCGTACGACTTGTTCCGCCATCATGGATTGAAGTCACGCGAAGTCTCGCAAGCTGCGTGACATTTGAATGTGGCACGAAGGTTTGAGGAGGGGATTTGGGGGGGGGGGGAGGAGAGAGAGGAGAGAGAGAGAGAGAGCTAGAGATGGTATAACACCTCAAAGATAACGCTACTGCTTTCTACTGTTTTTCACATATAGGCTGATCCAACATGTGATATATATAAGTCCCCCAAACCACAGACAGATGCAAATTGCGTGTTTGATAGTTAACTTAGGCCTAATGTGGCTTCTGTCAACATGTGCAGACGAATTTTAAGAGGAAAATTAATGAGAACGCATGCACCATGTTCCCACGCCATGTCATTTGATTCGGTTTAACTGTGATTTTTCTTTTATTCTTTCTATCTTTCAAAGTTCAAATGGCAGGTAAGAGAGAGAGAAAGAGAGAGAGAGAGAGAGAGAGACGATCTGGTAGCCTTTAGGCCCGACTGCTCAAAATAACTGTGCTGGCAGACCTATATATTTCTTTAGACTGAGCGCATCAGTCCCTAACACCACAAATTGTGGTTGACTGCTTCAACATTTGCGTGTGTGAACAGACGAAATTAATGAGAACGCATGCACCGTGTCATTTGAATGGCTTTTAACGCGATATTTCTTTCATTATTTCTATCGTTCAAAGTTCAAAGGAGAGAGAGAGAGAATTACGACGATATACTGCTAAGTCTCCTTAAAATAACTGTGCTGCTTTCGACTGAGCCCAGAAGTTCCTGACGCCACAAACACAAGCTGTGGTTGACTTCTTCATCATTTTGCTCCTCTGAGCAGACAAAATTATGGAGAAAAATTAATGAGAACGCATCACACGCACCATATTTCTCCGCCGTGTCATTTGAATGAATTTTTCTTTCATTCTTTCTACCTTTCAAGGGCAGTTCTAGAGAGAGAGAGAGAGAGAGAGAGAGAGAGAGAGAGAGAGAGAGAGAGAGAGAGATGGACGGATGACTAGGCCTATCAGTCGAGGGGTGCGTTGAACTTAAACCCAGGCACCTTGTTATAATTAATGCTACAAGTTATGACCCCATCATAATCAAGTTATCACATCAAAGTTGGACTTTGCATCTCATCTTGTAAACAAAATACCTGTGACGTGGCTCGAACGTTCGGGGCCAGACAGTCATACTCGGGTTGTTCTCTGCCCTTTTTGAAATCTTATTTTCTTTGAGGAATAAAAAAAAATTATTGCAAAATCAAATTCCTATGTTCTTTTATTTTAACACGATTTTGTAAAGATAAACACCACAAAAAAGTATGATTTTATCGGAGAAAAACGAAAACGGCCGACGATGACCCTGAGGACCCTCACAAAACAATTAAGTCCTATTTTTTTCGAATTCATATTTGGTCTACTAAGCTATGCACCGAATTAACTACTTATTTTACTACTAAGATTAATAAGTATTAACAATAAATCACAACAAAGACTTTGATCTACTATCCAAAATTCTCACGATGACTTGAGCTCGCCAACGGTCTGAGAACGTGACGGTGCTCTCGGACTATGCCCAGAGCTGCGTGCACTAAGACAGCATTTAAACTTGGGATAGCTGATCTTGTAAATAGACATAGATTGTTTTCTGAACTCTGTCACTCTTAGCCTCAAGCCTAACCTGAACAATAGCTAGAGTAGGACAGAACGACTTGAAACTCTCAAAAAGCGGCTTTGCCCGTCCAGTGCAGCAAAAAAGACGCCGTCGTCACAACCGTGATTATTTTTGGAAAAAAAATCTGTTCAGTCTTCTTCGGTGTGGTTTTCTGCGTGGGGCTACTTTCTAACTGAATAATGCACGGCGAATCCATGGACTGAATTATTAGCGCCAGAGGTCCGCGAGGTGACCATACACTGAAGAGAACGACACCACACAGAGTGGTTGCCCAATAATTTATGGACAGATCTTTGCTTTAGACCTAACAGACTATATATTGGGGTTGAACAAACTTTTAATCAACAATGAACGAAGCAGAAAACATCGTAGATTGGAGATGGAAAGCAGTGACAACGATACCACCATGTTCTTTTCTTTTCTTTTTGACATTAAGCACTTTGATTAAGTATTTCGGGACTCCGGCGATTTGTGCGACTATACCCCAACGCTGGAAAAGCTACGCGACGTCATGGTCTCACGCTCTGATATCAGGCTGCTTTGCGCTCTACGTGTAAGCCGTTTTTTTTTATCTTCTCATATATTTATCTTAGTACATTTTAACATGATTCCACGTACAGTACCTACTCTCTGCCAGGGCCGTAGATTAATTATATGCACTTTTTCTCAAGAAAATCGTGTCATAAACTAGCTAGGGACATATCTGTGAATATACAGTGGAAAAATCATATGTAACTCTGGTAGACAGACCGTACGCAGATTCCGAAAGATATTCCGTAAGAGATTTTAGCACTAAATTGAATTTTTCCGGTGAAAAAATAGGAATTTCTCCTACTCACATATCATTGTTCGAACAGTTCCTGCACTTGGGTCTGATATTTTGCACCATTTCTAAATAAATATTTGTTTTCTAAACGAATCATGTAGGGAAATATCAATGCCAGGTACGCTTCAGATAAAATTTTATTTTAGAGGGCATATCGCTTTTTATATTTGATAAGAGGTTTTCGGGATATTTAGACAAAAATATAATTTTGCTTGGAATGCATTTAAGTATAATTGTGGAGAAACGAACCGCTCCTTCAATTTGCTATTGTGACATCAATGACATAGAAGACGTAGGCTTAATGACGAACACCGTAATTGTTGACAGTACCTAAATGATCCCGTCTTCATTCAACAGGCCTTGATAAGTTATCTATTTACTTACAAGTGTCAAACCGATGTACTCTGTCCCCATCGTTATCGGGTCCATTCCAACCTGCGTTTCAGAGTTTAGATTTTAATTTTGAGATTTAATTTCTTCTATTGTAAACATGATTCTGCCGTTTCTAGTAACACCCTGCGTTTCAGAATTAAAGTCACTGGAGATCATCTTTATCAGCCCGCTTCTGCCATTTCTACATACACCCTGCGTTTCACAAGTAACTGGAGATTATCTTTTATAAACATGCCTCTGCCGTTTCCAGTAGCACCCTGCGTTTCAGAGGTCACTAGAGACTCAATTTCTTCTATTATCAGCATCTCTGTCGTTTCTAGTACATGTAACACCCTGCGTTTCACAGGTCAGTTCAAATCAACTTTATATTATCCGATTCTTCCATTTCTAGTTTCATCCTGAGTTACAATATTACGATCACTGGAGTTTTGCTTTTTTATAAAAAGGACTTTGACGTTTCCTGTAGCACCCTGTGTTTCGGAGGCCACTAGAGACTTAATTTCCAGTATCAGCAACTCTGTAGTTTTACATGTAGTAATACCCTTAATTTCAAAGGTCACTGCAAACTCGACCTGTTCTCGGTATACTGCTCAGGGTGTCCCATTTCGGAAGCTATTATTTTTAATTGAAGGAATCATTTTCAAATAAATTGGAGAGGGATTAGATTGGCTTCTCATGAATAGAAATATCAGCACCCAGCCCGACGAAATAGCACTGCCCCTAGCTGAGTCGACGTCATAAGTCGAATGCTAATTCATCTTCAGAGTTGCATGTGATAACTGCGCTCCTTGATTTGTTATCCGTTATTACTAAGGCCCATCGAACATCTCACTGTCCTTGGTATATGTAAAGTTTGAAAATTACTGTTGCTAATGTTAATATGTGATTGTTATTGCCCCAGAGCCTGTGATTTAACTGCATTCACGTATCAAGGCATAGATCTTAAGTATCTTTTAAAGTCAATTTATTGATTGTACTTATTAGCGGATAGAGAGTGATTGTGTAGACGGTGACTTCCTGTAATAGGTTTGGAGCAGTCATGGACTGGACCAAGGTCCATTTTTTTCAAATGAAGTCGTTACATTGGTGACTTTAAATGATTTTAAAACAATAATTCATATAGCTTCTATTGAAAAAAAGGGATGTTAGCGCTCATACTACTGGTCGCCACCACACATAGTTTTGAGCAAGAGTAAAGGAGGATGTACAGGTATATTTGTAAAAATATCATTATTATTTATATGTTCTTAATTGTGAATTTTGTCACAGTAAAATGACACATTCCTTTTTGTATTTGCAGGGTTCTCACAGAGACAGAATTTATGCAAGACCGTCCCGAGGCCTTCTACGTCCACTGCTTCTCTGTGGGTGGGTAAGATTCACAAGTCGACCGAAATTTCCAAATTACCGACAAGTAGATCGGCTTACTTTTTTATCAACAAAACATGTCCGTGTCTTTTTACAATAAGGCATTCGGATACTGAAAAATCACCATTTTGGCTATAAATGTCGAATGACATAATACTCACATGTACATACTTTTTGTGTAAAAAGGACCGCGAGTTCTGCCACAATATTATTTAACCGGGCGTAAATGTTAGACCCACGGCAAAAAATTTCATTTACGCCTTTGCAAGATATTACATAAACCTTGGAACTGTCACCAACTAACTAACTGGTGCAAACTACATTCTTCGGATTTTCACCTTGAAGTAAAAGAGAAATCTGTACATGTCTTAATTAGAGTAACCTGAATGTGTGAAATAAAATTCACCACGCGGTTCGATGGAAACTTGCCTCCATATTTTTATTATCAGTTTATATCTGTCATTTCCAGTAGTACCCTGAACTTAAGAGGTCACACGCCTCAGTGACAGTTCGAGCAAAGACACACTAGCTGATGATAAAATATACAAGGCTTTTCAGTGACCTTTTGCAACTCAGAGTAATGGACACCAGCATATGCATAGAAATATCGCTGAAATATATTTTCTGGATGTTTCAGGTTATTTTGTGTACGATTTCTTCGACATGTTTTTGGCCACTGAGAATATAGGCTCCTGGGATATGTATCTACACCATGTGGTGGTGAGTATAGATAGTGGGTGTGTGTGTGCGCGCGCGCGCGTGCGTGACTGTTTGTGGATGTGTGTGCGTGCGTGTGTGTGTACGCGGGTTCTACCATGTCGTCGTGAGTATTGGAAATCGATGTGCGTGTGTACTTGTTTGTTTGTATTGTGTATATGTGTGCGTTTATGTGTGCGTGTGCGTGTTATGGCAATGTATCTACACAATACGGTGGTCTGTATAGGAAACCTGTTGCTGCATATGAGCATTCTTGCGTGCCTATTCGTGTATGTATGAGTTTGTTTTTTTAAAGCCATGTATCTGCACTTTGTGACGGTATCATTATTATGTATCTAAAAATACGTAAATGAACAGCATGTGTGTGCCTTTGCTTATGTACGTATTTGCATGTAACATGTAACACGTGTGTTTCAAAATGCGCGTGTACATTCACGCGCGCCTTCAAACACACACGCAAAGAATAAATAAATAAAGAAATAAAGAAATTCACAACCATCCCCGTGCGTCTTATTCAGATCACCTTCTTCGTGACGTACGCGTACTTTGAATGCGGCTGTAGCGGTTACGGGGCCTGGAACTACCTGTGCGAACTGTCCAACGTGGCCCTCCACGGCCGTAAGCTGGTCACCATGCTAGGCCACAGCAAGAAGTCCAGCCTCTATAAGGGGATGAATCATTTCTATTTCTGTACGTTGGGCATTTTTTATATCTTACTATACTTAAAATAGTTGAATGTGGTTTAGCTTCAGCTATCGTATTGGACTGGTCCATAGTAAACACATAACTTTTTTGTTAAATAAACGTTATGGTTACGTTATAATAACGCTGGACTAACGCTATTACCCGAGTTTCAGAGGTCATTGGAATTTAAGTTTCACCATCATACACCTCTGTCGGTTTTGGTAACTGCAGTTCACTCTACAAGGGCTACAGATTGATTTCTTTTTCACTAGATATCAATTTTGTGCACTTGCGCTGTGTCCAGCGACAATTTTGGTATGGACGATTTGTTCATCTTTATATTTAATATATTCAGTTATATATGCATACCTGTATATTTATTTACATATTCATTTATCCATTTATGTCACCGTCTATTTATTTGTTTATTTTGCTAAATGTATGGCAAAAATTTACCACAAAGGGCAGAGTTTGTTAACAGGTTTTCCTCATTCTTCTTGCAGTCACCTTCTTCGTCTTCCGTTTCGGACCACAAGTTTTGGGCCTCCTCAAGTATCTCAGCGAGGTCATCGCTCTCCGGGTCTCCCTGCTCTGTGCTTTCCTCTGCATCCCTAACCAAGTGTTTCTAGTCTGGATAGGCGTGGACATCGCCTACAGGATCACCTTGAGAGAGTTCTTCCCGAAGGAGAAAAAAGAAGATGGCGGAAAGTTGACGCGAAATGGCGGCGGTGGTGGGATCAGCGGGGCGAAGACATTGAAGACAGGGTAGTAATCTGGAGTTCATGTACTGAGAGTTTGATAGAGATATACTGCGTAATCTAAGGCGTATATAAGAACAAAAAGCACACATGTACGTTTTCCTTCAGTTTATTAATTTAATTAATTATCATATTTATTAATATTTATGATAATATGCCAGTATGTGTATTGTTTATGTATGCTGTGAATATGCATTACTATTTTCTTGTACCCCTACATAAGATAGTCCAATCTACTAGGATTTCACTATTTCTTCCAGTATCTACCAGTAGGCCTATCTTGCATTGTTTTAAAAGGAAAGAAAAAGAAGTTTATAAATTAACTCAGTGAAAACATAAGGAAAGTTGACCCCAAATAGCCTGACATTCATTTAAAGCTTTAAAACCAGTTTTACTGAGAAGTTGACTGTTAGAGATTATTATTGAGATTTCTTGTAGTTAGATTTAAAGTTCAGTGGAGAGGAATGCTTATTGGAACATTGAGATGGAAATTGCAAAGACTGAAAAAAGACTGCAATCTGAATATGGTCCTTTTGCGTTTCAAGATTTAAGTCTTAGTAGGTAATTGTTGCAGATAATTAAAAGAATTGCAGTTGTAATCTAAAGGAAAGAGATGCAGTGTTTGCACGTAACGTTGTCAACTCTCTATTTACTGATGGGCGCATATGCTAGGAGTTGGAAGTGAAGTGAGTAAATGGTAAACACGCGTTTTGTAGTTCGTGCGTCGTGCATTGTTGTAATAACCAGAATAGTCTGGTGTAATATTTAAATCAGTGTAGTTTCGTGTAACAACTATGCAGTAAATGGCAAGACTACAGTGGTTCTATGGTTTTTACCTGTATATACATTCAGTTTCTTTTCACAGGAGACAAACATAGCTGCTTGATAAATAATTTGTTCCAAAGTAAGTAAAGTAGTAAATAAGTAAAACATAAGTAAATATTATAATTATGAAAATCATTATCTTATTCTTACCCCTGCAAAGATTATAACACAATGACGCTTTTAAAGGCGATTTATTCTCGATATTGTATATTTTACATATTCACTGGCTAAATAAATATTTAGCTTATCTTAATTATCTTATGGAAGTTACTTGTGCAAACTTGTGTTTGAAACTCAGCAATTCTTTAGCTAGCAGTTCCTCAAAACCTAAAATGTAGGCCTATCTGATGAAAAATAAATAGAACATTCATTCGCAAAAAAAAAAAAAAAATAAAAATAAATAAATAAATAAATAAATAAATAAAATAATAATAATAATAAAATAAAAAGAGAAAAACAATATTTCACTAAACAATTCTGCCCTCATTCAAGAGTCAATTTTCTTACGCTGTGCCAACTTACTTTACAAAGACTGGCCAATCACAAAGTTCGATGGGTGAAAAGGGAATTCCCCACAGACGTTAGCGAACAAAAGATGTATACACGCAAGGGTTCTCCAAGTTCATTCAACAACATGAAAAGGTAGAGAAAAAAGCACACCTGAGGATTTGTAACAATTGTATATATTTGTGATGTCAATCTCTCACTTTTTGCTAATGCCGCCTCTTGAATGCCACGACACTAAAATAAAGTCAAAATACCACACATTAATGTTACTGCATGGACGCCGACTGAAGGAAAAGAAATAGCCCCATGGGGGGGGGGGGGGGGGGAGGTGACGCGGAGATCTTTTGTCAAAAATCTCTTGAGGTGGGTGCCATCACTCACACCCTCTGTTCTGAAGCATTCGCCGTTGAGGCTCCCTATTTTATTTCACACATTTTTCCTTTACTTCAACACGTTCTGTATTCAGCAATGTCAAAAAGTGCCATTATGCAGAATAATAAAGAGCCGTGGTGCTTTATACTCGCGGGGTACTAACTTGTGGTTGTGAACACAAAGAAGCACAAGGTAAACACAGGTCTAATTCTACAGGTAGTATGCAATTTTCAAGCCTGTGCAGACCTTGAACTTTTTTTATAATAAATATTAACCGTTTCTGTACAAAAGCAGGAAGAAAAATACATTGGGGAAGTAACCAAGAGAAGGCACTATATTTACTGAACTGCATGTGTATAAACCAATCAAGGCCGATTTCATAACTAAAGCGGAAGAGTAATATGATATATATAGAGCGGTAATACAAGTGTAAGGTTTATTTAGTTAATAAACATCGACTCTCGGGTATAAATTGCCATGTAAAAAGCTTTTCGCCGTGTTTCGGAGCTTTCTGAAGAGGAGAGTATTAGTAGCAGTTTAGTAAAAATTGTGTTTGACAAAATAGCCCCACATGCAAGTAGGGAGTCCAGAAAGCCGAAAATGACGATAAAAGAAATTTCCACGATGCCAAGAAAGGGTTACATTAGACTGTATCTGTGGTGTTTGATGAACATTATTCTTAGTATTGGCGGATACAAGGCACATAGGTGCCCGGCGCCATGTCGTTGTGATTTTACGTCCTTGTCACAGGGAATTGTCAACTGCTCTTACAGCCCAATCCGTGCCCTGCCCCTGGATATACCTATACCACGTAATACAACTGTACTGGATCTACGCTATACCGGTCTGTCTGAGATACCACCACACGCATTTAGCCAACTGGAGGGTCTGAAAGCACTGTATGTCGGAGGAAACAACATAACACACTTTCATGAGGAGAGCTTTGCAGGTTTATGGAACTTGGAACACTTGGATTTGTCTCCACTTCTACTATACACGAACTTTGATTATGTAACATTCCCTGTAAGGCTGTTTCACGATTTAACACAGCTGAGAGTTCTAATATTTGGGAAAATGAGCGTCACCATGCAGGTGCAACAAGGTTATTTAGACCAAACCTTAGCTCCCTTACATCGATTGCAACAGGTGTTTTTCCCGGGTCTTCCATGGCGTAATTTGGCGTTTGGTCCCGGTTACAGTAATCTCACCTCACTTAAAACAATTGTGTTTCATGGACATGGGTCTGAAGTACCGGTACACCTAAGAAAACACTCTTTTGCCACGTTAAAAAACTGTCCTATTGAACGACTGGCTTTCATCAGCAGCGGTCTTGACGCCGTAGAATATGGCACAATGTCTTCATTTCCACATTTGAAAACACTGGACATAGAGGAAGCATCCTTTGTCTCATTCAGAGAGGTTGAAAAATTTATCTGTGACCTAAACAATACCTCGATTGAAGCACTTCGCATGAACAGCATATTCTCAAAGCGAAATTGGAAATTGGAAGAAAGTTTTTGGAAACTGTCCGCTAACACCTTTCGATGTTTGGAATCCACACTACTTAAGTCACTAGAATTACTTCGTGATAGAATTACTGGGATTGACATTCAAAATTTTGATTTTTTAACTCATTTAGAATACTTAGATTTGTCTGGTAACGACGTTTTGTTATTTTTAGAAAATGGTACACGACCAAGCGGTTGGGATACAATATATTATAAATCATTATTACTTTCAAACTTGACTCTTTTACGGATGGACCACAATGTTTACCATACCGTTTTGGTGAATGTTCAAGATGTTCCATCACATTCATTTTGGTATGGCCGTCCAGAGCTACCTTTAGGACCAGTCAAATTTGAAAACCCATTGCACAAAACACATCGAGGTCCCGTACAAATCTTCAATTCTGAGGGTCCAATTTTGAAAGTTGTTTTGCCTGAAAATATCGAATTTTGGTCTACAAGCTGGTGGGCATCCGGTGTAAATCGTTTCATACTGTGTGACATTTATCATTGGTCTGTTTATTTCTATCCAAACAAGCTCAGATATCTCAGAATAGTGAACCTGAGTTTGAATTTACAAAACTTTTGTCCTCTAATTTATGGCCTAGATAGACTAGAGTTTCTGGATTTTTCTCATAACGGCATTTACTTCCTTCCAAAATATTTTTTCAATAATTTCATCTCACTGGTATACTTGTACATGAAAGACAACAATTTAGGTCCTTTGATTGCTAAAGGTGGTATGCATCCCATACAGCTCCCGCACTTAGAAATTCTCGATTTATCAGAGAACAAAATCAGCACAATACCAAAAGACTTTTTTGGCTATCTTGCTTCCTTGAACCGGCTGGACCTCAGCGACAATCGAATATCAATATTATCCTTCGCCATGGGAAACTTACTTTCCATAGAATACATAGATATAAGCACTAACCAACTGACTGACTTCTCGACATCGGAGTTGGACTACATTAGGGAGATGAATGCCAGTAGTTTCTATGGGCGGCGGTTTATACAAAAATGCAAAACACGATTAGTCGTCATCGTTATCAGATCAGTCAAAATGAAAACACGATTAGTCGTCGTCGTTATCAGATCAGAAGGCAAAATACGACTAGTAGTCGTCAAAACGCAACTAGTCATCAAAACGCAACTAGTCATCAAAACGCAACTAGTCATCATCAAAACGCAACTTGTCATCATCAAAACGCAACTAGTCATCATCAAAACGCAACTTGTCATCAAAACGCGATTTGACGCCAGATGGCGCCCATTGTACGAAAATCTAGGCCAAGTCACATGATCCACAGTGATCAAAATGGCGGACGTTATTGAAGCAGCATTATCATATTCCTCGCTCGAACTCGAGAATTATCTCTACGCGTACAATCTAATAATGATATTATATATATAATAATATCTGGAACTTGTGAAATGAGTACAACAATAAAGCAGTGCTTCACAAGTGTGTGTTTTTGTGTTTTTTTTAATTTATAACATGTCCAAATTATTTAATAAATTATTTAATTATTTATTATTTCGAGAATTATCTCTACGCGTACAATCTAATAATGATATTATATATATAATAATATCTCGAACTCGAGATAATTCTCGAGTTCGAGCGAGGAATATGATAATGCTGCTTCAATAACGTCCGCCATTTTGATCACTGTGGATCATGTGACTTGGCCTAGATTTTCGTACAATGGGCGCCATCTGGCGTCAAATCGCGTTTTGATGACTAGTTGCGTTTTGATGATGACTAGTTGCGTTTTGATGATGACTAGTTGCGTTTTGATGACTAGTTGCGTTTTGACGACTACTAGTCGTATTTTGCCTTCTGATCTGATAACGATGACGACTAATCGTGTTTTGCATTTTTGTATAAACCGCCGCCCATAAGTTTCAATGTTACTTTGAACGTAAGCAACAATCCACTCGACTGCACCGTTTGCGACGGGAAAGGGTTTCTCCACTGGATTATCCATTCCAATATGACAATAATATTCTCCAACGACTCCACCTGTTACGTGGATGGATCTAAAACAAGCTTAGAGAGTAGCCTGAGTAGACTTGAGAAGGAATGCGACAACTCTCCACAGACGACCATTTCTTCAAACCAGTGGCTTTCTTTTGGAGTATCTATTGGTGTCATATCTGCAATGGCCTGGATATGTGGCCTTGTAGTAGCTTTCATTTACCGACGGAATATCAGGTAAGTGTGCATAAAATGTTTGATTTTATATTCATCAAATATGTCGCAGATGTGCACAACATTACGCAAAAAATTATATTAAATAATAACGGTAAGGGATTATTTTACGCTCTTTGCAGGATATACTAAGTACAATGAAAATAGAGTGTTAAAATGAATATTTAAGTATATAATTGAGGTAAAATATAGTGTAAGTTATCCAAATGAAACTTAAATTTCAAGAATGGACACAGCTCATTGATATGTGTATAAGCAGTATGGTATAAAAGTGTTTTAATCGTTTAGTCCGACATTTCGGTTAAGTATAAATGTAATGATTCCTGAGTACCTTCATATTTTCTCCGTTAATTTTCTAGATACCACGTCTCACTTCGTCGCCGCCATTTTCGGAAGCGAGGTTTCATTACTGCAACACATGGAGATGACAACGATAATTACTAAATGTCTCTCGGACGTCATCTTCGATGTTAATAATGTGATTGGGCAACCCGAGGAAGATGACTTGACTGAAATCGTGTTGAAGAAGTGATCGTGTTGAAGGTTCTGTACTATATTATATATATATATACTGGATTGTTTTTGTTTTTCTTTTTTTCTGGGATAATTATTCTCTTAATAGATAACAAGCCTACCTATTATAAAATAAGAGTTCATATTATTCAAGAATTATTTGATTGTGAAGTGGAGATTGTTACATTAGAACGTCTTATACATGAGTGAAAGATACATATTCCAACTACAATGTACTGTATATTATAGGCTGAGAGAGGCAATTTCCTTTCACAGCCTGTTCTTAACTATTTGAATGCAAATGTAATGTTACCACTGCTATATCCCAAGCCTAATCCAAACATTCATGGGATTAATAAAAACTTAAAATGATGCGGAAATGTATATATTATATATTTGTCAAAGATCTCTAAAAATTTTAAGCTCCAAATGATGAACATTATGGAAACAAGAAATGGGTGTTAGAATATTATGGAAATAAACTTACAATTTTGTTAATAATAAGGAAGTGAGAATAAAACAGCTCACCTACAGGGCAGTGCATAGAATTTTGGGTACAAAGAGCTTAATTTTTAAATGCAAAATGGTCAATAACCCCCATTGTAGCTTTTGTAAGACAATTTTAGAAAGAGTCAAACACCTTTTTATTGATGGTGAAATAGGTAAGCAATTGTGGATAGAAGTGAAACAGTGGATACAACAGAAGGTCCCAGTTTAACAATATCACCTTTCGACATTATTGTTGAAAGTGGTAACAATGTATAAAATCTTTTGAATTAAGTCAGTTATGCGAAGACGTAATACAAGGCTCGCATGAAGCACTGTATATATTTTTGTGTATTAATAGAGTTTGTTGTTTGTCTGTGTGAAATTGAGTATATGATATTTTTTATTATTTTACTGTGTTTCGTATTTGATGAGAAATAAAACGAACATTCATTCGTGAAAAAAAAGAGATCTAGTAGAAAAATAGTGTTGCATTTAATAATTCTGCCCTCAGTCAAGAGTCAATTTACTTACGTTGTGCTGAACAAAGACTGTCCAATCACAAAGATCGATGGGTGTAAAGGGATTTCCCCACGGCTGTTGGCGAACAAAAGATTTGTACAGGCACGTGTTCTCCAAGTTAATTCAACGATATGAACGGGGAGAGAAAGGCACACCTGAGGGTATGTAGAATTGTGGGGGGGGGGGGGGGGGCGATCTGCCTGACATTTATAAGAGGTTCCTGACTGCTATACCACCTAGCGGTGACAGTGACTGTCCTGACATTAACGCAGGAAAAAACGAGGTAAGTTTTACGTAAACTGTGATCTGTGCAATTCTGAAACTTGTTGGTGATCTGCGGCGCACACGTTGCTTTCTAAACAATGAAATATCTCTCAGATGTCGTGGTGGAGGGCAGAAACCACCAAATAATTCCCATTGACGGCCATACTAAGAATACCTGCATAACTGCATGAACAAAATAAATGAAACATTTCCCATCCCCATGGACAGCAGACACACTGACATGACTCTCAATGGCACAAAAGTATATTGTCATCAAGTAAACTATCTTACCAGCATTACTTGAACATGTGCACCCCTCTGTTTGTAAACAAACCACTGCACCGCTTACATGCAGTCAGTAGCTCCCTCCGCCAGAGGTGTCACGACTGCACCACAACTGTGCCTGGTCCTGAAAAAAAAAAAAAAAAAAAAAAAACTGGCAGATTTATTTTTTAATATCCTTTAAATAAAGTTATTTTATGACCAGAGCAGGCATTTTGTAGAGGGTCGCGGAAGGGATGCATTCGCTTGCAAAAAGCAAGCAGAGTGAAAAGACGCCATGAGACGCGATAATACCCACACCCATGCACGATGCACATTTCGGGGTCATCCCCCTCACCCCCCCCTCACCCCTTGTCTCAGTGCACCATACATGTCTACACACCCACCTGCCTCGAGTACTTTAACGTTGCATTACCATTTTGAAATATTTTATTCATGGGTCTATAGAAGCGGAGAGGGAGGCACACGCTCCCTTTTCCACAAGCAAACTTAATTCTTCACCTGCAGTGCAGAGACGCAATAATGGAGCTCAGCGCCCTGGGTGCAGTCATTCACATGATCGCTGTGTACAGGAAGAAAATACCAGGGACGAAGATGTTGAGCACCCAGCTTATATCTAGATTCAACGTTATCTGGTTGACCTTAGAATTCACTTCCTTGTTTGTTTTTGTACATTTGTACCTGTTGATAACATGGCGTTACCGACGTGTCATGTCTGTCATAAATATATTACAATAATGTCACTGTATCACCTCGGCCTTCTTTGTATACTTTTTATAGTGATCCATTGGGCGCCAGGTAGCAGTAAGTATTACATGGAATAAATATGTTACTAAATGTAGTGGGGCACCTGTTAATATAGTACAGTATGGATGCCTCTGAATGGTAGGCCTCTGCATAGATTTAAATCGCATAACGTTGCATTGTTAGTACATAATGTGCAGTGCAGGTTTTATATGCCATTCTTCTTTTTGATGCATATTGCTTAACCGTACAAACAACAAAATGAGATGGAACCAGCTCAATAAATTTTATGGGGCCTGTATCACTATTGCGTTAATTTATTTATTTTCATGAAAAGAGACCTTGCCGTGTGGATATTATGACGAGACCTGTGCAACAGAAGCTGCAAATGCTCCAAATCCTGCAGATTGCACACATTACTATACGTGCATACACCGTAAATGGACACTTCGTAGCTGTAGCGGTGCATCCCCAGTCGCCTGTGGTACTCCTGTGGAATACTGTAGAAAAGTCACTTGTCCACAAAACACTTCTACCCTAACGTCATTTGTAACCACCAGTACTATGAGAATAAAGACTAGGCCTGTTCCTACTTCCCCAAAACTCATCACCACTTCCTACACTAATACTACAACATATGGTTTGATGTCTGATACTGCTGGTAAGTTATTAAAACGGAATTCAGAAACAAATTTATACTTAAAATTATTTAATGACTAGTCTTTTTCGAACTGAAGAAATACGTTAAAGGAAACTTGATTTACAAATTTTGATTTAAATATCATGCTTTTATATTCACTGAGGCGTTCACAAAAATATGTTTGTAATGTACATACCTTTATTTTTAAAAAAACTGCATATATTTAAAACGAGTGAGGATATTAAAGAAAAATGAAAGAATTTGAACTCAATTACCTGGAAAGTTCCCGATCAGTACCGAAGTCGTGTCTCTCATTGTATCGGGTATAAAAACTCACCTTACTTGCAGCTGCCTCAACGGAGCCAACCTCAACGGAGCCAACCTCAGCGACAGCAACCCTAAGTGGGTCAGTCTCAGAGCATTCTCTCACTCCTGGTGTTGTAGCTGGTATCGTGGCATTAGTAGCGCTGGCAATACTTAACATCATACAGTGTGTGCTGCTTGTAATTCTGTGGCGGAGAATAAAACGCACTGAGAGGTAAAGAATCGTTTTTTTTTAAAGAAAAACTTCTGAGGTATTTTATGAGTATTACCTACAGGAGTTTAGGAGTCTGTGTTCAACGCCTTTCATGCATGTATACATTTTATAATGTTGTTACTGTACTAAATTGATGTGCACATGCATGAAAAAAAAAAAAAAAACATTTACTTCATTTAATCCCTAAGTGTTTCTTGATACCACCGCTGTATTCATTTTAGGTCAGATCAATCAATTCAAGCAGTAAAAAAGGTAAGGATTAAAATGGTTTCTTTTTTCAAATAATTATTTTGAAATAATAGTAGGAATTGTTTTCTAACTATTGAAACATAATCAGAACTGTTTTCTGATTTTTATGCCCAATCTGTTTCAATATTTTAATTATTCTAGTATTTAATATGATGTTTATCAGGAACAACCTAGAACAACAGGTCTCACGTCCAATAGCCACCCCATGGCAAATACAGATGCTTCCAGGAGTATCAGTGACAATTACATGTCTCTTGTCAAAAGCGAATACATCGATGGATCTGCCATGGGCGACGGCAATGAAGATAGAAATGGTTATCAAGAACTTCGCTCTGCTGAGACGCCATCTAGTGACGAGTATTCATATGCATATACTTCTGCTGGTGGCAGGAAAGCCGGGGTAAAATCAAGAGAACATGAGACGAAACAAAAATCAGACGTCTATGAGTTACAACATATGTATTCGAATGATTTACAGTAACCATGCAGAGAGCAATAACCTTCAAATAGATGTCTCTAGCTTTTACGAATGCCGGGCCTTGGGTATAATTAAACAAGCCCATATGTATATAATTTTATATTTCAACATTAAGAGACGTAATGGTCGTTCAATGGTTCAGTAGTCCTACCTGTACCACTCGTCACGTGTTTGACATTTGTTTGCGGGTTTAATTCACCTGGGCACTAACTTTTCTCACAAAGTCAGAACGAATCTGTCAGATCGACCAACTAAAACCGATTCTTTTTTAACATTGTTTAAATAAAGGTATTTTATGACCAGAACAGGTATTTGTAGGGGATCGCGGATGGGGTGCATTCGTCTACAAACAGCAAACAAAGTAGAAAGACGCTATGAGACATAGAACCGTGCTCATAATACATGTACTCACACCCATGCACGATGGACTTTTGGGGTCATCCCTCCCCCTCCCCAACTGACCTCCACTCCTTGCCTCTGCACATCCACCTGCCTCAGTACTCTAACGTTGCAGAACCATTTCGTGATAATTTATGGACCTAGAGGAGTGGAGAGGGAGGCACACGCCCCCTTTTCCAAAGAAAACTTAATTTAGTCATTCTTAATTCTCCTGCAGTGCAGAGATGCAATAACGGAGCATAGCCAAATGTGTTATGATTCACGGAATCACTATGTATAAGAAGTAGATATCATGGATTAGACTAGGAGGATGAAGGGGTTGAGTACCCGGCTTATGTTTATAGTTTCAAAATTATCGGAATGACCTTAAATGTTACTTCCTTTTTTCGTACATTTGTACCTGTTTAAAACATGGCGGTTACCGATAAGTTATTCCGCACGAAAATGCAGTAGGATCGAAGTAGCAAAAAAGCATTAACGCAGTAGTGGTGTGGAGCATATTTGCAGTAGAAATGCAGCATAGCCTACTGCAATTCTACTCCAAAAAGTACATAGGTTTGTACAGAGAGGAGCATTAATGCAGTAGATTAGCAGCATGATAGAAGCCGGTTTCAAATATGCTAATTAGCTCCCAAATCGAAGCAGATTTGAAGCATGCTTGCAGTATGATTGCAGTAGTCTACTGCGGTTTGCAGTATGATTGCAGTAGTCTACCGCGCTGGAGTATCTACTGCGTTTTCTTGCGGGATATGTATGTCATAAGTATATTACAATAATGTCAGTATTTAATTTGATGTTTATCAGGAACAACCTAGAACAAGAGGTCTCACGTCCAATAGCCACCCCATGACAAATACAGATGCTTCCAGGAGTTACGGTGACAATTACGTCTTCTGTCTTTCTTAAGGCAGTCTGTGTATGTGTGTGTGTGTGTGTGTGGGAGGGGGGGGTGAGGGGGGTTTGAGGGAGTTTATATCCTGGATAGAGGCTATTCAACTGGATAGCCACATCCCCCGATAAATGCTCGAAGATACTCTGATAAAGACGCTTTATAAAACTGGGCCTAGCATTTATTAGGACGAGTAAACTGTTAAAGTGATTGCAATCAGCGAATGTCCCCGCTCATAATAATAATAATAATAATAATGATAATCTTGTCACAGCCTACAAATATGGTATTTGTCATTAGTATCCTCTTCATTTTATTTCTATGCGGATAAATGTTTGGGATAAACAGTTACTAATACTGCTGAAATTATATTGTTGTGAAATAGCATCTGTCCCCTACTTGTGCTGTCCTATTTAATGATGTCTGGAACACATCTATCTACTTTTTTTCTCACTTGATAAGAAACAGCTCAGACACTACATAGTGTTATTAGTGTTCTGATAGTCAAATCAACATCTTCTAAAGTAGCTGTTTACCACTTAATTTTCGCAGGTAAAACATAAATGCTTTGTCGAATTTCTATGGTGAGTGATGTGGGTTTAACATGGGCCTTTACACATACTGGTACGCATTTTGATTAAAGTAGTATATGTGCCCGTATGTCAATCTTGGCATTGGAACTACCCTATTTCAAACATATGTTTCATATTTTATCTACAGTTTCTGATAAGAAACATATGTCTAGACTTGGCCAGCAGATGACTTACCACAGCAGCACTTACCAGATTTGTGTTAACTTTTCTCTGAAAATACCTATCGATGTGTTTCTAACACATATGCAAATGCTGAGGGAAAATACTCCCTATTTATTTCCGAGAAAAACGTGTCCTTAGTTGTTTGTAGATTCTTTGTTCTTGTTTTCTTACCAAAGTGATAATTCTGTTAACAGATTATCTGGATAGTTTAGGAAAAGACGTACACATATTACTTATAGACTTCGAACCAGAAGTTGCAGAGAAACGGAAACAAACCAGTTCAATTATACAGTGCCGGCTTCATAACACACCGGAAAGTTCTAATACTGGCGTGTGAAAGCTCATGGTAACTTGTAGCGTTTTGTTTGTGATGCGGGTCCTGTTTCCTCTATGTATGCAATATGTTTCTTTTTGAGTTTTTGTTGAACTTACCGCATTTTGACTTAAATTTGTTTGGAATATGGATCGACAGGACAGAAATGGGCGGGGTTATTTTAAATGAAGGATGTAGTCGGCTCGAACAAAATGGCTGGGGGCGGAGTCATTTCGAAACGAGGTTTAACCTGGCAGGGTGACATCAATCGGTCGGTTGATGAAATATTGAACGGAATGTTGCCATTGGCTGTTCTGCCCTAAACCAGTAAAAAGGAACCATATGATTGGCTAGCTTGAATTCTGGGGACATTTTTATAGGGGCCCAAATTACAACATTTACTTATAAAAAGACACACGTGGTACTCGTAATAATAGTGCAGGCGCCATATTACTCATCCAGCGTATGGTCTGAACTGCAAGTCCCAAGTAAGCCGTCTACTGTGGTACTTTATTCGATTATCACGCAGACTGCCATTTCCTTGATACGTGTGGATCTCACAACAGCAATATGGAGGGGTCTCTCTTCCTTTTGACTGCTTGCAGTTTGATTACCTCTGTGTCGTCATGGAAAAGGACTAGTCTTATGCCTTTTCCTAAAAAGTGTAACATTGGTCCAATGGCGGATCTTGATAGGCATAAGTTACCGGTAAGTTCCTCAAGGCCATATGATGTGCGTTTGATCTCTATAGGACTTAGAACAATGTTAGATCGAAATTAACATTAAATGTATATCCTTCCCAAATCCGACGTGCAGATTATGAAATATGAACCTGCAATTGAGGGCTTAAAGTTTGAGGCATAAACTATTATTATTATTATTATCGTTAATAGCATTATAATTACTGTCAGTTAAATGGCATGTGGTATGAGTTGGTCATCACCCGGCTATCTACACACAATGAGTCAAGGTATCTGAAGAACGATGCTTTTAATGCGACTTTACTGGCTGGAGGACCCGCCGTGAGAATGCAGAGATTTAGAAGGTAAGAACAGAGCATTAGGAAAAGTTGCAAGTCTCGCGACTCAGCGTAAAATCAAACAAGGACTGGGTTCCCATACCTAGATCAATCTAACAGGATCGAACCATCTTCAAGGGGTTTCTCGCTAAATTACTTTCAGTTTAAGCGGCCTAGATGTCTGGCACGCCTACCGAATTATCCCCTAGCAGCTTGAGTAGGCGTGACAGACATTTAAGCCGCTAAATTTGATAGCAATTTGGCGAGAATCCCCTCTGAAATAGATCGATCCACAGTTAGTACCATAGGGCCTCGGATTAGTCCCTAGATTTCACCTCAGAAATGTAGCAAGCAAACTCCTAAATGTCATGAAACGTTTTCTACCAGGAAGGCGTGTTGGTATTCATTCTTTTCTGGGGTGCATGATTTCCTTTGGTCGGCCTTACCCAGGCAATCTTGTTCATATTCTGTTTTGTTATAGTGTTGTCTAACCCTTTGAGGGGTTTTCATTAATCACTCCAATCTTATGGCAATTTGGCTAATCAAAATGCCACTTCAATGTCTACCGCTTGGTAAAAAATATATCTCTCACACTTAGGAGCCGCGTATTAAGTTCATTGGTGTTGGGGTGTTTCAATGGCCACACTAGTAGGTGAATGTTCTATTACTCTCATCCCCAAATTAGCACGATGATCGGTTTCCTAGTTATTATGCAATAAATTAAAGCTATGGGTATCCTTGGAGCCATGTTCATAAAAGCGGTAGACGTGGCACTTTTTTGCTAGTGGAGTATGCGTCACTTATCTCACTAGGCGATAGAAGAAGTCATTAGCCAATAATAATTTAATGCAATCGTCTTTTATTCTTATTGTTTTTCAGCTGGTCTAACGAGGACACATGTGACGTACTTGAATTCACGTTTTTACCAACGGAAGAGGAAGGAGTTCTTGCTGCAACAAAGGACGGTAAGTTTTTGTAATGTAGCCTACACAGTATTTGACAGAATTTCTGGAAACATAAGAAAAACTTGATACTGGGGGAGAGTTGCCAGCGATCTTTCTAACTCAGGTTGGTCCAATGCAAATAATAATAATAATAAAGATAAATAAAATAATCACATAAATTAATAATTCATAAATAAAGCCTGCATTCTAAAAGTTCTGTCCATTTACTAATTAAGCTATATCAGGGTGTCCTTATGCCGGTGCAGTATTTTAAAGATGCATTTGAAGCCAATTTTTGAAGCAAAATGCAACCAAATGACACTACTGTATGTAATTTCACATTGTATAACTCATGTCAATAATGCCAAAGGACATCGTTTCATATTACCTGAAGAATGATACTTGGACGGATATTCTGTTTGCTTTCTGGGTTGTATACTAACGGGGCAGATAAGTACATATACATGTAAGTCAGATATGTAGGTCAAATTCACGACCAGAACTTTGAAGGTGCAGTTTTAAGTTCTTTTTATGGCTGATCGGGAGATATGTCAGTTTTCCATGTCATTTCGACTTTGTTCGAGTCGTATAAAAATCAGTAGGTGTGTTTTTTGCTTTACTGGAAATCCTTGCCCCACCAACGCTCGGTTAAAACGCACCTTTAAAAAACATTGTAATATCATTTACATTTTGCATTAGGGAGGTTGCGATCTATGCATGCAACTATAGTTTTAATTTCAATTGAATTCAATGCTCAAATATTCCATAACAATCATCATTTAATTAATGGAAATTTTGCATTGGTGGGGATCTGTGGTCCGATAATGCTCTAAAGTCTTTTTTTCAAATCTTAATGTCTGAGAGGTGGTTATTAAAATCATTTAAAGTTATCACGATACTAAGATTCATTTGAGTTCGTTATCGGTGGAGTGTGGATTCCCAGTAACACATGTAAACCACTTCTACTAGATTCTTATATGACTCAAATAAATTCGACATGCCAAGGGATAAACTGAATAGATCATTCGATCAGCCATAAAAGAACTTTAGACTGCTCCTTTCTTTAAAATTTTGGTTGTAAATTTAACCTACTTTCGTGACCTACTTTCCTGCCCCATTGACATACAGCTTAGAATGCCAGCAGAAAAATCCGTTCAAACATCATTTTCGGGTAAACTTAAACAATGCCTTTTGGTAATTCTCTTAGTTATACTACTTGAAACTACACACACTGGACAGAAGAAGTGTCACCCCCTAACTCAGAGTGTCGCTTTGGTCTGACCTCTGATGACAGACGGGTACTATGCTGGCAAACTGCTGGTAAAGCATTTGAACCACATGCACTGAATTTCCGAACCCGGAGCAGTATATTCATCATGGTGTGGGGCTGCATCAGCATCCATAGCTTGGGCGAATTGATAGTGGTTAATGGAAACATGAATCACTAGAAATATATCGATGTTTTGGAGTCAGGCTTGCTACCATCTATTACTAACATGTTTGGTGATAGGAATTATCCATTTGTTCACCAGGATGACAATGCTCCTTGTCACAGACCCAGAGCAGTTGATGATTGGTTTGACAAACAGGACATTCGCAGGGTGATGTGGCCTGCCCAGAGTCCGGATGCAAACATAATAGAAAATGTGTGGAATGATATGTCAAAACTTTTTACAAATGCCCGTCTAACCAGCAGAGAAACTCTGTTATATTAAGTGTTTCATGCTTGGGCCAGCATAAGCCCTGAACGCATCACACAATTATATGAAACCTTGCTTCGTAGAGTGGCACCTCTTATTAGGTCACGTGGCTATGCCACTAAGTACTAATTTTGGACTTGAAACTGCATATTTTGGTAGAATGTATATTTTGTTCTCATTTTGTGATTTTTTGTGAAATTTGATGTTAATATAATTATACCAGGAGCATATCATTCCACAGTCATTTATCTCCCCCATAGTATTGGCTCAGTAGGGGTGACACTTCTTTTGTCCAGTGTGTGTATATGCTGGCATTTGGTTGGTTTTTGTGACAAAAAATTGACTTTGTAACACTTCTTTTAACACTTCTTTCCTACCTGAATAATTATATCATGCAAAAAATCAACATTTGTTGAAAATGATTTTACATATATATAATATTATTGTTTCGGTTATATGTTCATGTTTTCAGACGGGACCTTTATGTACTATAGTTATATTATTGAAACAGATGGTCACTTTATAATGACTCGTGACTACTACCCGGATCTTGGCGAGAGCACGTACCACCTCTGGAGCCAGTACATGTGCTTCAACCCTAGAGACGTCGCTAAAATTTTGAACCGTATTTCTTCAGACCCATGTCTGAGAGAAAAGAAGTATGTGGAAATGGAACATTCTACTGGTATGTAAGAGTAGGCACTCTCCGTGAAATAGTGTTAGTTAATATTGTGCTAGTTGTGACCGAGGGCGTGCTACAAAATCATGCTAGGTGTGACTTGGTGTGCTACAATATTGAGTTTGACATGACTGAATTACTAGTCACTCATCTTACCTACACTTGTGTCTCAAGCAGCGGTCGACTTTGATCTTAGTAGGATATATTTTATATAAATATTTTACAATGTTCACAGATAATCGAATGACAAATTTCTTTTTCAACTTCATTTCACCTGTATAAAATAAGGCAGTTCTTTCACCAGTCTTACAAACACCCACAGACAAATATATTATAGTTACGATATTTTATGGTCCCTCTTTTTAAACAACAGCATCTTGTTTTTTTTTTTAGTTTGTGGGATGCCCCCTGCAGCCAGTTGGTCCGAGATACTACAGTAGGGGAAATTATGTCGTACTTACGAGACCGAAAGATCCCTTGTGTTCATGTTATTGTATCATCTCATGAGATAAATAGACTTTCTGTTGCATCCTCTCTCTCTCTCTCTCTCTCTCTCTCTCTCTCTCGAAGACAAACATCTGAATCTCTACATCACTTGCAGTCGATATTAATAAAATGTGTTCTAAATCAAGATATAATTAAAGCAGAAATGCTAACTTAAATACTTCTTTGTTTAGTCGTCAAGCACTTGGGGTCAAATAAGTGCCACTGAACTCGATCAAATACCACCATAATGATTCAAATAGTATAGCTTATAGAAACATGTCAGTTTCTTTTTTTTCTTCCGACAAAATTATATCTTCACAGATATTTTATGCTTACGTTCTATGCATCTGGGCCTGGTGGGAAAAAAGTAAGTCAAATATGCGACCAAAATGCACAAAATGCGCAGATTTGAAGCCTTCTTGCTTCCCAATTGAGGTTGTTTCTTTGGTATATTTTTTTCACGTTGTGTAGGAAACTGGTACTAATAATCTGTATACGATACAGGGTATCCAATCGTTATATTTTTCGTAAGGGCTACAATGAAGAAAAATATGATGTAAATTTTGGAAACATATTTGTGAATAGCATTCATTTTGTCGCTGATGACATTTTGAATTGATAAAATACCTTCATGTATATTGAACAATATAAATCAACACCTAGCAGTAAAAAATCTTTTTACATGTCTGTTATGCACCATCACGTTACACAGTGGCCACCGTAGGAAGTGATTACTTCTAAAAGGGCATTTGCGACAATCTTGTACAGATTCCGATGGTCTGAAACTTGTCGGTTAGTCCATTCGTGGGAATAAAAATCATTTTACTGTACCTGAGAAGTGACATGATTCTTTTTTCAAAATAAACTACACTGTAAAAATAAGTTTTTATAGCTGTTGTTCAGTATATATGTCTTCATTAGGCTCGGCGACCATCTTGTAAATTAATTTATAGGCTAATAATACATTACATACAACATCAGTGGTGACGTTGATATCTAATTCAGCAAAACACGGAATTTGAAGTAAACTCAAATATGTCTGAAATTGCAATAATTTTTTTTTTGACAATTTAGATAAAACGAAGAAGTTATTTCTACAAAAGTTGGTTCAAATCAAACCGCATCAAAATTACTCTAGACAGAACAGAGCTTCATGTGCCTTCTGTAGATGCACTGCCTGCAATCTTGTGAAAATATTGATTCACTAAACTTGAATATTTTCCTTTATAAGCCCCTTTAATTTTTCAGACAACAGAGAAACATTCTTGTCATAAAATGGACATTTTTACCCTAGAGTGCTTAAAGCATAAAAAAATAAGTAGAAATTATTTGTAAAAATGTCATTTTCGAAAAATAATTAAACGAAACTAATCAGAATTTCTTATTGGTACAATGTATACTATTTGAAATTAGTGGCGTTTGATTTAACAACTTAAGGGATTACAACGCCACTAGAGTTTCTGACATTCAAAGTGAGTCCTTTTTTCTACTTTTTTTAAAATAATCCCTCAAGAGATAATTACAAAAGGGCAGCCATTTATGGATGTCACGTGGTCTGATGGCAGCACAGATTTCAGAAAAATTGCAAAACCGCTGTTTTGGTGGTATAATACAATTTCCCATATTTTAAATGGGTTGTTTACAATGCATTTAGCGCACTAGCTTAGTATCTTGATTAATGGAGAAGAGGGACCTTCAAAGCTAATATAACAAGGACACAGGGACCATTGTGTTTCATGCTTTCCTCTGGACCTGACGGGTAGAGTGTCTGCCTCTGCAGCGCGAGGACGTGGGTTAGACCCCGTTTGGAAACAAAGGAGTCCTTCATAAACGGTACCTGGTTTCTCCCCGATTGGCACTTACCACTTAACGGTTGGAGCAGGGGGAGAGTTCTTCTGGTAGGGCAGAGAAAGATTTTGTTCCTTTGCTAGCTTTCAGCACCTCATACCTCGACTGAGCTGTATCCTCCCCAGGGAGGCGAAAGCATCAGCACCCAGTCTGTATCAGCGCTAAAAATGACCAGTCGTATAATGTAAACCGCGGTGATTGGAGTGCGGTGAATAGGAATTTAAGTCTACTTCACGTTTATAATTATCAAATGTCGATTTTGACAGCATGAATGAAGTCTTATTTTACAGTTAAAAACTTTGTGGTTTCAATTCAACCCTTACATAGACAATTAATACTAATGGGGATTTAAAAAAATGTTAATCTTGTCACAGCACACGAACAATGCATTAATCAATAGTGACATTTTTATTTCACTCTTCATAAATACATATTTTCTGATAAACATTTACTGATGATAAATAATGTATAGAATAATCATACTGTTTTATATGTTCTTAACACTTCCACCCTTAGTGGATATGGCACTGT
This sequence comes from Lingula anatina, assembly GCF_051362555.1. Taxonomy (NCBI): domain Eukaryota; kingdom Metazoa; phylum Brachiopoda; class Lingulata; order Lingulida; family Lingulidae; genus Lingula; species Lingula anatina. The sequence goes on along the minus strand of NC_141774.1, from coordinate 5,865,245 downwards.
TTAATAATGTATGAAGAACATTAGTATATTACAACAGAAGAAGGTAGACTCTTTATTTTATCGTTGTTATAGCTTCACAAACCTTGACTAACTTAATTGCTGCAGGTAAATGTTTTGTCGAATTTGTTTTGTGGGGATGCAAATCATGCAATTAAAAAAGCAGCCTTCACACGAACGTGTCAGACACAAGTCAATCAAAACTGTATATGTGCCTGTATATCAAACCTTCCACTGTAATTATCCAATTTCCAATGCATATTTTTATTTCATTTTCAGATCAGCAATGATATGTCTAGACTCGATAAAAAAACTGTAGCAATATCTCCCCTTCTGAAAGTGAATTTTGTATTCTGTAATTTGCCCTGAAAATGACTAAAAATGTTTTTCTTAGACCCCATTTTCAGAGATTAAATCGATCTACTTTAGATCGACCTAACTCCCTGGGGGTTCACGTTAAATAGCTGTCAGCCGAGCGGACACGAAAGTTAATTACCCCCTTACAGCTTGTAGTAGGCGGGACGGGCATTTAAGCCGAATTATCTGACAGTAATCTAGTGAGACTCCCCACGGGGATAGATCGATCTAAAAGCTCTGGGAATACAGCCTTAGTAAGGACAAGCATATTCTTTTAAAAAAACAATTTGTGTGATCTAAGTCCGTTTGCTTGATTGAACGTAACGATTCCTACTTTGCTCTGTTTTGGATCAAAACAGTGGAATGTGGAGCTGGGTTAATATAATTGGTTTGTGTATTTTTTTAATTTTTTTTTCTGAGAATGACTAACGATGTTCTTATTTGTAATGACAAGCTTATTTCTAAAAAAAAGCATTGGTTTTAATTGTCTTGCACTGTGTGGCCCCAGGCTGTTTGCTTGATTAAATTTAACGATTCCAGACTTACATTTTGCTCTGTTCTGATATTGTATATTTTACATATTTATTGACTAAATAAATCTTTAGCTAATCTTAATGATCTTATGACATCTACATTTGTAAACGTGTGTCCGAATCTCAGTAATTCTAAAGAATTACTAATTATTAATTATTAAATTAATAATTACAGATTTATTAAAGAGCTAGCAGCACCGTAAAACTTAAAATGTTTCGATAATATGGATCCAATATATCAGCATGGATAAACCAGACAGCGAGTAGAATATATGAATAATAGCGGTCATCATTAGTCACATGGATAATCACAAATTTCAATGGTGTAGCCAAATCCTTGTCTTCCTTATCAGTAATTCTATAAGCTTAAATTTGGAGACCACTCCGGTCTCTGTATAATTAATTCTACAAATGAATATTTAAGGATAAACATTTACTGGTGAAAAAATATTGTTTAGCATAAACATACTGTTTTGTATGGTCTCAACACTGCCATCCTTAGTTCACACGGTAATATTTAATATTGTCTGGAAACCATTACTCTAATTTTTTCTCGTTATAGCTTCACAAAGCTAGACTAGCTGCTTACCACGTTTTTCTGCAGGTAAATGTTTTGTCAAATTTGTTTTGTGAGTGATGCAATTAAAAAAGTGGCCTACAAACGAACACACCAAACAGATTTCATTTAAAACTATATATGTGCCTGCATCGCAAAGTTTCCCCTGTAATTATCCAATTTGGAATGCATGTTTTTATTTCATTTTCAGATATGCAATCATATGTCTAGACTTGATAAAAATGTAGAAATATCTCCCCTCTGAGAGTGGCTTTTGCATTATTTATTTTTCTCTGAAAATGACTAACGATGTTCTTCTTAGTAATGACAAGATTATTTCTTTTTTAAAAAATAATTGGTTTTAAATGCATTGCACTGTGTGGCCCTAGACTCTTTGCTTGATTTAATGTAAGGATTCCAGACCAACATTTTGCTCTGTTCTGGATCAAAACGACAGAAACAGTAAGGCTTAATTGAATTTCTTTGTAACTTCGGCAAAAGGGAAGGGTTCCATTAAACCAAGGCTGACATTGGCTGGGTCACATCAAATGGGCGGATGAGGAAGTGTTGAAAGGAATGATACCATTGGCTCAGTAACCAAAGCTTATTAATAAAAACCATATAACCGGTTATCCCTGTAAAGGTTGAACTGTCAAGGGTAGGAAATACACGGTTTATGTATAAAAGGGCATGCCGGTTGACTTAACCGCACAAGTACCGAATATTTAATCATAATAGCGACGGTTCTGTATTAATTGTTTTTGTGGACCCGAGAGAGCAAACTATCGAGGCACTATTTTTGCAGCGCACGGTATCAAGTTTTGTCTGCTTATCTAAGTGCTACTGCCTAAATACGTGTACACCACATGACAGCAATGATGTCCAGGTTACTCTTTCTGCTGGTTGCTTGCAGTGTGGTTATATTGGTGTCGTCAAGGAAAAGTGGCAGACTCGTGCCATTCCCTGACCAGTGCAACCTTTCTCCTAACCAGGATATCGATATGAGTAAGGTACGTTCCATATAAGGCATACTGTGTTATGCATGTAAGGTCTTTGCATAGATTAAAAAGTTTTTTTCTTTTAAAACTGTTTATTTTCGTTCTTAATCCAAAGACTTAAACACTGCGAAATACAAATCCATTACCGAATTAAAAGTATCTGATGTTTGAGACATATTTTATAATAATAATAATAATAATAATGATGATTATTGTTATTATTATTATTATTATTATTATTATTATTATTATTATTATTGTTGTTGTTGTTGTTGTTGTTGTTTACAGTTAAATGGAAATTGGTGGGAGTTAGTGGTCACCCTGCTGTCTACACACGACGAGTCTAGATATCTGCAGAACGGTCGTTTAAATGTGACCTACCTGGATGAGAACAGCGGCGGCCCAGGCGTTAGAATGCACAGGTTTAGGAGGTAAGAACAACAAAGGGACCATTCCCATAACCCATTCGAATTAGCAGGATCGATCTATCTCCGATGGAAATTCTTGCCATTTTTTAAGCTTGCACGAAAGTTAATTACCTCGGCAGCTTCGGTGTGCGATACAGTTGTTTAAGCAGATGAGACTGAATGCAATTTAGCATTCTCTAGAAGTTAGATCTACCTTGCTAGTCAATAGGTTTATGGGAACCCAGTCAAAGATGACGGTTTTCACATATTAGCGTGATAGAAAACGATTTCAAAGACTCCAAGAAGAGCATAGGCTCAGAAATGATGGGAGACAAATTAGAGAGCGCACAAAAAGAAGTTGGCAATATCATCCAATGAGATTTTCATGGTTGTTTTCTCTCAAAATACCAATACTAGAACTATGTACAGCAGGGAAAATTAACTGCTGTGTCATTATCGTGTCATTATCATGCATGTCATATTTGTATTACTGTATAATACGACCTCTAGACCCCACTTGGTACGTCCTCTTGTCATATGATGTCACGCAATATAATAATAATAATAATAATAATAACAATAATAATAATAATTAATATTATTATAGTAATTCAAAAATATAATAGTATACCTGCCAAACAGCCCAAAGCATATAAATACATACAGTAGCCATTTGACTGAAAAATAGATCAATTTAAAAGGGATTCGAGAAGTGGTTTCTTAGGCAACTGGTCTGAACCAAATGCTTTGAAATGACCCATATACTGAATTGTTTTGAACATGCTTAACAAGCTTTGTGGCGATTATGGCGTTAACGGCGACGCGTGGACATCCTTCGTACAACCCGATCCTCCACAAAACATGATCTGAGCCTCCGATGGCGGTTGGGTTAGTTTTATGGTTGCACAACGGAGGCACCAGGATCTCCTTAGTGTTTTCTTTTAGAAACGCCACTTACCTAAATAGATCCTAGTGAAAGCAAATAACCAAGTAAAATCACTGAACAGCCCTGATTTTTATTTTATTTTATTTTGCAGCTGGTCAAATGAGAGCTTGTGCGACGAGTTTGACTACACTCTTTATCTAACGGAACAACCGGGTGTACTTGCAGCCATTAAAGACGGTAAGTTTGTGTATTGAAAGCTTTCGCCTAGTCTCAGGGAGTTTCTGAAAAACTCACTAAAAACGTATAAAAGGAAGCTCACTATAAAGAAAACTTTCCGGTGACCTCTGATTGGTTCAAAACAAATAATAATAATAATAATAATAATAATAATAATGATGATGAATTTATTTGTGTTTATATACAGACTTGACATTTAATATGGAATATTTCATTTTCGAAGGTATGCCTGGGTAAAAATGCGTTCTTTTTAAAAAAACTCTGATCGCATATAAGATTTGTGAACGGAGAAGCGTGTAGTCAGGTGTGTTGCTACCAATAAACTGACTTCCATGTCTGTTGCGCTACTACGTTATGTAATATGCAGTAATTTAATGGGGCAGTGTTCCTTTGGGCTGGTCAAAGCTTGGCTTAGGCAAAGCTTGGTTCTGTCAAAAAAAAAAAAAAAAAAAAAAAATATCCAGATGTCGGCAACTACTGCATAGAAGAATTTGAAATATTGCATGCAACCGGTCAGTTTTGCAGTGCGTGAAATGAGCTACATGTAAGTGGTGCTTTACAAATTTGTTAATCTGTAGCAGAAAGGTGTAAAAAAGACATTACCAGACAGATTATAGCGCCAAAGGGAACGGTCCGCACAGTTTTATAGGGTAATGCCCAGACTGATGTACCTACACAGAGGTCACACCCTATGTATCAAAATCTTTCCTCCAGGGTACAGGACCCACTGTCTTTCGGGATACGCTGCTGCAACTAAACAAAAACAGGCCAGTCTGTTAAGAACGAGGGGTAAATTACCACTAAAATGCGTTTTTCAATGCCCTTAGCGAACACCAAACTGGTTTTAGCAGGTTAGAATACCAGACGACCTCCAAGGTACCCATGGTAAACAGCAAAACATTGTCGTCTGTTTCTGTAATGAATTGGGGGCCATGGCCGTTTCTGGGTAGAACGCTGAAACCGCGTGGCTTTCTTTATTCACGATAGATTTCACCTGTACCGCCCAAGTAGTAAAAACAGAGTTTACGGACATTCAGAAGAGGCCACAACGAAGCATTTTCCGAGTCTAAAGTGACTAAGGTCATTAACAGCGTCTGTATTTGGAGTGGATACCACTTTGGTGCCAAAACACCGATGGTAGTCATCGACGAAAACCTCAACCAGATCATATAAAGGAATAATCTGGGAACCACTTAACTATCATTTGATAGGGGGCACCTTAGGAACAATTTTAGGTTGCACGGTGAGATTGCGGTTTACACAGAATGCTTTTAATAACTTACAGAACCAAGGGAATGAGCAGCTCATCAAAATCGCCACATTTGAGCCGTACAGACAAAATGTGGGTAGGCCATTTGCTGAATCAACTGCCTACATGCCTTCAACAAAACTGGACCAAATTGAACAATTTTTGACCGATGCCTGGAATGTTATTCCAGATTAAACTTAAAAACCTATCCCAAGAAATGCCTTGCCGCTTGAGAGCGCTGGTAACAGCCAGAAGAGGCCAGACGTAACAGCGACCGTTACTATGACTAGATTCTGACATGAGGGTCCTTTGTGGAGCGTGTACCTCTTTTACAGAATTTGGAAAAAATGAAGATACAAAATATTTCTTTTAATGGATATCTTATAACATAGAATAGGCAAAATATTTCTGTTTGCTTCAATTTCGAATTCAATCAATGAACTGATGTCACAATGACATCAAAGAGATAATTTAAAGTTATTAAAACACGATATTAATCCTTATTTCCATTTATCAGTCAGCAAAATAGGAAAAAGTGATGAAAAATGATTTGGAAAAAAATCCATATTAAATGTCAAGTCTGTACTATTGTAGAAATGGCAAGGAGTTATAGTTTGCCAGACTTAAAATTTTGATTAATTAATTCAGTTTATCAATTAGTTAATTAAGAGCTAAAGATGTTTTTTTTTATAATTAGTTAATCAAGAATAATTATCATTCCAATTGAGGTACTTGGGTGGAGATCTCCGTTTTTTGAATGCCTTTCTAGCTTACATTTGGCTTTGGCGGCGCTCCCCTAAGCATGTTCTGTCTCCGAAGTCCACCTTGGGAAGAGTTTACTTAATTTTTTAAAGAATATATTGGGATACGTGTGCAGTTGCATTTGCTGACATTTCTCTCCTTCCTCAATAATTGTCTATTCTGATAACCTCAACAAACATGTTTGAGATAATATGTCTCTCTAATTTTAGTTATATTTTGTTTCTTTCAGATGGGACTTTTATGTTCTATGGTAACATTATAGAAACCGATTATCACTTTATTTTGAGCCGCCATTACTTTCCTGAGCTTGGTGAGAGCACATACCACCTCTGGAGTCAGTACATGTGTTTCAACCCCAGAGACGTTGCCAGAATGTTAAACCGTATTTCCTCAGACCCATGTATGAGAGAAAAGAAGTATGTGGAACTTGAACATGCAGGAGGTATGTAGGAATAGTCACAATCAGTGAAATTGTGACTTGATGCGCTAAATATTGTGTCATACCGGGTACATGTATGTGACTGAGAGTAAATGTCTTTATTGTCGTTTAACGAGTCAACGATGACGTGTCTTAAGAGGAAGGTCATTTGGGAGTAATGCAGGGGGCGCTGTATTCAAACAGTGAGCAGATCACGTGAGAAGGGGAACGATCATTCGAGGTCGATCAGCGCTGCTGTACAGACACTGGTTCTCCATTTTATTCTTTATTTAAAAATCTGTATAAAGTCAATTCTATGAAGATATTGGTTTTCTTATGCGTCGTAAAATTATCAGATTTATATAAAGAAGTCAGTACCAGAATTGGAACTGGAATTGGGCTACGCGGGAGCTCTTACTCTAATGACTGGTGATGGAGCAAAGGCTTTCATGTGATTTTGTACACAGGCAGTGGTACATTGACTCCTTGCAAATAATAGATAAAATGATTTTTATGTTTGCAGATGAAGTGGCTATGGTCATTGAGAGTTATTAGACAATTAAAAAATTATATACGTTGAAGTGTCAGCGAATTAGAATATAATATAACATCGTGTTAAATGTGACTAGGTGCCGTAAAACCTGGTGATGGGCACAATTTGCCAGTACTATTCTTGTTAAAAAATCAATTGCATTTTAATCAAGATTTCTATATGAATATTTTTTATTTTGAAAAACTTAACCTATTTTTGCAGTCGTTAAAAGACAAGTATGCCATACATTTTTTTTTATATTCTCATTTTAAACTGTGGTACTTGATTTTTTTTCAGTTTGTGGAATGCCCCCAGCTACAAGTTGGTCCGAGATTCTCGAATAAGTAAAATTTCACCCATTACATAACCATGGTCGATTATGTTGTAATCTCCCCCCCCTCACACACACACACACTCTAGCTCTCTCTCTCTTTCTCTCTTCCAATTGTACAATTTCTGATTGTCCAAAATATGTCATTTAATCCATTCGTGGGAATAAATATCATTTAATAACTGCAATATATGTTTAGTTCAAATGTTTACTGCGAAGTGACATGATTCATTTTACACTGTATAAAAAGCTTTTATGGTTTTGTACGGTTTATATGTCTTCATTGGGCGACCATCTTGTATAGTAATTTATAGGCAAATAATACGTTGCACACAACATCAGTGATGACGTTGGTATCTAATCCAGCAAAACACGGAATTTGAAGTGAACTCAAACTTATGTCTGAAGATCGAAATAATTTTTTGTTTGACAATTTAGATTAACGAAGGAGCTACTTTTATGAACGTTGGTTGAAATCGAACCGCATCAAAATTACTCCACACAGTACAGAGCTGCATGTTCCTTCTGTAGATGCATTTGCTGCATTCTTGTGAAAATATTGAATCCCTTAAAGGGATAATAACTCTTCGTTTTGGCTAAAAAATGAATTTTCCTGGAGTAAACAACAATTTTCCCATACTTACCAATGGTTAATGAATCCATTTTTACATTCAAATTTAGTCCCTGGTTTTTTTCTAAAAAGTTTGGTTTTTGGTTCAAATCTCTTAAGAGATTTTAACAGAGTATAGCCATCAATGGAGGTCACATGATATAAAGACAAGCTCAGATATCAGAATAATAGCTATAACTACCGTTTTTGTGGTAAAACAGAATATATTATATTTCTATGAGTTGTTCACAATGTTTTTATTGTGAAATATAGATCTCATACGAAGAGTTATTATCCCTTTAACCTGAAAATTTTCCCTTATAAGCCCCTTTAATTTCTCGGACAATTGAGAGATTTTCTGGTCATAAAATGGACCTTTTTTACCCTCGAGTGCCTAAAACATAGAAAATAAACAGAATAATTTGTACAGATGTCATTTTCGGAAAATAATTTTTAAATAACTCAACAGAATTGTCAGAATTAACAATGATTTGACATAATTAAAGGGATTACAACTGTTCATTCTGGCAAAAATGGATTCTTCTATTAATTAACAATTTTATTGACAATTCTCCCATACTTAACAATGGCATTCAAAGTTGTCTTTCGTTCTTTTATAATAAGCTTTTTGTTGTAATTTCTTAAGAGATTATTACAACGGGTAGCCATTTAAAGATGTCACGTGGTCTGATGGCAAGCACAAATTGTGAGGAATTTCCCATTTTTAGTTGTAATTATTGTACTCTCTTAATATCTTGATTAATGGAGAAGAGGGACCTTCAAAGCTAATATAACAAGAACACGTGGACCATTGTTTTACATGCTTTCCTCTGGACCTGACGGGTAGAGTGTCTGCCTCTGCAGCGCGAGGACGTGGGTTAGACCCCGTTTGGAAACAAAGGAGTCCTTCATAAACAATACCTGCTGTCTCCCCGCTTTGGCACTTAGCACTTAGCGGTTGAAGCAGGGGAAAAAGTTCCTGGTCTGCCACTGAAAGACATTGTTCCTTTGCTAGCTTTCAGCGTCTCATACCTCAGCTGGGCTGTATCCTCCCCAGGGAAGCGAGAGCATCAACACCCAGTCTGTATCAGAGCAAAACATGGCCAGCCGTATAATGTAAACCGCGGTGATTGGAGTGCGATGAATAGGAACTTAAGTCTAATGAACGTTTATAATTATCAAATGTCGATTTTGACAGCATGAATTAGGTCTTATTTTACAGTTAAAAACTTTGTGGTTTCAATTCAACCCTTACATAGACAATTAATACTAATGGGAATTCTAAACATGTTAATCTTCCTACAGCACACGAACAATGCATTAATCAATAGTGACCTATTTTTTCACTCTTCATAAATACATATTTCAGGATAAACATTTACTGGTGGTAAAATACTGTTTGAAATAATTATTCTGTTTTGCGTGTTCTTAACACTCCCACCCGCAGTGCATATAGTACTATTATAAAATAATTTTCTAATAATTATTAAAATTATTTTTGAATAATTATTAAAATAATGTATGGAGAACATTAAAACATTACAACAGAAAAAAAGGTAGACTCTACCTTTTTTATCGTTGTTAAAGCTTCACAAACCTTGACTAACTTAATTGCTGCAGGTAAATGTTTTGTCGAATATGTTTTGTGGGGAAACAAATCATGCAATTAAAAAAGCAGCCTTCACACGAACGTGTCAGACACACGTTAATGTAAACTGTAAATGTGCCTGCATTTCAAACTTTCAACTGCAATTATCCAATTTCCAATATGTATTTTTATTTCATTTTCAGATAAACAATGATGCGTCTAGACTCTATATAAAACTGTTATATCTCCTCTTCTGAGAGTGATTTTTGTATTCTGTAATTTGCTCTGAAATCGCCTAACAATTTTTTTCTTAGTAAGGACAAGCGTATTATCAAAAAAAAAAAAGTCATTGTTTCATTATCTTGCACTGTGTGATCTTAGTCTGTTTGTTTGATTTAACGCAACGATTCCTGGCTTACACTTTGCTCTGTTCTTGATCAAAACGATGGAATTGGGAGCTGGGCTAATTGAATTGGATTGTGTCATTGGCCCAATTGTAGCGGTTGGTGGCGGGGTTAATGAAGGTTGATATTGGCTGAGTCACATCCAATGGGCAGATGAGGAACTGTTGAAAGGAATATTTCTATTAGCTCAGTATCCAAAGCTTATTAAAAGAAAGCATGTAATTGGTTATCCCTGTCAAGGGTCGGAAATATACGATTTGTGTATAAAAAGACATTTATAAAAAGCCGGTTCAGTTATGCGCACAAGTACCTAAGATATAATAGGGCAGCTTCTCTATTGTTCTGTCCATTAACAGAACCGTAGGACCCAAGAAAGCAAGCTATCGAGGCACTATTTATTGCAGCTCACAGTTATCAATTATTGTAAGCTCATTTACTTGTTACTGCTTGAATACGTGTGTATCTCATAGCAGCAAAATGTACAGGTTACTGTTTCTAACGGTTGCTTGCAGTGTGGTTATCTTGGTGTCGTCAAGGGAAAAGGCCAGACTTATGCCATTTCCTGAGCAGTGCAACCTTGATCCTATCGCGGATCTTGATTTGAGTAAGGTACGTCCATTAAAGGATATACTGAGTTATGCATGTTAGGTCTTTGCATAGTTTAGTTTAAATGCCTGTTTCTTTCTTTTAAAATCGGATATTTTCCGTCTTAATTCAAAACCTTAAAAATTATTAAATACGAAGCCATTAACCGAGTTTAAAATGTCTGATATTTGAGACATTTGTTATTATAATTATTATTATAAGTTAAATGGAAATTGGTGGCAGTTGGTGGTCACCCTGCTGTCTACACACGACGAGTCTAGATATCTGCAGAACGGTCGTTTAAATGTGACCTACCTGGATGAGAACAGCGGCGGCCCCGGTTTTAGAATGCACAGGTTTAGAAGGTAAGAGCAACACAGGTGAACCGATAAAGAGACAATTCTTCGCAACTTAGCGTGATACTAAACGAGATTTCAGAACAGTAGGCTTTGAAAATATAGCAGACAAGTGAGTACCCAAAAAGAAGGTGACAAAATTTATGTAATCAGATTTTCCTGGTTTTTTTCACTTATGACACGAAGCAAAACAGGAGAAAGTAACCGTGTATTTCATGTCAGATTTGTTTTGCTTTCTTAGACGAATATTCCGGCGGAAATATTAATTTTTATCTCAAACCATGGCCGACTTAACACGTATCGTTGTCCTATCTGACGTCACGCAGTATAATAATTATGAAATAAAAATAATTCCAATATACTAGGTTATACCTGTCAAATATTCCCAAACATTTAGATATAGACGATATTCATTTAGTTTAAAATAAAGCCCATTTCAAGGATTCGAGAAATGGTTGTAAAGCGGCAAAATGCTTTGAAATGACCCATATACGGAATTGTTTTGAAAATGGGGAAAACTTTGTGGCTATCATAGCGTTCATGACGACGCTTTCAGATCAATTGTACGACCTGTAACTCGAAAGCATCGCACATTGCGACCGAGCGCTAGCGTGTCGGTTCCATAACTTGACCATACTCGCCCCATATAATATATTATACATACCTAGGGATGTTATGTTACCGTGGCGATATGATGATCACTGAAGCCTGTCCATTGAGACAAGCTTCAGTGAAGATCGAGGGCAACCTCGAGCCGCTACCCAAAAATATCTCGCTTCACTCGACATTTCTGCGTAGCGTCTCTCGGAAAACTCGGATTTAACCTCGATGTAGTCTAGAATTTCACGACTACATCTTGGTTAAATCGGTCGAGGTCTCTTAAATGCTGGAAGTCAAAGACAGATTGATCATTAGACCTTCTTGGCATCAAGAGAATAGTGACGTTGCTTGCGTTATATACCTACCAGCAGACACATTTTTAATCTCTCACACTCTTAAAAAACTAGAATAAACATTTCACGTTAAACAATTATTTATAATTTAATTACACTAAGTCATATCATATGGGTATGATTTGAAAACGGGAATTAGTTTACATTTAAGCCACACGTGCGTACAAATTATTTGTAAATCTATAACTTTTTAAACAAGGATTGTGTTATTTACCTTTTGTTTTTAAGCTGTTCATTCTTCCTCTTTATCAGATATATCAGTAAAAATCAAATATTTTCTCCCTTTGAACTTGTAACTACATGTAGCATGCTCCATACTCTGACACATGTATATTCCGAAACCGCCTCGTAGTAAAAATGTCACCAAAACGTAGAATTATTACTCCTGTGGCCTTGAAATAAACATCCGTTTGATTTTGACTATATTCCGTAACCGCCTCGTCGTCAGAAATAATGAAAACTAGAATTATTACTCCCGTGAACTTAAAATAAACATCCGTTTGGTGGTGACTATATTCCGTAACCGCCTCGTCGTCAGGAATAACAATGAAAACTAGAATTATTACTCCCATGAACTTGTAATAAACATCCGTTTGCTTTTGACTATATTCCGAAACTGCCTCGTTGTCAGAAATATCACCAAAAAGTACATTTCTTTCTCTTTTGCACTTGTGAAAAATTAGTTTGACTATATTCCGGTCCGACGCTCCTTGTTTATCAGAAATGTCACTTAAAAGTAGAGATTTTGCCTTGGGATCTTTTTTCTGCAGCAGGTCCAGCTGGGTGTGGCTCAGCTGAGACGCGCATGGTCAGTGTCGACGATTGATTAAATACTTTTCACGGCAGTTGAACGCCCATGACAAGTATTTAGCAAAAATTGACCAAATTGGTCAGACATTACGTTAGAATTTGGCGGGAGGTGACCAGCGCACGTGGACGAGTTTATTTCCTATAACATCCCTAGAGCGTGATATAGGGTCACTTTATTCGGTTTTAGGGGTGTTTTAGGATGAAATGACTGTATTTTGTCTCGGTATGTATGTCAAATAATACACTGTCACCCTCTCGCGATATATGCCATGTCTTGATGTTATGGCATATATCGCTCGGGTGACAGTGTATTATCTCACACGTAGCCTCTATGTGATATCGACATTCGCAATACGCGATGCTTTCGAGTTACGGGAACCTGCTCTCGAGCGTCCACTGTAGCGCATTTGAGCATCCATGGCGCCCTGGTTAGTTCTATGGTGGCACAAATAAGTAAGGCACACGGTTTCGTAAATGGAGCTTTTTTTAGAAACGCCTCTTATTTAAATGTAAACTAGTGAAGGCAAATAACCAAGCAAAATCAGTTAGCACTCAGCCTTGGTTCTAAATTTGATTTACAGTTGGTCAAATGAGAACACGTGCGACGTATATAACTTTACGTATTATCAAACAGAACAACCGGGAGTACTTGTAGCCATAAAAGATGGTAAGTTTGTGTAATTAAGCCTTCGCCGTGTTTAATGGAGTTTCTGGAAAACTCACTGAAAATGCATGAAAGGAAGCTTTTAACTAGAGAAGACTTTCCGGTAACCTTTGGAATTTTGTTCATAATAATAATAATGACTTTTTGTGGTCATATACTTTCGTAAAACTGGCTAGGAATTGGTTTGATTGTTAATTGATAATGGTAATTGAGCTTATTAATTAATTAATTAATTAATAGTTTAACTGATTTTTAAAAAAATCATTACTTGATTAAGAATAATTATCATTCCCATTGTGGTACTTTGGTGGAAGTCTGAGCTCTGTGAATAATTGCATTTTCTGACATTTCTCTCATTCCTCAATATTTATTTATCCTAATAATTTCAACAAATTATTTGAGATACTTTGTCTCTAACTCTAGTTATATTTCCATCCTTCCAGATGGAACCATAATGTTCTACGATACTGTTATAGAAACAGATGGTCACTTCGTATTGAGCCGCCAATACTACCCAGAACTTGACGAGAACACATACCACCTCTGGAGCCGGTACATGTGCTTCAGTCCCGGCGACGTTGCTAGATTGTTAAACCGTATTTCTTCGGACCCATGTATGGGAGAAAAGAAGTATGTGGCAATGGAACATACTGGAGGTATGTAGAAACAGTCACAGTTCGTGGCATTGTTGTGGCTGGGTGTGGTTTTACATTGTTTTAGTTGTGTCTTGGTGCTGTAGCAGTGTGTTAGTTTGTATGTTTTCACCCCTGTTTGTTTATCTGTTTGTATGTATGTCATCAACATAACTCAAAAATTTATAGGCCTGTTTTGATGAAATTTTCCGGACCTGTCAGAAGTGGACCATAGAAGAGATGATTAGTTTTTGGTGGTGATCCAGATCAATAATCAATCAATAATTAATAATCAAAAATCAATCATCAACCTAACTAAAACCTAACTTTTGGTGAAATTTTCAGGGTAGGTCAGAAATGAATTAACTTAAAAGTGATTATTTTTGGGTGGTGATCCGGATCAATAATTAACCAATAATTAATAATAATCAATAATTGCTGCCTTGGCGGAGGTCTGCCCTCTAAGTGTGCTTTTCTAGTTGTCACTGAGTGTGTTATAAAATTGTGTTAGTTGTTACTTAGGCCACACTTTTTTATTTTTATGGATGACATCCTCTGGGTACCCCGAAATTGGTGCGAGAGGGTGAAAAAAAAAAACAGTCCAAAAAAAAAAAAATACTGCTTAAGTTAAGGAATGCTGTCAGTACCCAGCTGGAAACAAATTTACCACAGAAACACGTATCAAACTAACACTATGTCTTTATCCACGCACTCAAAATATTAAAGCATTGTCAGTACTTCATAGAAAGGTTAAAAAAGTCAGGAATAGATATGCTGCATATTACCAAATCTATATTAAAGGGATAATAACTCTTCGTATTTCATATCTATATTTCACAATAAAAACATTGTACACACCTCATAGAAATATAATATAGTCTGTTTTAACGCAAAAACGGCAGTTATAGCTATTATTCTGATATCTGCGCTTGTCTTTAGATCACGTGACCTCCATTGATGGCTATACTCTGTTATAATCTCTTAAGAGATTTTAACAAAAAACCAAACTTTTTAGAAAAAAACCAGGGACTAACTTTGAATGTAAAAATGGATTTATTAACCTTTGGTTAGTATGGGAAAATTGTTGTTTACTCCAGGAAAATTCATTTTTTGACCAAAACGAAGAGTTATTATCCCTTTAAGGTTATTTTATGCATTTTGTTGGTATACCAATCAATGAATCATATAATAATAAACAAACATGCCTTCAGCCCACCAAATACCTTGACGCCCTTGTCGACCCTGTTTTCGCTACAAAAAACATGTGCTGCTTTGGACAGAATGTCACTGAAATTTTCCGATTATCGCCGGCCGCCGCCAGCCTTTCGAATAATTATAGAAAGGTGATATCTTACATGCCCAATATCAATGACATACCAATCCAAAGTGACGGTCTCCGTCCTCTTTATGACTTTAATTGTCCGTGTAACTTGACAGCTAGAGATGAATTTGTCGGCAAGGCCGCAAATTTCCACGTGGCGATAATATGCATGCGCAGAAAGCTCATTTTCCGGCAAAATTCAATAAGGAAGTTTGTGACAACCGACTTCGTTTGGGGTGAGTTTTTTTTTTTCCGGAGAACGGACGAAAATCGGTGCGCACGCAGGATGTCATCAATAAAAATAAAAAAAGTGTGGCCTTAGTATATTATAAAATCGTGTTAGTTGTGACGATGTTATACGTGACTTGGTGTTATATAATATCACGTCAGATATGACTGGGTGCCATTAAAGTTTTGTGATGGGTGCGATTTACTAATCTTCTCAAATATTACATTTCCCCGTCAATAAAAATATTAACACAGTACATTTTACTTTGAAAAATAAAACATAAATAAACAGTTCTATTACCTCATTTTCAGCCGTTAACAGACAACTTATGTTTTATAATATTTTAATGGT
Source organism: Lingula anatina (assembly GCF_051362555.1). NCBI lineage: Eukaryota > Metazoa > Brachiopoda > Lingulata > Lingulida > Lingulidae > Lingula > Lingula anatina. The sequence continues at coordinate 5,849,479 of NC_141774.1, read as the reverse complement.
GTCCAGTTTTAACTTTTTTTTTCAGTTTGCGGGATCCCCCCTGCAGCCAGTTGGTCTGAGATTCTGGAGTGAAATTGTCTTTTATCACATGACCGCAAGATTATTTTACCATTAAGTGAAATAAATAAATTTCTGAAGTCAAGTTCACTGTGTTGATGACCTGTATTATTGTACTCTGTTCTCCCCTCTCTCTTCAACTGTAAATATGCTACTCCATAGACAAACATCCATTTGCAATCATTCTCACCTAAATAAGATGACACATGTGTGTCTGTACATAAATAGAATATCAAATGAACCTGGGATAATTTTAATTATTTAATCAAATTTTTTAATTAATCTTGTCGAGCACATAATGGCCCACAGTCTTTTTCGTTGTATTTTTTCTTGAACAAATACTGGGAAATTTTAAAATAAATCACTTCAGAATAATCACGTTTGATGAACAACTGTTCATTTTTCACAGTGTTTTATTGAATATTTATCATTGTACACCAATCTCCATTTCTTTTATCATATTACAGGAAACGGCACAAACACTACAAAAACATATTGTCATCAATGTTGCTTTATATACTGGTACTCCAATCATTCTGTAATAAATGCATACGCACAAATTGGTAGAGGAAAATAGACATTTGGTAGATTTTTTTAAAGTGACAAATGCATGTTAAAAACACTCTTCGCACAGATGAGCCAAAACAGTATATGTGCCTGCATTTGAAACCTGCCACTCGTACAATCTAGTCTCCAATATATATTGTTTCGTCATTCAGAGAGTTTGATACAAAATTTTGCAGGTTTAGACTGGACCGATTGCTGCATTTAAACCGCAGTAATTACCAGTCCCTTATGAGAGAGGCCTACATGTTGACTCAGTTGGTCTAAGAATGGTTATCAATGTTATTCTTAACAAACTTTGTCATACTGATAGAGAAGCCTTCCAACTAGTTAATGAGACAAACGTATTCATATTTTTTACATTCTTTGTTCTTATTTTTATTTATTTATTTATTTATTTATTTGCCAACGAATAGGGTCCTGTGAGGCGTATTCCCTTCATAATAATAATAATCCCATAGTGCTTCCGATATAATTCATATAGAGTGCCGTGGAGTTCTGGTGGGTGACATACTTATTGACAGTGAACCACAAATTAAAGTGAAGTATAAAGGCGCGACTTCAACTTTTAAGTGTCAGCATCATAATACACTTAAGAGCACGTTTATTTCAAACAACAGTATAACCTGTGGTATTGTATTTGCAGTGGGTGATCCCAGGCTGATTAGGCATCTGATACTCCATAACCCACAGGAAACAATTTACATGGAATAAAATTCCTTCTTGGTATATTCCAATATTTAAAAATCCAAAGCAAAAAAATAGTTGCTTTTATTGTTCTTGTTGTTTTTGTTAATAGTTAACTGGAGTTTGGTATGGGTTGGTCGTCACCCTGCCGCCTGCACAGGATATAAGTCGAAGTACAGTGTATCTGTAGAACGGCGGCATCAATGTTACTTATCTGGATTAGAAAAATGGCGCTCCGTTAGAGCCCGTACATGTAGGTCTAGGAGATAAGCACATAAATATAGCAATTAACATAATGTCACTTTTAAAACATAATAGTAAACAATTTTATTCAGATCTGAAAGAGAATTTTCCTGGGGTTATCACCAAAGTCCCCGTATGGTGGACGAGGAAGTGTTGAAAGGAATGATACCATTGGCTCATCAACCAAACCTCATAAATAGAAACCATATGAATGGTTATAGCCCTGTGAAGGTCGACCTGTTAAGTCGGAAATACAACATTTATCTTAAAGAGAAACAAGTGCCTAGGTAATAATTGTAATAGCGCAGCTTCTGTATTGTTAAGTCTGTCTGTTAACAGAACCGTAGGACCCGAGAAAGCAGGCTATCGAGGCACTATTTATTTCAGCTCACGGTTATCAATTTTTGCTCATCGGTTAGCTCATCTACGTGCTACTGCCTAAATACGAGTGCATCTCATAGAAGCAAAATGTACAGGTTCCTCTTTCTGCTGGTTGCTTGCAGTGTGGTTATATTGGTGTCGTCGAGGAAAAAGGTCAGAATTATGTCATTTCCTAAGAAGTGCAACCTTCCTCCCATCGCAGATCTTGATTTGAGTAAGGTACGTCCCTTAAAAAGCATGCTGTGATATGCATGTTAGTCTTTCCATAGATTAAAAAGCCTTTTTCTTTTATAACCGGATATAATCCATCTTAATCCAAAATATTAAAAATTATGAAACGTGATGCCATTAACGAGTTTTAAAGTATAACTTATTATTATTATTATTATTGTTAATGTTGTTGCTATTGTTGATATAATTATTATTATTATTATTAGTGTTGCTGTTGTTCATATTATTATTAATAGTTAAATGGAAATTGGTGGGAGTTGGTGGTCACCCTGCTGTCTACACACGACAAGTCTAGATATCTGCAGAACGGTCGTTTAAATGTGACCTACCTGGATGAGAAAAACGGCGGCCCCGGTTTTAGAATGCACAGGTTTAGAAGGTAAGAGCAACAAAGATGTACCGATATAGTGACAATTCTTCACAAGCTAGCTTCATAGAAAGCAAGATTTCGGGAGCTACGCAGAGTAAGCTCTAAATTATATAGCAGACAAAAGACGTTGACAATTTTTGTTTCCCTTGAGATTTCCTTTTGGTTTTAGGAATTACAGTTATACAGGAGAGAGCAACTGTGTATTTCATGTCAGGACGACAATTCAGCGGAAAGATTAATTTTTATTGCAAACCAGGCCCGACTTAATACTGATCCTTGTCTCATGTGACATCAATCAATATAAAATGATTATAAAAAAATCCAATATACTTGGTTATACCTGCCAAATATTCCCAAACATTTATATATAGACGATATTAATTTAATTTAAAGTAAAACCAGATTGGAGGATTCGAGAATTTTTTTAGATACGTCAATTATATAAGGGACCATTCAGAGTGAGAAGAGCCGAGTGCTAGCTAGACCACGACCTAAATATGGCGGGCCTTACATGAAAGGAAGACCGCTAAATCATGTAATGGTCTCTCCACCTTTCACACACCTCACCTTGGTTTTCATTCTGTTTTACAGCTGGTCAAATGAGAACACTTGCGACGAGTTTGACTTCACACATTTTCCAACAGGGCAACCAGGTGTTCTTGCAGCCACAAAAGACGGTAAGATTGTGCAATGTAGCCTACGCCGCTTTTCAGGATGTTTCTAGAAAATGGTTAAAAGGAAGCTTATAACTAGAGAAGACTTTCCGGTGACCTCTGGAATCTGGTTCAAGATAATAATAATAATAATAATAATAATAATAATAATAATAATAATGACTTTTTGTGATCATATACTTATGGCTAGGAGTTGGTTTGACAGTATTTAAGTTTTGAATTGTTAATTGATAAATGCTGATTGAGCTTAATTAATATCTAAATTGATGTATAAAATCATTACTTGATTAAGAATAATCATTCCATTTGTGGTACTTTTGTGGATGTCTGAGCACTCTGAACAATTGCATTTGCTGACATTTCTCTCCTTTTTCAATGATAATTTCAACAAATTCTTTGAAACACCTTGTCTCTAACTCTAGTTATATTCCCATCCTTTCAGATGGGACCATTATGTATTATAAAACCCTTGTAGAAACAAATGGTCACTTCGTATTGTGCCGCCAATACCACCCAGAACTTGGCGAGAATACATATCACCTCTGGACCCGGTACATGTGCTTCAGTCCCAGCGACGTTGCCAGATTGTTAAACCGTATTTCTTCGGACCCATGTATGAGAGAACAGAAGTATGTGGCAATGGAACATACCGGAGGTATGAAGGAATAGTCACGGTCCATGAAATTTTTGTGAATGTGTGTGCTTTTACATTGCTTTAGTTGTGACTTGGTGCTGTAGTTATCCCTGAGTGTATAATAAAATTGTTTTAATTGTCACTGAGTGTATTATACAACTGTGTTAGTTGTGTTTGAGTGTGTTATAAAATTGTGTTAGTTGTCACTGACTGTGTTATAAAATTGTGTTAGTTGTCACTGACTGTGTTATAAAATTGTGTTAGTTGTCACTGGATGTGTTATAAAATTGTGTTAGTTGTCACTGGGTGTGTTATAAAATTGTGTTAGTTGTGACTTAATTGTGTTATACGTGACTGGGTGTTATATAACATCACATCAGATTCGACCGGGTGAACTTAAAATTGTGATGGGTGTGATTTATTAATCTTCTCAAAGATCGCATTTACCCATCGATAAAGATATAAATAAAGTACATTTTACTTTGAAAAACTAAAAAAACCCTCATATTCAGCTGTTTTTTAAATATTTTAATGGTGTCTCATTTTTATCTTTTTTTTTCAGTTTGCGGGATGCCCCCTGCAGCCAGTTGGTCTGAGATTCTCGAATAAGTGAAATTTTATTTTATCACATGATTGCAAGATTATTTCACCATTAAGTGAGATAAATAAATGTCTGAAGTCAAGTTCACTGTGTGGATGACCTGTGTTATTGTACTCTATTCCCCCCCTCTCTCTTCAATTGTGAATATGCTACTCCATAGACAAACATCCATTTGCAATCATTCTCACCTAAATAAGACTGGTAGATGTTTAACACGGTAACTGTAACCCCTTTTTAAGTAGAAGGAAAATACATTGAACACTTTGAATGGCGTTTGAAGCTAGGACGAAGTATGACACCATTCATATTTTGGAGCCACAAAACATATCCATGATTGCTAAGGGCCGTTTTGAATTTTTTAAGATGGTATATTCAACTCCAAAAAATAAATGATATCTTTCCCACCTGTCTTTAGTGCATCAGTAAGTTGATTTAATGAGCTCATAATACAGGCCTACTGTTTGGAAGAAAGTATTGTGAGATGAATATCAATCCTAAGAACCATTCTTGTAAGTAACAAAAAAATAATAAGTAAGTTACAAAAAATAATAAGTAACACAGTTTTGCTTTCTTAACATTTGTGGTGGCAGTGCACGAAGAAAGTTTTTTGTCAATTTTGATCCAATATTACATAATGATTAACTTTATAATATACACCCATTTTTTAAAAATTTTCAACTATTAATGACATGGATATTTAGAACATTTGATTGAAAATGCCCATATGTTAAACATTAAATTTTAACAAAATCTGTTTAAAGGGATAATAACTGTTCATTTTGGACAAAACATTTTTTTCCTGGGGTAAACTGCAATTTTCCCATACTTACCAATGGTTAATGAATCCATTTCTACATTCAAAGTAAGTCTGTATTTTTTTCTAATTGTTATTTTTTTTTGTAATAATTTCTTAAGAGATAATTACAGAGTAGCTTTCTATGGATGCCACATGGTCGGATGGCAAGCACATATTTCAGATTTATTGCTATTACTGTCGTTTTTGTGGTAAAATAGAATAAGTACTATTTCTAAGAGTTGTTTACAATGTATTTATTGTGAAACTTGGATCTCATTGGAAGAGTTTTTATCCCTTTAACTTCCAGTAAAATTAACCAATAGGACAGATCTTCAAACTAAAACTGTAATTAAGTCCTTTGTTTCTTTCCTGTAAATTTGAGAAGAGTACGTCGCATGGTTTTCCTTTAATTGTCACTATGGATGCAGTGCCCAAAATAGTGTTTTCTTCAATTTTGATGCAATATTACATAATGCTTAACAGCATAATCACCACTTATCTTTAATAATTAAGTATAAGTATCGTGGGTATTCAGCAATTGTGACTAGCAAAGGTCTGAAAGCTAATGGAAGTTTAAAGTCACACCTTGAAAATGCCTAAATGTAAACAAAACATAACTGTACTGAAATGAGTTTCTTTCCATTTTCAACACCCTTTTTTTAAATAAAACAAAACGATCAATTTACTTTTATTTTTATATGATCAACTAAGAAAATTGTTGACAATGTAGGAAAATATCAATAGGACAATTTTAAATGTCCAATTTGCACCATTTTGAGATTCTGAACATAATGAATGATTGAACCTGACAAACTGCAATGATGTGAGTTGATATCCATTTTTGACACTTGCTTTTATATTCACTAACAATGTTGATAAGATGCAGAAAATGTCAAAAGAACACTTTAACATATCTGATTAGTTCAATAATGAGACTGTTAATATGGCTATCGAATCTGAAGAGAAAACACTCATATACAAAAAAGGCAACACTTTATCAAAATTGAGGTAATCGAGTTAATTTTTTACTTGATTTTTTACTTGATTTACTGTATTTAGTAAGGTTAATCATTTCTATTAGTTTCAATTTAATAGGCCTATTGGTTTTTCTTGGAATGTGCTATCAGTGTTAAATGTACGGTAAAAAAGGCAAAAAACTGCATGACTTTTCCTAATTTTAGAATCGACCTGTATGTTAGTAAGATTGATCACTTCTTTTATAGCCTATTAATTTCAGGACAATGGACATTGGTTTTCCTTGAACTGCTTTATCAGCGTTGCATATATGCTGATAAATAGCAAAAAACTGCATAACTTTAATAAATGGTCCGCTCAAGCTGATTTTCAAACTTGACCTGATAATTTTTAAATTTTCATCAGTTCCATAAGTTTAAAGACAAAAAAGAAAAACGTTTTCCCACTTATTGTGTTATCGGTGAAAGTGCACGGTGACGATGGTGACAAACCAACGTGTGCCTGTACATAACCAGAATAACAAATGAACCTGACAAAATTAATGCCGATATATTTTTTTAATTAATCTTGTCGAGCACATGGTGGCTTACAGTCTTTTTTAATCTATTTTACATGAACAAATATTCAAAATTTGAAAAAAAAAATAATCAACTCATGTCTTATGAACAACTGTTCATTTTTCACAGTCCTATTAAAAAGTTGAATATCTATCATTGTACACCAAGCTACATTTCTTTTATCATATTACAGAAAACGACACAAATACTACAAAAACATCCTGTCATCAATGTTGCTTTATATACTGGTACTCTAATAATTCTGTAATAAATGCATACGCACAAATTGGTAGAGGAAAAAAAGACATTGGTAGATTTTTTTAAGTGACAAATGCATGTTAAAAACACCCTTCTCACAGATGTGCGTGCATTAAGAAATCTGTTACCCTAAGAATCCAATTTCCAATATATTTTTCTACGTTCAGTCAGAGGGTTTGATCTAAAATATGGCACGTTTAGACTGGGCCAATTGCTGCATTTAAACCGCAGTATTTACTACTCCCTTATGAGAGAGGCCTTCATGTTGACTCAGTTGGACTAAGAATGGTTATCAATGTTCTTCTTAACAAGCCTTCCAACTAGTTAATAAGACAAACGTGTTGATCTTATTAATTAATTAATTAATTTATTTATTTATTTATTTATTTATTTTGCCAACGTATAGGGTCCTGTGAGGCGTATTTCCTACATAAGAATCCCATAGTGCTTCCGATATAATTCATATAGAGTGCCGTGGAGTTCTGGTGGGTGTGAAAACCACAAATTAAAGCAATCTAAAGGCGAGACTTCAACTTTAAAGTGTCAGCATCATAATACACTGGAGAGCACTTTTATTTCAAGCAACAGTATAACCTGTGGTATTGTATTTGCACTGGGTGATCCCAAGCTGATTAAGTATCTAGTGCTTCATAACACACATGACACACTTAATTGTACATGTACTTAAATCCCTTCTTAATATATTTCGATTATCAAGAATCTGAAGCAAAAAAGTAGTTTTTTTATTGTTCTTGTTATTAGTTAACTGGAGTGTGGTATGGGTTGATCGTCTGCACAGGACAGAAGTCAAAGTATTTGCAGAAAGTCGACATCAATATTACTTACTTGGATGAGAAAAATGGCGGTTCTGGAGTTAGCATGTAGGTCTAGAAGTTTAGCCCATAAATAACATGATGTCACATTTAAAATTTAACAGTAAACAATTTTATTCAGTTCTGAAAGAGGATTTTCCCGGGGTTAACAACAAAGTTCTTATACTTTACAATATCCAAGGTTACTTCCTAGTTCTTTTCTTAAAAAACGTTATAATCTTTTTAGAGCACACAAACAAGGCATCAGTCGATAGTGTCCTTTTTTCACTTTACATAAATACTATTTTAGGATAAACATTTAGAAGTGATCATACTCTTTTGTACGTTCTCATCGCTTTCACATTAAGTGACATGGCACTATTAAATAATGTCTAGAGAACATTATAGTCTAGCTTTTTTATCGTTTTTCCCGTTGTTATACCTATATCAGAACTGAGTAGCTGCTTACGACATTGCTGCAGGTAAAATATTAAATGGTATGTCGAATTTATTATGCGAGTGATACTATAAAAAGCGGCCTTCACACGAAAGTGCCAGACACGTGTATGTCAGTCAATACTGTATATGTGCCTGCATTTCAAACTTCCACTGTAATTATCCAATTTCCAATGTAAAATTTTTATTTCACTTTCAGGTAAGCAATGATATTTCTAGACTCGATAAAAACTGTGGCAATATCTCCCCATCTGAGAGTGGCTGTTAATTGAAATTCATTTGCAGTTGCAGCCCATCTTGGCTTAATGATATTTTTCCCCGAAAATGACTACCGGTGTTCTTCTTCGTAATGAAAAGCTTATGTCTTTTTAAAGTCATTGGTTTTAATTGTCTTGTTCTGTGTGGTCCCAGTCTGTTTACTTGATTTGTAATGTAACGATTCCTGACTTACATTTTTCTCTGTTCTGGGTCAAAACGACGGAATAGGGAGGTGGACTAATCTAATTTGATTGTGTCATCGGCCCGATCACAGCGGTTGGGGTGGGTTCGATTAAAAGCAAGGTTGACATTGGCTAGGTCACATCCAACAGGGGATGAGGAAGTGTTGAAAAGAATGATACCATTGGCTCATCAACAAAATCTCATAAATAGAAGCCATATAATTGGTTAGCCTTGTCAATGTCGAACTGTCATGGGTCGGAAATACAACATTTTTGTATAAAACGACAGGCCGGTTGAGTTAACCGCGCAAGTACCGCAGATATAATCATAATAGTGCAAGGTCTGTATTGTTCATTCAGTCTATAAGCAGAACCGTAGGGCTCGAGAAAGCAGGCTATCGAGGCACTATTTATTGCAGGTCACCGCTATCAATTATTGTCAGCTCATCTACGTGATACTGCTTGAATACGTGTGTATCTCATAGCAGCAAAATGTACAGGTTACTCTTTCTGCTGGTTGCTTGCAGTGTAGTTATCTTGGTGTCGTCAAGGGAAAAGGCCAGGCTTATGCCTATTCTTAAGCAGTGCAACCTTGATCCTATCACGGATCTTGATTTGAGTAAGGTACGTCCATTAAAAAGTATACATGTTACATGTTTGCATAGATTAAAATACATTTTTCTTTTAAAACAGGATATGTTCCTTCTTAATTCAAAACCTTAAAAACTATAAAACTTTAAGTATTATTATTATAATTGTTAACGTTTCTGTTATTATTGTTATTATTATCACTATTATTATTATTATTGTAAGTGTTGCTGTTGTTGTTGATATTATTATTATTATTATTATTATTATTATTATTATTATTATAAATAGTTCAATGGAATTTGGTGGGAGTTGGTGGTCACCCTGCTGTCTACGCACGACGAGTCTAGATATCTGCAGGACGGTCGTTTAAATGTGACCTACCTGGATGAGAACAGCGGCGGCCCAGGCTTAAGAATGCGCAGGTTTAGAAGGTAAGAACAACAAAGATGAATCGATATAGTGACAATTCTTCGCAACTTAGTTTGATCAGGGAATTATATCGGATACAATTCCTTGGTTTGATAGAAAACAAGACTTTAGGAGCTTTAAAGAGTAGGCTCTAAAATGAAAGAAGACAAGAGAGTTCCCAAATAGAAGCTGATAATTTTTTCCGATGATATTGGCCTTTTGGTTTCACTTATGATACGAATTAGTCTTATGTTAAACATGAGAAAGCAACCGTGTATTTCACGTCAGATTTGTATTTCCTCCTAAGACGACAACTCAGCGGAAATATTCATTTCTATTTCAAACCAGGACCGAGTTAACATTTACCCTTGTCTCATGTGACATCACTCATTATAATAATAACTATATGAATTCCAATATACTAGGTTATATCTGTGCAATATTCCCAAACATTTAGATATAGACGATATTCATTTAATTCAAAATAAATCCTATTTGGAGGATCCGACAAATGGTTGTAAATTAAGCAGCGAAATGCTTTGAGATGACCCATATACGGAATTGTCTTGAACACACGGAAAACTTTGTGGCGATCAGAGTGTTCTTGACGACCCGACACGCTCCCTTGTACGACCTTTTTTCGAGCGTCCACTGTGGCGCATTTGAGCGTCCAATCGCGCCCTGGTTAGTTCTATGGTGACATAAATAAGTAAGGCACACGGTCTCAAGCAAAATCATTGAGCACTCAGTCTTGGTTCTCATTTTGTTTTACAGCTGGTCAAATGAGAACACGTGCGACGAGTTTGACTTCAATTATTTTCAAACAGAACAACCGGGAGTGCTTGTAGCCACAAAAGACGGTAAGTTTGTCTAATGAAGCATTCGCCGTGTTTCATGGACTTTTTAAAAAACTCACTGAAAAGGGCTAAAAGGAAGCTTACTCCTAGACAAGACTTTCTGGTGACCTCTGAAATTTTGGTCCAAGATCAAAATAATAATAATAATAATAATAATAATAATAATAATAATAATAATGACTTTTTGTGATCATATACTTACAAAGAACTGGCTAAAGGTTGATTTGGCGGTATTTAAGTTTTAATTTGATCTAATTAAAATTGAAAATGATAATTGAGCTTATTAAAAATCATTTCAATTGTGTTACTTAGTTGCTTGTCTGGGCTCTCTGAAAAGTTGCATTTGCTGATATTTCTCTCCTTCCTCAATGATAATTTCAACAAATTCCTTGAAACACCTTGTCTCTTACTCTAGTTAAATTTCCTTCCTTTCAGATGGGACCATTATGTATTACAAAACCATTGTAGAAACAAATGGTCACTCCGTTTTGTGCCGCCAATACTACCCAGAACTTGGCGAGAGCACATACCACCTCTGGAGCCAGCACTTGTGCTTCAGTCCCAGCGACGTTGCTACATTGTTGAACCGTATTTCTTCGGACCCATGTATGAGAGAACAGAAGTATGTGGCAATGGAACATACTGGAGGTATGAAGGAATAGTCACGATCCATGAAATTATTGTGATTGTGTGCGCTTTTACATTGTTTTAGTTGTGACTGGGTGCTGTATCAGTGTTTTAGTTGTCCTTGAGTGTGTTATAAAATTGTGTTGGGTGCGACTAGATGAAATTCTTTTATGGGTGACTGCGTATTGTTTAACATCGCTTCAAATATAAGCGGATGCGATTAAACATTGTAATGGGTTTACATGTACTCATCTTATCTAAGTTAAAATATCCCAATCAAATAAGATTTGAATAAGGGTATAATTTACTTTGAAAAACTAAAAAAACAGTTCTATTACCTTATATTCAGCCGTTAACAGTCAAGTTATGTTTGTTTTTTAATATGTTAATGGTGTCTCATTAAAACTTTTTTCAGTTTGCGGGATGCCTCCCAATGCCAGTTGGTCTGAGATTCTCGAATAAGTGAAATTCCCCTTATCACATAAACACAAAATTATTTCAGACTCTATTTCACCGTTAACTGAGATAAATAAATGTCTGAATCTAAAAGTATTATGTTAATGGTCTGTGGTATTGTACTCTATCCCCCTCTCTCTTTTTAATTGTGAATATAATACTCCAAAGACAAATATCCGTTTGCAATCCTTCTCAACCAAAGAAACTAAATGTTTGTCACATTACATGGTAGCTAAAATTCTTTTAATTAGGGGAAAAAGTACATTTAACACTTTGGATGGCGTTTGAAGCTAGTATGAAGTATGACATCATTCGATTTTTGGAGCAACAAATGTGACTGCTGACGACATTACTGGATTTATAAAAGGGTATAAATAAACTTCAAAGGTAAATGGAATAATACTTACATCTCTAGTGCACCAATAAGTTGAAATAATGACCCCATGTTTAAGGCCTAATGTGTGGAAGAAAGTATAGTGTTTGGCAGCCATCTTAGCCATCTTATAAAAACCTTAAATGATGGAAAATACAAGGAGCTTTGCAGGATTTAATTATAACTGTGGGACATTTTCAAACTCGTGCATATGACTTTTAACAATGCGTTACTCCCAATTAATACTGGGCCTAGGCAGAATTGAACTATTCCTCAATAAATTGAGCCTATAGCCTTTGACATATTCATATAATATATAATTGCGCTAATGTGCAAAATAAAAACAGAATAAAAATAAAATGGAGATAATTGATGCTGATAAAATCCTTAATTTTTTTCAAAAAATGAACTTGTCGAACACATATTCAGTCATATTTATCGTATATCTACATGAATAAATAATCGAGAATTTTAAAATTAATAAGTTAAGCAAATCCTGTCTTATGAACATTTGTTCATTTTCAACAGTCATATTTAACGGTGTCCTATTCAACAATTTCCGTTTTACACCAGTCTCCATTTTTTATCATTTTACAGAAACGGCACGAACACTACAAAACACTACACTATATCCTGTCATCGGTGTTGCTTTATATACTGGTACTCCAATATTCCTGGAATAAATGCACTAATTGCTAGTGGTATAAAACATTTGGTCGAATTTTTTGAGTGTGTCATGCAAGCTAGAAAACATATATGTGCCTGCATTGCAAATCTGCCACTGTAATAATCCAATATATATATAGTCGAAAGGCACTTCTTCAACTTCAAAAAGTGTCCGCATCATAATACACTGTAAGGCACTTTAATTTCAAACAACAGTATAACCTGTGGTATTGTAATTGCACTGGGTGATCCCAGGCTGAATAAGTATCAGTGCTTCAGAACACTGATAACACGTTTAATTGAACTGAAATCCTGTCTTGATATATTTCAAGAATTCAAAGCAAAATACTGTACTCGTCCCATTAGACTTATAAGTAGAGTCTAAAGCGAATCCAGTTTCGACTGTAAATGCAAATATGATTTGAGATTCGGTGGACCTTTTCTGATTTCTGACGCATATTTTGCTCTGTTACGCATCAACATAATATAAGTGGGAGGGATTAATTTAAATCAAGGTTGACATTGACATCGGGTCTTATCGAATGGGCACATAAGGAATAAATGAAATAAATGATACCAAGGGCTCTTCCATGTCATGAACAGAACCCCATGAAATATTATATGTAATTAGTTGCCTCTGTCACGTGTGCTGTCCCCCTTCAAACCGTATTTCCCATGTCTGAGAGCAATGAAGTTCATGGAAATGGAACATACTTGAGTTACAGTATGTAGATTATATAAATGTTGTGATAGATTTGACCAGGTATGCTATAACCATTGTGTAAATTGTGACTGGATGTGCTAAATCATTGCGTTAGTTGTGACTGGTTGTGCTAAAACATTGCGCTAGTTGTGACCGGCTGGCTACATATGTGTATCTTTGTTTACAGAATGTTGATTTCTATAAGTTTGATTATTATTTAAATTAACGTGCCTTTATTGGGTCTCCGAATTGTTTATTCCTCAAAAGGATTTCTACACACGTCACTAGATTATTGAGTTAGTGAGTAAGTATAGTGTTAAAGATTTTCACAGTGGCTGCCTCCCGTTGCAATTTGGACCGAGATTCTCGAATAAGCGAGATTTCTCCCGTCACGTGGCCTCAAACAATATTTTCTCATGATATTTCGTCACTAAATGTTGTAGTAAAAGTCTGAAGCTAAATTCAGTACTAATGTCTTAATTATCAATCTCTCTCTCTCTTTCTCTCTCTAAACTCAAAACTAATACTCACTCTCCCTCATTTGCTGCCATACTGAATATAATGTTCGTATGTTCAAAGACAAATTTATGTCATGCCATCAAAATGACTCTCAACAGTGAATGGGTAAATATAGTCACCTATTTAATAATGTCTGGAGCAAATCTGTCTACGTTTTGGTCTTTGGTAAGAAACAGCACAGGGAGTACAAAATTTCATTATGCAACTGTTATTGTGAAAGTCAAATAAACCTTGATTGCCTGTTTACCACTTAATTTTTTTAGTGAGTGATGTAAGTTTAAATGGGCTTTCACACATACTTTGTATACGCATAACACATTTTGATTCAACAGTATATGTACCCGCATTTCAATCCTGGTATGGGATCCATCCTATTTTAAAAATACATTCCACCTTTTATCCATAGTTTCTGATAAAAAAACATGATATGTTTAGACTTGGTTTGTAGATAACTTACAACATAAGGACTTACCAGATTTTCCTTTCTCTAAGTAGCCTTTAACTTTTCTATGTTGCTCTGAAAATATCTGCATAATGTACAGAGTTGTTATTAAATATTGATTTTTGTTCTACTTCTCCGACTTATAAATGACAACAAGTCGTTGAATCTTCTTTTAATTATTTTTAATTATATTTGCAAGTGTAATTTTGACATCAGTTCTTTAATTGAATCCACCTCATAAAGCAAACAGAAATACACACGCTGAACAATAGAAGTGTCACCCCTACTGGGGTAGATAAATGCCTGTGGAATCACATGCTCCTGGTATCATTTTATTTACATCAAATTTCACAAAAAGACCAACAGTACAACCCCATGGTACAGCGGTTTTATACTCATTAGTCACATTATAAGAAGCCCGGGCATTATAACTTTGATTACTATGATTCAGGGCTTGACACTTCTATTGTCCAATGTGTGTACATGGCTGGTTCTTAGTTAAACAGCAACCGTTAATAAATAAACCGTGCAATCTCCATATTTTCCACATTATCATCTTTGAAAGAGTTAAAATTAGTGTCTAGCCACTTCAACGGTCAGTGGTTTGTCTGGCCTCATCTGGCTGCTACCAGGGCTCAATAACGGCAAGGTATTCCTTGTGACATGTTTCTTGGATTTTGAACTGGAATAATAATATTATCGAGCATAGCTTGTCCAGTTTGGTTCAGATATGTTGTAGGACCAGTAGGCCGTTGATTCGGCGAGTACTGGCTTCCCACAGATTATAGGCTTCAAATCTGGTAATTTTGATGGTCACAGTAGCTGCTCAGACCATTGGTCCTGCAAGTAATCTGGATAGATTCAAAATTGACATACTTGAGGACTTTGAACCGTAAATAGCAGACACCAGTTAAGTTATACATTGCCAGCATCACAACCCGCTGGAAATTTTAATACTGGTAGGTGAAACAACATGATAACTTGTAGCGTTATATTTGCCATGCGGGTTTTATTTCTTCTATGTATGCAATATTTTTCGTTTATGATTTGTTGAACTTAACGGTTTTTGTCTTAAATTCGGTGGTATTGTGGATCAACACGACAGAACTAGGCAGACCCAGTTCGATGAAGGATACTTTCGGCTCGAACACAACGGTTCAGAAAGTATTGAACGGAATGCTGCCATTGGCTATTCTGCCCTAAGCCAATTAAAAGAAACCATGTGATTGGTTACACTGAACTGTGCATCTTCATAGAGGTTCAAATGACAACATTATCTTATAAAAAGAGACGCCAGGCCTCAGTTAACCGTCCGTCTTCCGAGGTAATAGTTGCAATAACGCAAGCACCATATTTGGCTATTCGGCGTATTGTCAGAACAGCAAGACCCAAATTAACCGTTTACCGTGGCACTATAGTTATCTATTATCCCGTTAAACATTGCCTGGATACGCGTTGATCTCACGACAACAAAATGCCGGGGTCTCTCTTCCTATTGACAGCTTGCAGTGTGATAACCTTGGTGTCGACAGGAAAAATGTCCAGTTCTTTGCCTTTTCATGAGAAGTGTAACATGGGTCCAATGACCGGCCTTGATCCGGCTAAGGTAAGTCCCTTAAAGGCAAAGCATGTGTGTGAGATCTCGATTTAGATGAAACAAAAATTCATTAAAAATGTTTGATTGCAAAACCTATCCAGAAATGTCATTTCATGATCTCGTTATTGTGTTCTAAGTCTTCATTGTTTAAAACAACTCTAATGGACATGAACGCTTGATGGTAAAAATGAGACATTATTATATTTTAATATTTAATTTTTACCATCAAGTGCGGAGTTCATCGGAAAGAGGTATGAATAGCGTATTTACCATTATTATCATTACTTATTTATTTATTTATTTATTTATTTATTATTTTTTTTATTATTATTATTATTATGACCAGTTAAATGGAGTGTGGTGGGAGTTGGTGGTCACCCAACTGTACACGCACGACGAATCAAGGTATCTGACGAACGGCCACACTAATGTGACCTACCTGGATGAGAACAATGGAGGTCCTGCATTTAGAGTCCAAAGATCTAGTAGGTAAGGACTCGCACTAGTACAGCAGTATGGATCATTCGAAATAGTCCCATTTCTCCCGAGATAACGTAAAATCAACGTGACTAAGAAGAGAGGTGGGTCAGAAATAATATTAGCCGATGGCAAGCGCGAATTTATAGAGCCACCATTTTAATAACCCGAATTCGCTAGTATAAGTTAAAAATCCAATAAATATGTGTATTGAATGATATAACAAACATCAGAATTATTTAGGCCATTTCACAGTATATGGCCCTTTCATACACTACTAATCAGACACTTTGATTATGTCAAACTCTTTCAGTTCAGGCTACTGAGCTCGAGATTTTATTCTGTATAAATACTAGCCACTTAAAAAAGCGCAACTTTTTGTCTTGACAACAATGCTTCAAAATGCTCAAAATCTGTTGGCATGGTCTCTGTATTCAGTGACGGAACACCCCCTCAGACCTGCAGTAACATACTGATACGCTGATTCCAGACAATGGCTGACTTTAGATTTTTTTAGATTTTAAACTTTAGATGTTTCCATTCCATTTCAACACAAGTTGGGACAAACAACTTGCATTATTCAGTTGTAAACACTCAATTCTAGTGGACATTGAAATCTGAAAACTAAGTTTAGGAGACTGAATTCCATGCTGACATAATTTCATGGCTGTTTGATCTTGACAGGGGTAGTGCAATTGGCCATTGCCATGGGCACAGTGTTGAGGTTTGGGCGGGCATAAGTGGCAATTTCAAGACTTTCGCTGTGTTTGTGCCATCCGTTCATCAACACCCAACTCTACGCTTGCTCCCCCGCACGACAATGCCTGTCCCAATAATAACCGGCGTAACGTACGTGACAGAGAGCCCCCATATCAGAGGGTCCTCGTCCCATTCATTTGTACAGGTACAGCCTCACTCTAGATTTTGATCCACATATGTCAGACTAACCCTAACCATTATAACTATATGGAGGGCGGGTTTTCTGATACACGGACCCCAGTTTCGTTACACCGGGATAAAACAGGTGTACCTGCAGCAGGAGCAGATATAGACTTCTTCTTCTTCAGACCAGACATGTCTCCCATTGAGCATGTCTGGGATGAACTGGACAGACTCTCCATAACCGCCAGCAGCAAAGCACAGCCTTCCGCCGTCATAGAGGCCATTCAGAATGAGAAGAGCCGAGTGCTATCTGCTCCACGGCCTAAATATGGCGGGCCTACATGAAAGGAAGACCGCTTAATCCTGTAATGGTCTCTCCGCCTCTTTCACGCCTGAAGGTATGGCATCTTTCCTAGATCCGCTATTTATCTCAATGGGCGATTTATAACCAGGTCAAAGCACACGTCTTTGATACCGATTCTGCTTTTTTGTTTCAGCTGGTCAAATGAAGACACTTGCAACGTATTTGAATTCACGTATATTGCAACAGAAGGACGCAAAGGATATGCTGCAACAAAAGACGGTAAGTTTGTGCATTGTAGCATTATGCATTGTAGCCTATCTCGTGTTTCAGAGAGTCTCAGGAATGGTCTCCAATGTTCCTTCTGCTTATGGGACCATTCCCATAACCCTATCGTGCTAGACAGATTGATCTTACTCCTCGGAAATTATCGCTAAATCGCATTAATTTAAGCGGCTTAAATGTCTGGCACGTCCCCCTCGTAACTTAAAAAACTTGGGTAAAGTTGGGGAAACTTTGTGGTCCACGATGTTGTTCATGCTTCTTTGCGAGGGGTGTGTGCCAGACAAATAAGCTGATTACACTGTCTGCACCCTAGCGGGAATAGGCGTTTAGATCTGAAACTCTTGATGTCGTGAAGGTTGAAGCTGATGTATTTTTTGGCCACTGGTGCTCATTTTTATAGCATTCTTTTGCACAACATTATAGTGATAAGGTATTGGTAGTTTTGGAGTACGTCATGCAGGATATAATATTAAGAAAATCTCATTTTTGAATGCGTTCTTATTTATAACTAACACGTTTGGTGGGCCCTGGGTGCCACACCTGAATTGAGGATTAACAGGATTTGCGGTCTTCCTTTCACGTAGGTCCGCCATATTTAGGTCGCGGCCTTACTAGACCTCGGCTCTTCTCGATGTGAGTGCTCCCTTAGTAGTTCAAACAAGTCTGGGGCCATAACGAGCTTAGAGCGCATTTCGAACAGCAGACAAACAGATCCGCTGATCAAATATGGCGGCCCACTAATAAACTTGCCGCCTCATTCCCGATTAGACACGGAAAAGATTCCCGGCGGGGATTATGCAACAAGCATTTAAGTGGGTGGACCATATTTAATCAGGTGATCTGTTAGTCCGCTGTTCTGAATGCGCTCTTAGACGTATTTAAATTGCTAACATTATATTATTTATTGAAATATCTCCTGGTTGATACTCCACTTGCAATGTTCTTTTGTAAAAAGTGAAAAATTTATCTGAATATATTTATTCGAATTTTCATTTAATTTTAATTATTAAACATTAAAATGCACATTTCACTAATGTAGTAATATGGCCTTTCTTGCATTGTTCAAGTAAAGCACAGCATCCCCTGACGAAAATCTTCAATTAAATTTGTTAATACCTCTTCTCTTCTCAAGAATCATCTTTTTTTTTGGATTTTTAATGATCTTTTTGAGATATTTTGCCTCTACTGGTAGTTATTAAATGTATTCCTGTCCTTTCAGATGGTACCATTATGTTTTACACTAATATTGTGGATACCGACTATCACTTCATCTTGACCCGTCATTACTACCCAGAACTCGGGGAAAGCACATACCACCTTTTAAGCCGGTTCTTGTGCTTCAACCCCAGAAATGTGGCTAGAATGTTAAACCGTATTTCCCGGGACCCATGCCTGAGAGGAAAGAGGTTCATGGAAATGGAACATACTGGAGGTATGTGGATTATATAAATATGATTTGTTGTGTTAGCTTTGACCAGGTGTGCTATGACGATTGTGTTAGTTGAGTTTAGTAGCATTATCTACATGTAGAAATCAAATAAAGAGAATGCCGTTTCCTTTTCAAATAATAATTTGATATAAAATGATCGTATAAATACATCAACAGGTAATAAAATTATATTTATAAAAGCTTGTTCATGGTCCTAGTGATAACTATCAACTAGCGTTTTAATAATGATAATCACTTACTTAAGAGCAAACCTGAATAAAGAAACAGTTTCGCTACGTTTCACTCGTCATGAGGGCATCTTCAGGCTGAATGGCCACAGGTCATAAGGCACCTTGAAAAGAGACAAGGTACCTGTAAATAATCTGCTTCTCCCCCCATCTCAATCCACACCGTTCTCCCAATTACTACCCCGAGTGAGAATCATTCAAAGGTCTTCCATCACCAAACGGCCCGTTGGCATTTAGTTCTTGTGACAAAGTGTCTGTTTCATTAATTATTTTTTCCGAAGTAAGTAATTGCTATCATTGTAATCCTATGATTCATGAATATTTTTGCATATATAGGATTTAATCAATCAAGAATTAATCCCGTTTCGAAGTAAATGATTATTATAACTTAAAGATTTTCAATTGATAGGATTTATGTACTAGATATTTTCTTGTAGTTTCTTTTCAAACCGTTGTTTCTTGTCTTCCAGTTTGTGGAATGCCGCCTGCTGCCAGTTGGTCTGAGATTCTCGCGTAGAGTTGAGAAAAAACGTTACCTTTTTATGTTAATGTATCAGATATTCAGATATATAAGGTCTGAAACTACATGGTCCATGATCTGTTCTCCCTTTGTGTCTCTCTCAACCTCCCAACTGATTGTTAACGACCGCCTGCATTACTGTGCTTGTGTAAACCAAGGAAACCATTTGAGAATAAAGGATATGGGGTGTTTGAGAAATCAAAAGGAATTACATACGACGTTTAAATACAAATAGGCCACTACAACAGTTGATTCACAAGCAAACAATATAGCTTTACGATAATACTGCCTGCCCCTTAGTGTAATAGTGTCATTCATTTAATGCTGTCAGCTTTACGTTTAAATAAGTTCACTTCAGTAAAAGAGGAAATCAATCTACTAAGGGACCATTCAGAATGAGAGGAACCGAGTGCTAGCTGGTCCACGGCCTAAATATGGCGGACCTAAATGAAAGGAAGACCGTTTAATCCTGTAATGGTCTCTTCGCCTCTCACACTCCTCCACACGCGTCGTCCCTCGGCCGGTCGCATTGAGACGAGATTTAATTACTGTGCCGCTGCAGGGAAAGTTCATAATCTTATATCACCCAGGCAGCCACAGTACTAATGACTCCCGCATATTAATTTCACCTTAGCTATTACTGAAAATCTTGGCACTCTGCCCCTTCTATTTAACCTTAACCTGTCTCTTAGCGTTCTAGGACTGAATATTATATATCGTCGTCTGGGTTTTCACACTCTGGGCTACGTGACATTTTGTTTTTGTATGTGCACCGTTTCTTCTCAGTCAGGAACAGGTCACTGTGCACACCAAAATCACCTACGGTAGCTGTAGACTAAGGTGTAATAGGGTGGGGGGAGACACTACATTGATTGCGGTTGTTGAGACGTGATTGCATTTTTTGCGACATCCCTAGTTTCTGTACTATATCTATAGCTTTCGATTATAAACCAAACCTAGAACATATACATATGTAACACATGCATGTGCCCATTAATGCATCCATTTGAAGGTTTGTCGGTCTAAATCCACCCACAATACTACTAACGTTAAGTGAATGCATGATTGTTAAATCTCACAGTACAAATAACTCAAACAACTCAAATATCAAAAAATGCTTACTAAATCCACAATACAACTTTTAGTCCATGAGCCAAATTGAAAAAAAGGCCTTATTTAAGGATTTGGCTGCACCCCCCGTCAGGCAAAGGTTTTATGATTGATTCTTGTAGTTTAGAACCTGAATTTTTCATTTCTGCTTGTTTCCGGCTTGAAAAAGTGTCCGTTTGTACCGGAAACAGGCCAAATCCAAGATGGCCGCCAGTAGCCATTTAGCTGTGGATCCAGTGCGGGCCACTGTTAAATATCTATCTTCAATATATTTTATACGCTACTTCTACCAGGTCAGTCGTATCAGTGCACACGATTGATTTCAGTCAGATAACGGCGATAAATTGTGTCACCATGTCTGTTGTGTACATAGAGATAGCGCCATATTGCTGATTAAGGTGACTTTAAAATCTCCTTGGACGTTAAACGTCTCACCTGACCAGGTGTACGTGTCAAGAGAGACAAAAAACCTAAATGGCGACTGGGAGCGTGTACCTGCCACCAAGAGAAATATAACTGGAGAAAGTACAGGTAAAACTCACTCCTTATATGTCGTAATATACTATATTGGGAATGTAATGTATCTGAGAATGACCTTGGTTGGGGTTTGCTGCAGTTTGTGGCTTTGCAGTGCACTGAAAATGACTTTTGGCACCGAGTTTGGATTGCAGAATGCAATCGTCATAATTCGGTAACCCCTAGCTTTTCAGAAATTTTACCAACCGGCTGATACCCGTCATATTAATCATTGAACCATGATAAGAGTAGTAGTTGATAATAATAACAATAATAATAATAATAATATTTAAATAAAAAAATTCGGTGAGGAGTGGGATTCGCACCCACTCTGCTGTGCTTTACACCCACAGACGTTACCACTCGGCAAGCAAACTTTACGATCAAATCTGTTGTGACTGACAATATCCGATACCTGTCACCCTTGCCGAAGCTTTACGAAAACAGCCGATGTCTAAAATGCCTTCAAATTTACTTTTATCAGTTATTACCAAATTCAAACTACGGCCACTATCTTTTCACTGCTGTCAGTTGTCAACAGATTATTGTAGTTAAGGAGACAAACGTGACGAGGAGACAACGGCTGATATAAATAGATTCTCGTTTTTCATTTGTTTAACAATTCACTTTATACATTTTAAATAATATTCAATCACTTGTCTATCTTTTTTTTTTTACTTTCAATTTCATTTCAGCCTTCCTTTCCTTTTTTTTAATTTTTTTAGTTTCGCCTTGTGTTTGTGCTATATTCTGTTTCGCGTGTCCTGCCATCGACCGGACTTAATATTCATCTTTTTCTTGTGTATAAATATTACTGCACTCATTATCATCTGGGTAATTAAAAAGTAATGTGACAAACCTTTCTATCCCTCTCTTAATTCCATAAAATGAAATACCTGAAGTACCTTGTTGTTATTCAACACCACCAAGATATTCCTTTCTTAGCTGATTTTTATTGTCAAAATCACCCTTACGGGGTCCTCCTTTTCTTTCATATGTAAAGAGTTCTTATTTTATTAAAACATTGCATGTTATATTAGTCGTATATCTTACACTGCATGTATTTAGATGTAACTTAATGGTATAAATTGACATCTAATACCAAAACTTCATCAATTATTCGATGTGTTTCATTTCTTTACATTAAGGTGTTGGAACTATAGGACATGTCTCTGTCCAAGATCCTAACGGAAAATTTCCTAACGTGCCGTATATGCCTTGGAAAGTTCGAAGACCCCAAGGTCCTCGGCTGTACACATACGTTTTGCCAGCATTGCCTCCAAGACCATTTGGACAGAAACTTCAAAGGTCAGCCTGTCTTCCCTTGTCCTATTTGCAGGGGTCATTGTGAGCTCCCTGGGGGCGGTGTTAGTGGTTTACAAACAAATCATCTTCTGGTCAGCATATCTCACACACTTGGTCAAGTAGAACAAGCCAAGGATACCAAGAAATGTGCGATATGTTGTTTGAAAAATGTCCCCAATCCACCCACGGCAACAAAACGCTGTTTGGACTGCGAGGAAAGTATGTGTGGAGATTGTTCTTCAGACCATGTGCTTCATAAGGTCTGTCGTGACCACAAATTGTTTCCTGTCGACCAGTTTGACAGTGACGAATACGTGAAAGAGATGCGTGCCCGACAAAATACCCTTTGTGACCACAACAACAAGGACCCCGTAGAAATCTACTGTCCAGTTTGTAAAAAGTTCGTCTGCCTCGGCTGCATGGTTTTAGAACATCAGGGTCACGATTGCCTAAGAATAAACATTGCTGCTGACATACGCAAGGAAAAACTAGAATTTCGCGTAAAATCTACACAGAAGAAAGGTCTACTCTACGATCAGTTCAAGACCGCTGCTGAAGACCAGAAAGCGTCAGTAGAAGAAGGAAGAAAAAAGGCAAAGACTCAAGTTGAGAAGCAGTTAGAGCTAGTAATTACGACGGCCCGTCAACTTGCCAATGATATTCTGGAAGAAATAGACGCCAAGTCGAATGCCAAATTAGATATTTTAAATAATTTTATTTCAACTGCAACCGCCAACCAAAACCGACTGGACGACGTTGTAGCCTACTAGAGAAAGCTCATTAACCATGGGATCGCTATGGATGTCCTGCAAATGGCCTCTGCCTGTGAGCAAAGCATCGAGAGCGTTCAGGCTATCGACATCCCGACCCTGCCTGCAGTCATGACCCAGATGCAGCTTCTCACCAACGACATGGAGGAGTGCGTTGCCAATATCAACAGTTGCCTTGGACGCTTGGTTCACGCTACGAGTGGAAGATTGGTGACATCATTCAAAGTAGACTTGGCCGACTGTCCTGAAGAGATGATCAGTCATGTGACCACTGATACAAATGGTGACATCCTTATTGGTATTTGGTGTGATGAGGAGAAGGCACGGAATAGAATCCACATCTACGATAACAACTTTGTCCTACAGGGAACAATTTCTAATCCAAGAGCAACAGAAAAGGATGTGCTTGGTGGGTCTGTCATTGATGATGACGGTAACATTGTAACTTATTGTCGGGAGTCAAATGAAATCATTGTCTTCACCAAGACAGGGGACCACGTCAGAACATTCCACAGTGAGTTACCAGAAGCAGTAGCGATCAACAGCAAGGGTCATTATGTTGTAGCCGGTCTTAATACTCTGACTGTGCACCACAAAGATGGCAAGGTCTTGCAGACAACACCAGACCCAGAGGAGGAATATTTGAAATACATCCACTGTAACGTGAATGACGACGTGATTATCACAGGAGATGATGGCATCCGTGTATACAATTCCAATCTCCAGGTAAATTACAGATATGGTACCCAGGGTGATGGAGACGGACAGGTGAACACCCCGTGTGGCACATGCTGCTTGGATAACGGAGACATAATTCTAACAGACCTCTGCAACAATCGTCTACACCTGGTGTCACCAGATGGGAAATTCAAGCAATTTCTTTTAAGAGAAGAAGATGGACTTTGCTTTCCCAACGATATCGTAATAAATCGTCTGGGACAACTGGTAGTTGGGGAACTGAGTGGCAAGATCAGAATCTTCGAATTATGACTGATGATACCAAACGAACAATGGACATCGACAACATGTTTGTAAATGGAATTTTTACATGTTCGTAAATAATGACTGAAAAATGCGAACCTGTTATTTTTGCGAAAGAAGATATATGACAGAGCAACGGGGTTTATAAATTTGACAGCTTTCGCACATTTCCTGTCGCATATATCCAGAACAGTGCCTCAGTGAATGTCCCTTTGAAGTAAAAGATGACATCAATATTTGGTTTGTTAGTTTTATAAAGATGAGGATACATTTATTATTTTGATAACTGAGATTCCAAGATAAAAGTTTAATTGAAGTATTGTGAAATATGAAAATGTTCACATTGTTTACTGATATTATTTTTGGGGTTTGTCATGTGCGGTACTCATATTCAATCAGAACTCGAAGTATATTTTACGGTTGCTGGGGAGAATTAATTATTTGTTTAATTTCTGTATATATGCTCTTCTTGTAATATGAAATGTGGTACTTTGGTGGACAACCGGTTGAAGTTGTAACCCACTACAAATATCTGGGTCTAACTATAACGCCAAGGCTCGTTTGGACAAAAGCCACCACTAGTTTAAGTCTGAAAGCAAGAAAGGCAATGATTATGATTGATAAACTTGAATATAACACTGGGAGGGTTAGGTCTGATATTGCATTTATGATATTTGATAAAATGATCGCGCTAATTTTATTTTACGGTGCAGAAGTTTGGGGATACCAAGTGTATGACAATATAGAAAAGGTACAACTTGCTTTCTGTAAAAGGATTCTTGGAGTGGGATCAACAACTTCAACAATAGCGGTCTTGGGAGACTGTGGTAGGTTCCCATTGTTTATAACTTACTTCAGTCGGTGTGTCAAATTCTGGCTTAAATTACTGAGAATGGAAGAAAGCAGATATCCAAAAGCGTGCTACAAGATTATGTTGGTATTAGATCAGGCTGGTCGCATTACATGGGCGACTAAAATTAAAGAAATACTTTTTAGATATGGTTTTGGGTTTGTATGGTACAATCAGGGTGTTTAGAATGAGATATATTTTTTAGAAATTTTTAAGACAAGAATGAAAGATTGCTACATTCAAGAATGGAACGGCCAGTTACAGAACTCGTCTAAATTAAATTTGTATTGTACATTTAAATCTGTATTTCAAAAAGAAAATTATTTATTGTTGAATCTCCTGAAAGCGCACTTAGCTGCTTTCGCCAGGCTCAGGTGTGGACCATAATCTTATGATTGAAAAAGGTAGACATGACAACGGTATGCACACTATGTAAGGATGAAATAGAAAACGAATATCACTTTTTGTTAACATGTGAGATGTACAGGGACTTAAGAACAAAATATATACCAAACAGGTACACCTGTCAACCAAATATCCAAAGGTTTAGACATGTCTTCCAATGACAGAGATTTGATGATTTACCTGATTAATTATGTTTATTATGCCTTTAGAAAAAGAGAATCTTTTTTGCAACGGATAGTGCACGTACATGAGCTCTCCGCATGCGCAATAGTTACGTTATATGAACCATTTACATTTGTAATCTGGGCAAATGCCTTTATACGAAAATAAAATTAATTATGATATATGCTCTTCTTGTACAATTACCTTAATCATTCTAAGGAAGTGTTGTAGGCTTGTCGGTGTGTAAATTAAGTCTACCGGAAGCAGGTTCAAAGTGCGGGTATTGTGTCCGAGTCCGTCTTTGGTTAGCTGGTTGGAGAACTACAGTTCCTGTTGGATGCGCAGAATTTCTGTCCTGGCACAGATTTCTGTCCTGGGGCAAGCGACCTCCCCGGCGCATTTTCCAGACGCCGACAGAGCGGACAATTTCCGGGTGGGCAGCTCGGGTATCGCTAGCTTTTTGAAACACCTGTCGCGTATTTAAAAGAAGGGGAGAATCAGAACTTAAAGGATCAGAGTTACTGAGGCGAGTTACTAAATAGAAAATAGTGTGGATGTACTGTCGATAGTGAAAATGCTTTCAAAACCCTGCTGCGTTATAATTTCCAATTCTGATTTGAATTTTTCTGCATTGTTAGTTGTGATTAATTTTAGAAAGAAAATTGTTTTGATAAAAGAGCTAGGGAAGGCACCCCTATTTTTGAAATGATCAAGCGTCGCGAAATACTTTTCTTAAAGTTTTTGTTTTTAAGAAAGGATTTAAGAATGCATTTTGTGCGTTGGGCTATCACATTTGTCGTGGCACAGTGTTAAGTCCACTATCGGTCTTGATTGTATAAAAGGAAGATTTAACTTGCTAGTTACTAAGTAGTTAGTAGTTACGAATAAAATAACAAGTGGGGTAGATGTAGAACACACACAAACAGGTAATGGATATTTATGAAGACAGTATTACTGCAGTATTTTACTTGTGTAACTGCACTGCCATTCATTACTCTTAAAAGAAAAAAAGAAGTTGATATGGTTATCGGAATTCATGTGAACACGTGTTGTGCTTCTTAACACTTCTTGTCATTTTAACCGTTAACGATTTCTTCCTGGTTATATGCATACTTGATATAGAACCTTCGCATCGGAGTGTGACACTTTCACCAACCATGTGATCGCGAACATTTTGTAAACCCGACAATTAAGTCTCGGTCGTTATCCGCTTCTCGTAAGTAGAATTTTACTGCAGTTTGTTTCCATTTGTTATGTTTTTATTTCATTCATTTTTATTTATTATTTTAATTTTAATTTTAATTAATTAATTAATTTATTTATTTATTTATTTATTGGAAAATAACTAACGCAACATATGGTTTTAAACATAAGGTTACCGGTTGGATCATAGAAATTTCATTATCGCGTATCGCCCAGACAGCCACAGAACTTACGACTAACCGCTCATAAAGTGCATCTTTGCTATTACTGAAAATGTTGACACCCTGTCCTCTCTGTTTAACCTTAACCTGTCTCTTAACGTTCTAGAACTGGTTTCGTAAAAATGATATATCGTCACCTAGGTATTCACACCAGGGCCGTAGCCTGAGCAAAATGCCAGGGGGGGCAGTAAGCGGACACGAGGGGGCGAAGCCCCCGAGGGGGGAGGGTGTGGGAGGGTGTGTCCCCCTCCCACGGTGTAGAAAATTTTTAAAAACTGTATTTATAATACTGCATTCTGGTGCATTTAAACTGTTATTTATTGCTCAATCAGAAGTCAGAAATTGTGGGTTCATTTTGCCATAAGTTCAGCCTGGGGGATAGCTCCCTAAGGGAGGGTGAGCTTTTTGGCATGAACTGAGTTGGCTAAAAACAGTACACCTTTGTAAACAGATTGTTGAATGATTGTCCAGTGGCCATGAGTGCATTTTCTCACAGAATTGATACCAACTTTGCAATTATTTTTTTTTTACCTTTGCGATTTTTTTTGCACCTCAAATCCCAGGGGGGGCAGCTGCCCCCCTTGCCCCCCCGGAGGCTACGGCCCTGCACACTCTGGGCTAAGTAAAATGCTGCTTTTGTTTGAGTATCGTTTCCACCTCAGTCAGGAACAAGTCACACTATATGCACCACGATCATCTGCAAACTAAAGTCCCCGTCACACTTATTCGGAATCAGCAGGAATCAAGCAGAACCAGCCAGAATGACTAAATTTTAAAATTCGTACTATATTCGGGAAGAAATTTCAAATTTACATAAATTCTTGTAAGAATGCTGTTGGAATACTCAGAATGCGCTTGAATCCGCCTGGATGATTTGTGCACATTTTGGCTGTATTAGCTCTCAAATGCAGCTCGAATGTAGTCGGAAAACTAGGAATATCAATAATGCTGTCAGAATATTTAGAATACTCCTCGTATGCCGCTGAAATAGGATCGAGATGCATTCAAGTTGCATCCTGGCTCATTCTAGCAGAATTTGAGGTGTCTTGCCATTTCGGTTCTCCCTCGAAAGTGATCAGAATGTTTCGAATGCTGTCGGAATGTTGTGAGAATATTTAGAATGCAGTCATAGTGCAGTTAGAATACTATTCAATTGCCATTCCATAATTTTCATCTTGGAATGCACTTCGAAAGTTTTTAACACGAGTAAACATTCGGCCGGCGTCAAGAATGGGTAAAAATATTTGGAATGCACTCGGAATCTTTAGAATGCTCTTCGAATATCCAGTAACGCACAAATAATTGTCTTTCCAACGGCATTCATGCTCATTCCACCTATTATGTGACGGGGGTATAAGGTATAATGCGGTGGAGGGGATGCTGCATTGATTGCGGTTGTTGAGACATCCCGAGTCCCTGTACTCTTCCTATTGTTCATCATATAATTCATACATGTAACCAGCAATATATTAATTAGTCTGTGTACACCATAACTGCCACCGGTAAGACAAAAGATATATGCTAAATTTCAATAATCTCAATTATATCATCTCAAGTATCGAAATTCACAATACAACATAAAGGTTAATGTCCAAGTGCGGGCAACTGTAATATATCTATATGTCACCTGCTGTATTAAATCTTTTTTATACATTACTGCTACTAGGACAGTTGTATCAGTGCACACAATTGAATTCAGTCAGATAACAGTGATAAAATATGTAACCATGTCTGTATTGTACAAATATTAAGTGTCATATTGCTGATTACATTGTCTCTAACGTCTCCTTGAACATTGAACACCTCACCTGACCAGGTGTACGTGTCAAGAGAGACAACACACCTAAATGGCGACTGGGGACGTGTACCTGTCACGAAGAGAAATACATGTATAACTGGTGAAAGTACAGGTAAATTTGACTCTTAATATATCGTAATATATTATATTGGGAATGTTATGTGTCTGAAAATGACCTTGGTTGGTGTTAGCTGCAGTTTGTGTCTTTATAGGGCACTTAAAATGACTTTTGGCACAGAGTTCGGATTGCAGCATTCACTCGTCATATACCTACCCTGTAATATTTTGGTTACCTCTAATTTGTCAGAAGTTTAATCCCATTCTCGACTTTTATAAATGTCATAATTCACTTTCTAAAGTTTAAATTATATTCAATTAAATGAGTTTTTTGTAGAGCATAAATTTCACTTCCGCCATTCTATCCATTTTCATGTTATTAACTTAGATTTATGTTTGTCCTATATTCTGTTTTGCTTATACACCTTACAGCACTCATTATCTGGGCGATGAAAAGTAATATGGCAACTCTCTCTCTCCCTCTTTTTAGTAATTCCATAAAATGAAATTCTAGAGGTGCTGCATTGATATTCCGCACACCAAATTTTCCACTCTTATCTATGTTTCATTAATTTCTTACAACCGCCCTCACGGGGTCCTCCACACGTAATGAAAAAGTTGAATTTTTTCAAATGTAAGGACTTCTTATTTCATTAAAACATTTAGTCGCATTTCTTGCACTGCATGTATTTAGATAAAGCTTAATGGTATAGATTTATGTCCAAACCTTCAACAATTATTGGATGTCTTTCTTTTTTTACATTAAGGTGTTGGAGCTATAAGACATGTCTCTGTCGAAGATCCTAGCGGAAGATTTCCTAACGTGCAGCATATGCCTTGAAAAATACAAAGTCCCCAAGGTCCTCGGCTGTGCACATACGTTTTGCCAGCATTGCCTCCAAGACCATTTGGACAAAAACTTCAAAGGTCAGCCTGACTTCCCTTGTCCTATCTGTAGGGGTCAATGTGTCCTCCCCGGGGGCGGTGTTAGTGGTTTACAAACAAATCATCTTCTGGTCAGCATATCACACACACTTAATCAAGTAGAAAAAGCCAAGGCTGCTAAGAAATGCCAAGTGTGTTGTCTGAAAAATGTCCGCAATCCACCCACGGCAACAAAACGTTGTTTGGACTGCAAGGAAAGTATGTGTGGAGATTGTTCTTCAGACCATCTGCTTCATAAGTTAAATCGTGGCCACAAATTGTTTCCTGTCGACCAGTTTGACAGTGACGAATACGTGATAGAGCTGCGTGCCCGACAAAACACCCTTTGTGACCACAACAACAAGGACCCCGTAGAAATCTTCTGTCCAGTGTGTAAAAAGTTCATCTGCGTTGGTTGTATGGTTTTAGAACACCAGGGGCACAATTGCCTAAGAATCAACATTGCTGCTGACAAACGCAAGGAAAAACTAAAATTCCACGTGAAGCCCATCGAGAAGAAAAGTCTTCTCTTCGATCAGTTCAAAACCGCTGCTGAAGACCAGAAAGCATCAGTAGAAGAAGGAAGAAAGACAGCAAAGTCTCAAGTTAAGAAGCAGTTAAAGCTAATAATTCAGCTGGCCAGTCAACGTGCCGATAATCTTCTGAAAGAAATAGACACCAAATCGAATGCTAAATTAGATACTTTAAATGAATTAATTGAAACTGCAACCGCCAACCAAAACCGACTGGACGACATTGTAGACTTCTCGAGAAAGCTCATAAACCACGGGAACGATATGGATGTTCTGCAAATGACCTCTGTCTGCGAGCGAAGCGTCGAGAGCGTTCAGACTATCGACATCCCGACCCTGCCTGCAGCCATGACCAGGCTCCAGCTTATCACCAAAGACATGGAGGAGTGCGTTACCAATATCAACAGTTGCCTTGGAGAGGTGGTTCCCGCTGCCAGTGGAAGATTGGTGACATCATTCAAAGAAGAACTGAGCAAGTGTCCCGAGGAAGTGATCAGTCGCTTGACCACTGATGCGAATTGCGACATCCTCATTAGTATTTTTTGTAAGGATAAGGCACGAAACAGGATCAATATCTACGATAACAACTTTGTTCTACAAGACAAGATTCCTAACCCAAGAGCAGCAGAAAAGGACTCCTTTGCCGGGATTGCCATTGATGATGACGGTAACATCGTCACTAGATGTCAGGGATCAAATGAAATCATTGTCTACACCAAGACAGGGGACCAAGTCAGATCATTCCACAGTAAGTCACCACATGCAGTAGCGGTCAACAGCAAGGGTCATTACGTTGTAGCCGGTTTCAATACCCTGACTGTGCACCACAAGAATGGCAAGGTCCTGCAGACAGCACCAGACCCAGGGGGTAAATATACCAAACACATCCACTGTGACGTGAATGATGGTGCCATAGTCTCAGATCCAGCATCTCATCACATCCGTGTCTACGATTCCACTCTCCAGCTCAAATATAGATATGGTACCCAGGGTGCTGGGGATGGACAGGTGGGCAGACCGTGCGGCACGTGCTGCTTGGATAATGGAGACATAATTGTAACAGACCCTGGCAACTACCGTCTACACCTGGTGTCACCAGATGGGGAATTCAAGCAGATTCTTTTAAGCAAAGAAGATGGAATTCGCGTTCCTGTAGATGTAGTACTGAATCGTTTTGGACAACTGGTTGTCGGGGAAGAGAGAGGTGGGATTAAAGTTTTCCAGTTATGACTGATGATATCAAACTAACAATGGACACCGATTATATGATTGATAATACAAAAGACTAAAACAATTCTTACTTACAATGCAATGTCAGCCAGCCGTGTAGAACTTACGTGACGTGGACCATAAACGTTTTGTTTCAATAAAATTCCTCGGCCCATTGGTTGCATATCCTTTAAGGGTCAGAATTGTTATCTGTGACTAAACAGGCATATGATATCACAGAATATTGGGTAGCTGCATTTGTGCATCACGCATATTGTTGTAATACAAACATTAATTGTTACCTGTTTATACTGGAAATGACTGAAAAAAATTAGCATCTGTAATTTTTGGGAAAGAAGAAATCTGTCAAAGCAACTGGATTCTGAATATGTCAATGTTTATACTGTTACAAGTATCACTCCTCTATAATTTTTTTCAGTTTTAGAGAATTGTTTCCCCTGTAAAATAATCTACTGTATTGATGTTTAAAATTATTTTATTTATGTATTTACACTGTTGCAATGCATGTATCATTCTGAGAGGACAGAGAGGCGTTTGTTATAAATTGTACGAATGGGAAAATTTAATTGAAAAGTTAATTGTTTAATCAATCTATATCTCATTAATTAAATTATCAATATTACATTTTTCATATATTAATGTATTGTTGCATTCTCAATCTGAATATTTGTAATTGTTGTCTGTGTGTAAATTAATCGGGTTTAAAGTAAAGGATGGAAAAGTTGTAGTTCCGTTCAATTGCGCGGAATAAGTATCCCTGATCCTGGCACATATTTCTATCCGAGCAAAGATTTCGGTCGTAGTTAAGATTTCTGTCTGAACGCAGATTTCTGTCCAGGAGCACAGTTTTCTCCTCTGCCACATACGTCCCCCCTGACGCAGATTTCCAAAAGCGGAGAATTTCATCGTGAGCAACGCAGGTATCGATAACTTTCTGGGGGGTCCTGTTGCGTATTTAAAGGAGGGGTAAATCAGCTACGATTAATTTCTGATTCTGATTTGAATTTTTCTGGTTCATGCAGAAAAAGGACAAAGAGCGCGGAAAATGTCTTGGGATCGTTTGCTAGACAGTCCCTTTCAACAAATTTCCCCAATCTCTTCTAAGGGACCCCTTGCGGTTTTTGTCATAAATTGTTCTATCCTCACAGTTTCGCTTGAAAAGTCTATGTCATTAACGTAAGACCAAATAGTGTCCCTCGGCCGTTTTCTTTGCTTGCTTCTTCAATTCTCTCCGAATATCACAAAAATTACTCTACGAAATCGTGTGCAAGTTTTTGCCAAATTTGTACAGGGGCCATAGGTATACGGCGGAATTTAAATACGTAAAAAGTTACTCGTGGGACCTCTTAACCGACTCAGAAAGATCTTGGTTCCCGATTACCGATTCGATATAATTATGACAGATTTGTATGAGCGAACTACATCGCATCTAAGAGCATCTTCAGTAAGCTCCTTTAGCGGAATGTTAAACAGTTAATTGGTTACGGTATACATTATACCCGATGGTACGTGTGAGGAGACTTTTTACAAGCTTTATGATCCGGAGACGGTGGTACAACTACGGCCATGATGGTGTATTGCAGTAGATGTGACTTGACTCACACATTGCACATTAGTTATTTGTTGAGTTTTGTCATATTTCACCCGCATTCAGAAAACACGCTTCTCAATTCCTTTGGTAGATAATCATACGACAATTCATGTGATAATACAAATTTTAAGATCATTTAATACTTTGTGAAGCGAGCAGTGAAGTGATAATGCTTCATCACGTTCTCGCCTAGCGAATATTGCTGCCACGTGCGAAGCCATACTGTTAGGATTTGAAACGAGGCTCATAATCGGAAATGTATCGTTCCTTACAGATCACTCATCGACGAATGAGATCGGATGGGAGTGACGTGTTCTGTTTACCTCAGGGTTACCTGTTCGTCATTTTATAATCTAGGTCGTTAGGAAAGCCACAGCTGCCAGTTGAACAGAGACGTGAATGTCGTCAAAGTCCCATGTGAAAGGTAAGGGGGAAATTATATTTCATTTCTTATACTTAAAGGTTATATTTAAACTGCCTTCTCGCATATGAAATATATCTACATTGGTGTTATTGCGTAAAATGTGTAACAAACACATGTGCTAATTATTAAAGAAATCAGGGGCGCCATTTCAACGGCTTAGTAGATTTCGTGTGACTCTTTTAGAATCCATCTGATTTTAGGTAAAAACATTTCTCATTTTCAACTGCACGTATTTAATCAACAAGAGACATACTTCAATCTATACTGATATTGAACGTTTTATTGACTGAAATGTCTTAAGAAAAAAATAAAAAGAAAACACTGATTTCTTTTGTCGAAGGTAACGATTGCTGATTATTTCTTACGCTGTATTGAACTCAGGGTATTCAAAAATAAAAATGCTCACCTGTAATCAATTTTTCCACCTTACCCAACCCTAGCTCTTTCTATGGCTATGTTGCATGTAGACCTAAATTTGTTTGTCAACAACTATAGCAACTCAACGATTGGGCCGTAATAGAATATCGACCGGGCAACATTTTTTGAAAAATGAGATCAGCCGTCCTCATACAAGTAGTTTTTACTCCCTTAGCAAGACTTATATTTGTCTGCATGTGCCTACTGTCAAGTCAATGTAAATGTATGAGCACAGCCAAGTAGAACAACTATTTCTTATATGTTCTTTTCAAAAAAGTATTTGTGTTGCGTAGAAGAGGTACTACTTTTTAATAACAATCGATATAAAGGGTGCTTGTTTAAAAAACATTACCGTATACAAATATAAGACGAAAAGGTTTGTATGAAGTGTTTTATTTACAAGTTAGTGGACATAATCTGTGATGGTTCTTTCAACTTAAGATACACCAGGGTGTTTTGATTGACAGAATGGCAGCAAAGTTCGAAAACGGCAATAAGCGAAACCTTGCAGGGTATTTATCCCTGTCCCCTCAATATCTTATATTACGTAATATTTTTTTACTTTTTTTTCCTTTTAAATTCCATCCTGTTTCAGGTAAAAGTATACTTCACATTTTCAACTTCACGTATTCAACCAACAAGATACATACTTTAATCAAGACTGACATTGAACGTTTTATTGACTGAAATTTCTTAAGGAAAAAATGAAATGAAAAAATTGATTTCTTTCCCAGGCCGATTGTCGAAGGCAACAATTGGTGATTATTTCTTTCGCTGAATTAAACCTAGGGTATTCAAAAAGAAAAAATTCTCACCTGTAAACTATATTTGTACCTTACTCAACCCTAGCACTTTTTATGGCTATGTTGCATGTAGACCTATACTTGTTTGTCAACAACTATAGCAACTCAACGATTGGGCCGTAATAGAATATCGGGCAATATTTTTTTAAAAAGAAAATGAGATTAGCCGTCCTCATGCAAGTAGTTTTTAGTCCCTTATCAAGACTTATATTTGTCTGCATGTGTCTACTGTCAAGTCAAGGTAAATTTATGAGCACAACCAAGTAAAACAACTTCTTATATGTTCTTTTCAAAAAATGTATTTGTGTTGCGTAGAAGAGGTACTACTTTTTAAATATCATTCGATATAAAAGGTGCTTGTTTAAAAAACATTACCGTATACAAATATAAGACGAAAAGGTTTGTATGAAGTGTTTTATTTACAAGTTAGTGGACATAATCTTTGATGGTTCTTTGAACTTTAGATACACCAGGGTGTTTTGATTGACAGAATGGCAGCAAAGTTCGAAAATCCGCAAAGATTATATATTTTATACATTTTCTCAGGCTTGTTGTACAAAAGCATACGTTTTTTGTCTTACTTCGAATCAAGTGGGAAAATTAGTCTATTAGTCAAAATTTGATTGAAAATTTGAATGATTTAATGCATTTACTCTTACAAAAGTAATTACATATTTAATTGCATTTAAAACGCTGCATTGTTTGTCTCAGTGAAATGCATTAACATCTAACCCAGGGTGATCATGAGATCTTGCCTTTATAAAAAATGTTGTTGTAGGCAGCCACAGTGGTAAAAGGTTCACAAACACTCTTAACTCAAGTCTCATGTAAAATGTTTGATAAAACCAAATCAAACTATGCTAATGGAATTTTATAGTAGCGGACCCGAGGGTGGAGGGAGTTGGGATTGGGTGCACCAGACACGTGATCCTCCCTGAACTTTGTAGGTATCCCTTTTCCCCTCCCAGATTACAATAAAACAAGCGAAACCTTGCAGAGTATTTATCCCTGTGCCCTCAATATATTATATTAAATAATATTGTTTACTGATTTTTTCCATTTTGGTCGGAGTATAATTGGTGGACTTGATACTCGAGCTCAGAAAGTAAAATGGTTATGCTACACAATACTGAGGTCATGTTGACTGATTTGCAGAATCAACTAGAATATACAGAATACGTTTCCCAGACCATCTGACCGCACAGCTCATTAATATCCTGAAAAAGGTTGCATTTTTATAACTATATAACGAGCTTCCAACGTGTATATTTTGATATATATTTATAAATTCAGATAATGCGATTGTTTTTTTTGCTCAAGTCATTTCGCATGCGTGACACGCCCGATTTTATACATTATCTCTTCAATACAGGTGAATGAGCTACCGGGGTATACTTTTAAGGGTATTTTTAATTCTAAAAATTTTGAATTTGAACAGAAAAGAATGTTATAGAATTGCGTGTGTTAAATTATAACTTTATGCGATTATCACAACTATTTTTAGCACATTACATTCCCTATTTTACACAAATTTAATTATCATGACGTCTACCTCCATCACAAAAGATTTTATCATATAATAGAGTTCTTTCATTTCTTTTTTTTTTTAATACAGGTCCTTAGCGTCATGTCTCTGTCCAAGATCCTAACGGAAGATTTCCTAACGTGCAGCATATGCCTTGGAAAGTTCAAAGACCCCAAGGTCCTCGGCTGTACACATACGTTTTGCCAGCATTGCCTCCAAGACCATTTGGACAAAAATTTCCAAGGCCAGCCTCGCTTCCATTGTCCTCTCTGTAGGCGCCAATGTGACCTTTCTGGAGGCGGTGTAAGCGGGTTACAAACAAACCATCTTCTGGTCAGCATATCACACACACTTGATCAAGTAGAACAGGCCAAGGCTGCTAAGAAATGTGAAGTGTGTTATCTGAAAAATGTACGCAATCCACCCACGGGAACAAAACGTTGTTTGGACTGTGCAGAAAGTATGTGTGGAGATTGTTCTTCGGACCATGTGCTTCATAAGTTAAATCGTGACCACAAATTGTTTCCTGTCGACCAATTTGACAGTGACGAATACGTGACAGAGATGCGTGCCCGACAAAACACCCTTTGTGACCACAACAACAAGGACCCTGTAGAAATCTACTGTCCAGTGTGTACGAAGTTCGTCTGCGTCGGTTGTATGGTTTTAGAACACCAGAGTCACGATTGCCTAAGAATCAACATTGCTGCTGACAAACACAAGGAAAAACTAGAACTCCGCGTGAAACCAATCGAGAAGAAAAGTTTACTCTTCGATCAGTTCAAAATCGTTGTTGAAGACCAGAAAGCGTCAGTAGAAAATGGAAGAAAGAAGGCAAAGATTCAAGTTAAGAAGCAGTTAGAACTAATAATTAAGATGGTCAACCAATGTGCCGATAACCACCTGGAAGAAATAGACGCCAAATCGAATGCCAAATTGGAGATTTTAAATGGTTTAATTGGAACTGCAATCACCAACCAAAACCGACTGATCGACGTTGTAGACTTCTCGAGAAAGCTTATAAACCATGGGAATGATATGGATGTCCTGCAAATGGCCTCTGCCTGTGAGCAAAGCTTCGACAGCGTTCAGACTATCGACATTCCAACCCTGCCCGCAGCCGTGACCCAGCTACAGCTTATCACCAATGACATGGAGGAATGCGTAACCAATATCAACAGTTACCTAGGAGACGTGGTTCCCGCTGCCAGTGGAAGATTGGTGACATCATTCAAAGAAGAATTGACTACGTGTCCTAAGGAGATGATCAGTCATGTGACCACTGATACAAATGGTAGCATCCTTATTGGTATTTGGTGTAATGAGGACAAGGCACGGAATAGAATCCACATTTACGATAACACCTTTTCCCTACAGGGAACAATTCCTAATCCAAGAGCAACAGAAAAGGGTGTGTTTGGTGGGATTGCCATTGATGATGACGGTAACATTGTCACTTATTGTCGGGAGTCAAATGAAATCATTGTCTTCAGCAAGACAGGGGACCACGTCAGAACATTCCACAGTGAGTTACCAGAAGCAGTAGCGGTCAACAGCAAGGGTCATTATGTTGTAGCCGGTCTTAATACTCTGACTGTGCACCACAAAGATGGCAAGGTCTTGCAGACAACACCAGACCCAGAGGAGGAATATTTGAAATACATCCACTGTAACGTGAATGACGACGTGATTATCACAGGAGATGATGGCATCCGTGTATACAATTCCAATCTCCAGCTCAAATCCAGATATGGTACCCAGGGTGCTGGGGATGGACGGGTGGGCAGACCGTGCGGCACGTGCTGCTTGGATAATGGAGACATAATTGTAACAGACGTCGGCAACCATCGTCTACATCTGGTGTCACCAGATGGGGCATTCAAGCAGATTCTTTTAAGCAAAGAAGATGGAATTTGCTTTCCCAAAGATATCGTAATAAATCATCTCGGACAACTGGTAGTTGGGGAACTGAGTGGCGAAATCAGAACTTTCGAATTATGACTGATGATACCAAACGAACAATGGACATCGACAACATGTTTGTAAATGCTTGTAAATAATGACTGAAAAATGCGAACCTGTTATTTTTGCGAAAGAAGATATATGACAGAGCAACGGGGTTTATAAATTTGACAGCTTTCGCACATTTCCTGTCGCATATCTCCAGAACAGTGCCTCAGTGAATGTCCCTTTGAAGTAAAAGATGACATCAATATTTGGATTGTTAGTTTTATAAAGATGTGGATACGTTTATTATTTTGATTACTGAGATTCCAAGATAAAAATTTAATTGGAGTATTGCAAAATATAAAAATGTTCACATTGTTTACTGATATCATTTTTGGGGTTTGTCATGTGGGGTACTCATATTCAATCAGTACTCGAAGTATTTTTTACGGTTGCTGGGGAGAATTAATTAGTTGTTTAATTTCTGTATATATGCTCTTCTTGTACAATTACCTTTGTCATTCTAAGCATCCCCAGAAATGCACTACATGACGTCACGCCTAGCCCACTGCGCATGCGTGCATTTTTAATGAGTTGCTAGATTGCCATGGGAAAATGAATTGGTTCGCGATTCGTGGGTAATTCGTGAGAACTGACAAACTAACGGCCTGATGCCGATAGACAGCAACGCTGTGCTATGCTTCAAGCAACTCCTGACCAAATATCGCTAGGGTTTTTAAAAAAATTCTGTTGTACACACGTACTAAGAAGTTTGCCGTATATTGTCTAGACTACCCTCAGCAAAACGCAAATATTTTCAGTTATAGTGATTTTAGACGGTAGATTCACTCAGAAACAAAGGGAAATTAATTCGTTGCCGATAGCACCAGCTGATAGCGGTAACATACAGAGTCTGATTAAAAAATTTCATGGCAATTGAAGATTTTTTACCACTGTACAATGGAGTCCAAAAAGAGCACTTGGCACAAATGTAAAACTGCCCAGTGCAAGGCCAAGAATTCAATCAGTATTTTCAATCATGTTATCAGATTCTACATAAATTGACTGACCATATCACTACTCAGTATTTAACTAATCTCTTAATCCAAAATTCCTATCATCATTTAATAATTATGCAAAATTCTTCTTTCAGATTGCTATTTATTTAAATTTTTAATGCTGCAACTGTTCCAAAATAATCTTGTAGTAAAGGAAAAATGCAAATAAGAAGTGGAAGACCAATTTTACCCACAGTATTCAATTATTTGAATATAAAAAGAATAAGATCACGATTTAACAAATTAAAATAATCTTTCATGAACTCTTTCATGAATAACATATTAAACAAAAATGAAAGTTATAAATCAGTGGTAATGGCTAATTCTGGAATATATGACCTCTGTACATCATCAGTACCTGACTTGGTACAGTATAGTTACTTACTCGGGTACAGAGTTAGATTTAATAATGTAACAAAAAGAACAATATATATTATAATAATAAACTTCTCTGCACATATCAGACGCTTGTTACCATGAACTAACACTACTTGACAATGGGCTGAGCACTTATCACAGAGTCTGTGTGCGATGCCATTCTTGTGCTGTGATTGGTTAGTTGAGTCACGTGAAGCCCTACTGTTGCGCCCTCGCGTATCGCGTATATGCTGCACATTTCTGGCCATGGGAAGTGTTGTAGGCTTGTCGGTGTGTAAATTAAGTCTACCGGAAGCAGGTTCAAAGTGCGGGTATTGTGTCCGAGTCCGTCTTTAGTTAGCTGGTTGGAGAACTACAGTTCCTGTTGGATGCGCGGAATTTCTGTCCTGGCACAGATTTCTGTCCTGGCGCAAGCGACTCCCCCGGCGCATTTTCCCGACGCCGACATAGCGGACAATTTCCGGGTGGGCAGCTCGGGTCTCGCTAGCTTTTTGAAACACCTGTCGTGTATTTGAAGAAGGGGAGAATCAGAACTTAAAGGATCAGAGTTAGTGAGGCGAGTTACTAAATAGAAAACAGTGTGGATGTACTGTTGATAGTCGAATTGCTTCCAAAACCCTACTGCGTTATACATGTTGTTTCCTATTCTGATTTAAATTTTCCGAATTGTTAGTTTTGATTAATTTTATAAAGAAAATTGGTTTAATTAAAGGGCTAGGGAAGGCACCCCTATTTTTGAAATGATCAAGCATCGCGAAATACTTTTCTTAAAGTTTTTATTTTTAAGAAAGGGATTTAAGAATGCATTTTGTGCGTTGGGCTTTCACATTTGTTGTGGCACAGTGTTAAGTCCACTATCAGTCTTGGTTGTATAAAAGGGAGATTTAACTTACTAGTTACTAAGTAATTAGTAGTTACGAATAAAATAACAAGTGGGGTAGATGTAGAACACACACAAACAGGTAATGGATATTTATGAAGACAGTATTACTGCAATATTTTACTTGTGTAACTGCACTGCCATTCATTACTCTTAAAAGAAAAAAAGAAGTTGATATGGTTATCGGAATTCATGTGAACACGTGTTGTGCTTCTTAACACTTCTTGTCATTTTAACCGTTAACGATTTCTTCCTGGTTATATGCATACTTGATATAGGACCTTCGCATCGGAGTGTGACACTTTCACCAACCATGTGATCGCGAACATTTTGTAAACCCGACAATTAAGTCTCGGTCGTTATCCGCTTCTCGTAATTAGAATTTTACTGCAGTTTGTTTCCATTTGTTATGTTTTTATTTAATTCATTTTTATTTATTATTTTAATTTTTATTTATTCATTTATTTTTTGGAAAATAACAAACGCAACATATGGTTTTAAACATAAGGTTATTGGTTGGAAAGAATAGAAATTTCATAATTGCGTATCGCCCAGACAGCCACAGAACTTATGACTAACCGCTCATAAAGTGCACCTTTGCTATTACTGAAAATGTTGACACCCTGTCCTCTCTGTTTAACCTTAACATGTCTCTTAACGTTCTAGAACTGATTTCGTAAAAATGATATATCGTCACCTAGGTATTCACACTCTGGGCTAAGTAA
Source organism: Lingula anatina (assembly GCF_051362555.1). Lineage (NCBI taxonomy): Eukaryota > Metazoa > Brachiopoda > Lingulata > Lingulida > Lingulidae > Lingula > Lingula anatina. The sequence continues at coordinate 5,807,549 of NC_141774.1, read as the reverse complement.
AATGCTGCTTTTGTTTGAGTATCGTTTCCACCTCAGTCAGGAACAAGTCACACTGTGCACAACGATCATCTGCAAACTAAAGCCCCCGTCACACTTATTCGGAATTAGCAGGAATCAAGCAGAACCAGTCGGAATGACTAAATTTAAAAATTCGTACTATATTCGGGAAGAAATTTCAAATTTACATAAATTCTTGGAAGAATGCTGTTGGAATACTCAGAATGCGCTTGAATCCGCCTGGATGATTTGTGCACATTTTGGCTGTATTAGCTCTCAAATGCAGCTCGAATGTAGTCGGAAAACTAGGAATATCAATAATGCTGTCAGAATATTTAGAATACTCCTCGTATGCCGCTGAAATAGGATCGAGATGCATTCAAGTTGCATCCTGGCTCATTCTAGCAGAATTTGAAGTGTCTTGCCATTTCGGTTCTCCCTCGAAAGTGATCAGAATGTTTCAAATGCTGTCGGAATGTCGTGAGAATATTTAGAATGCAGTCATAGTGCAGTTAGAATACTATTCAATTGCCATTCCATAATTTTCCTCTTGGAATGCACTTCGAAAGTTTTTAACGCGAGCAAACATTCGGGCCGGCGTCAAGAATGGGTAAAAATATTTGGAATGCACTCGGAATCTTGAGAATGCTCTTCGAATATCCAGTAACGCACAAAGAATTGTCTTTCCAACGGCATTCTTGCTCATTCCACCTATTATGTGCCGGGGGTATAAGGTATAATGCGGTGGAGGGGATGCTGCATTGATTGCGGTTGTTGAGACATCCCGAGTCCCTGTACTCTTCCTATTGTTCATCATATAATTCATACATGTAACCAGCAATATATTAATTAGACTGTGTACATCATAACTGCCACCGGTAAGACTAAAGATATATGCTAAATTTCAATAATCTCAATTATATCATCTCAAGTATCGAAATTCACAATACAACATCAAGGTTAATGTCCCAACGCGGGCCACTGTAATATATCTATATGTCACCTGCTGTATTAAATCTTTTTTATACATTACTGCTACTAGGACAGTTGTATCAGTGCACACAATTGAATTCAGTCAGATAACAGTGATAAAATATGTAACCATGTCTGTATTGTACAAATATTAAGTGTCATATTGCTGATTACATTGTCTCTAACGTCTCCTTGAACATTGAACACCTCACCTGACCAGGTGTACGTGTCAAGAGAGACAACACACCTAAATGGCGACTGGGGACGTGTACCTGTCACGAAGAGAAATACATGTATAACTGGTGAAAGTACAGGTAAATTTGACTCTTAATATATCGTAATATATTATATTGGGAATGTTATGTGTCTGAAAATGACCTTGGTTGGTGTTAGCTGCAGTTTGTGTCTTTATAGGGCACTTAAAATGACTTTTGGCACAGAGTTCGGATTGCAGCATTCACTCGTCATATACCTACCCTGTAATATTTTGGTTACCTCTAATTTGTCAGAAGTTTAATCCCATTCTCGACTTTTATAAATGTCATAATTCACTTTCTAAAGTTTAAATTATATTCAATTAAATGAGTTTTTTGTAGAGCATAAATTTCACTTCCGCCATTCTATCCATTTTCATGTTATTAACTTAGCTTTATGTTTGTCATATATTCTGTTTTGCTTATACACCTTACAGCACTCATCATCTGGGCGATGAAAAGTAATATGGCAACTCTCTCTCTCCCTCTTTTTATTAATTCCATAAAATGAAATTCTAGAGGTACTGCATTGATATTTTCCACTCTTATCTATGTTTCATTAATTTCTTACAATCGCCCTCACGGGGTCCTCCACATGTAATGAAGAGGTTGCATTTTTTCAAATGCAAGGACTTTTTATTTCATTAAAACGTTTAGTCGCATTTCTTGCACTGCATGTATTTAGATAAAGCTTAATGGTATAGATTTATGTCCAAACCTTCAACAATTATTGGATGTCTTTCTTTTTTTACATTAAGGTGTTGGAGCTATAAGACATGTCTCTGTCGAAGATCCTAACGGAAGATTTCCTAACGTGCAGCATATGCCTTGAAAAATACAAAGTCCCCAAGGTCCTCGGCTGTGCACATACGTTTTGCCAGCATTGCCTCCAAGACCATTTGGACAAAAACTTCAAAGGTCAGCCTGGCTTCCCTTGTCCTATCTGTATGGGTCATTGTGACCTCCCTGTAGGCGGCGTAAGTGGTTTACAAACAAATCATCTTCTGGTCAGCATATCACACACACTTAATCAAGTAGAAAAAGCCAAGGCTGCTAAGAAATGTAAAGTGTGTTGTCTGAAAAATGTCCTCAATCCACCCACGGCAACAAAACGTTGTTTGGACTGCAAGGAAAGTATGTGTGAAGCTTGTTCTTCAGACCATCTGCTTCATAAGTTCAATCGCGACCACAAACTGTTTCCTGTCGACCAGTTTGACAGTGACGATTACGTGACAGAGCTGCGTGCCCGACAAAACACCCTTTGTGACCACAACAACAAGGACCCCGTAGAAATCTTCTGTCCAGTGTGTAAAAAGTTCATCTGCGTTGGTTGTATGGTTTTAGAACACCAGGGGCACAATTGCCTAAGAATCAACATTGCTGCTGACAAACGCAAGGAAAAACTAAAATTTCACGTGAAGCCCATCGAGAAGAAAAGTCTTCTCTTCGATCAGTTCAAGACCGCTGCTGAGGACCAGAAAGCATCAGTAGAAGAAGGAAGAAAGACAGCAAAGTCTCAAGTTAAGAAGCAGTTAGAGCTAATAATTCAGCTGGCCAGTCAACGTGGCGATAATCTTCTGGAAGACATAGACGCCAAGTCGAATGCTAAATTAGATACTTTAAATGAATTAATTGAAACTGCAACCGCCAACCAAAACCGACTGGACGACGTTGTTGACTTCTCGAGAAAGCTCATAAACCACGGGAACGATATGGATGTTCTGCAAATGGCCCCAGTCTGTGAGCAAAGCGTCGATAGCGTTCAGACTATCGACATCCCGACCCTGCCTGCAGCCATGACCAGGCTCCAGCTTATCACCAAAGACATGGAGGAGTGCGTTACCAATATCAACAGTTGCCTTGGAGACGTGGTTCCCGCTGCCAGTGGAAGATTGGTGACATCATTCAAAGAAGAACTGAGCAAGTGTCCCGAGGAAGTGATCAGTCGCTTGACCACTGATGCGAATTGCGACATCCTCATTAGTATTTTTTGTAAGGATAAGGCACGAAACAGGATCAATATCTACGATAACAACTTTGTCCTACAAGACACGATTCCTAACCCAAGAGCAGCAGAAAAGGAATCCTTTGCCGGTATTGCCATTGATGATGACAGTCACATCGTCACTAGATGTCAGGGATCAAATGAAATCATTGCCTTCACCAAAACAGGGGACCAAGTCAGAACATTCCACAGTAAGTCACCACATGCAGTAGCGGTCAACAGCAAGGGTCACTATGTTGTAGCCGGTTTCAATACCCTGACTGTGCACCACAAGGATGGCAAGGTCCTGCAGACGGCACCAGACCCAGGGGGTAAATATACTAAACACATCCACTGTGACGTGAATGATGGCGCCATAGTCTCAGATCCAGCATCTCATCACATCCGTGTCTACGATTCCACTCTCCAGCTCAAATACAGATATGGTACCCAGGGTGCTGGGGATGGACAGGTGGGCAGACCGTGCGGCACGTGCTGCTTGGATAATGGAGACATAATTGTAACAGACCCCGGCAACTACCGTCTACACCTGGTGTCACCAGATGGGGAATTCAAGCAGATTCTTTTAAGCAAAGAAGATGGAATTCGCGTTCCTGTAGATGTAGTACTGAATCGTTTTGGACAACTGGTAGTCGGGGAAGAGAGAGGTGGGATTAAAGTTTTCCAGTTATGACTCATGATATCAAACTAACAATGGACACCGATTATATGATTGATAATACAAAAGACTAAATCGATTCTTACTTACAATGTAATGTCAGCCGGCCTCGTGTAAAACTTATGAGACGTGGACCATAAACGTTTTGTTTCAGTATAATTCCTCGGCCCATTGGTTGCATATCCTTTAAGGGCGAAAATTGTTATCTGTAACTAAACAGGCATATGATGTCACAGAATATTGTAAATCTGTATTTGTGCACCACGCATATTGTTGTAATACAAACATTAATTGTTACCTGGTTATACTGGAAATGACTGAAAAAAATTAGCATCTGTAATTTTTGGGAAAGAAGAAATATGTCAAAGCGACTGGATTCTGAATATGTCAAGGTTTATACTGTTACAAGTATCACTCCTGTATTATTTTTTTTTTCAGTTTTAGAGAATTGTTTCCCCTGTAAAATAATCTACTGTATTGATGTTTAAAATTATTTTATTTATGTATTTACACTGTTGCAATGCATGTATCATTCTGAGAGGACAGAGAGGCGTTTGTTATAAATTGTACGAATGGGAAAATTTAATTGAAATGTTAATTGTTTAATCAATCTATATCTCATTAATTAAATAATATAACATTTTTCATATATTAATATATTGTTGCATTCTCAATCTGAATATTTGCAATTGTTGTCTGTGTGTAAATTAATCGGGTTTAAAGTAAAGGATGGAAAAGCTGTAGTTCCGTTCAATTGCGCGGAATAAGTATCCCTGATCCTGGCACATATTTCTATCCGAGCAAAGATTTCGGTCGTAGTTAAGATTTCTGTCTGAACGCAGATTTCCGACCAGGAGCACAGTTTTCGCCTCTGCCACATACGTCTCCCCTGACGCAGATTTCCCAAAGCGGAGAATTTCATCGTGAGCAACGCAGGTATCGATAACTTTCTGGGGGTCATGTTGCGTATTTAAAGGAGGGGTAAATCAGCATGTGGAAGATTAGATTTCGTGAGACGGTTTAGTAAATAGAAAACAGTTCCTGTGGATACACAATGTTGATAGCGCTTTCCTAACTCGGCTACGATTAATTTCTGATTCTGATTTGAATTTTTCTGGTTCATGCAGAAAAAGGACAAAGAGCGCGGAAAATGTCTTGGGATCGTTTGCTAGACAGTCCCTTTCAACAAATTTCCAAAATCTCTTCTAAGAGACCCCTTGCGGTTTTTGTCATAAATTTTTCTACCCCACCTGGAGTATCCTCACAGTTTCGCTTGAAAAGTCTATTTCATTTACGTAAGACCAAATATGGACTTAAACCCAATACCGCCTCACGTGCCCTTTGCGTCTGGCTGTAGTATCCCTCGGCCATTTTCATTGCTTGCTACTTCAATTCTCTCCGAATATCACAAAAATTACTCTACGAAATCGTGTGCGAGTTTTTGCCAAATTTGTACAGGGACCATAGGTATACGGAAGAATTTAAATACGTAAACAGTTACTCATGGGGCCTCTTAACCGACTCAGAAAGATATTGGTTCCCGATTACGGATTCGATATAATTATGACAGATTTGTATGAGCGAACTACATCGCATCTAAGAGCATCTTCAGTAAGCTCCCCCAGCAGAATGTTAAAAAGTTAATTGATTACGGTACGTTTGACATTATACCCGATGGTACGTGTGAGGAGACTTTTTAAAAGCTTTAAGATCCGGAGACGGTGATACCACTACGGCCATGATGATGTATTGCGGTAGATGTGACTTGACTCACACATTGCACATTAGTTATTTGTTGAGTTTTGTCATGTATGTCACACGCATTCAGAAAACACGCTTCTCAATTCCTTCTGTAGGTAATCATACGACAGTTCATGTAATAATACAAAATTTTAAGATCATTAAATATTTTGTGAAGCGAGCGGTGAAGCAATAATGTTTCATCACGTTCTCGCCTAGCGAATATTGCTGCCGCGTGCGGAGCCATAGTGTTAGGATTTGAAACGAGGCTCACTATCGGAACGAGGATAACTCATCGACGAATGAGATCGGATGGGAGTGACGTGTTCTGTTTACCTCAGGGTCACCTGTTCGTCATTTTATAATCTAGGTCGTTAGAAAAGCCACAGCTGCCAGTTGAACAGAGACGCGAATGTCGTCAAAGTCCCATGTGAAAGGTAAGGGGGAAATTATATTTCATTTCTTATACATAAAGGTTATATTTAAACTGCCTTCTCGCATATGAAATATATCTACATTGGTGTAATTGCGTAAAATGTGTAACAAACACATGTGCTAGGTATTAAAGGAAATCAGCGGCGCCATTTCAACGGCTCAGTCGATTCTGCGTGACTCTTTTACACCCCATTTCCATAGATTAGATCGACCTACTTTAGATCGACCTAACTCCCTGGGGGTTCACGCTAAATAGCTGTCAACCGGGCGGACACGAAAGTTAATTACCCCCTTACAGTTTGTAGTAGGCGGGACGGACATTTAAGTCGGATTATCTGAAAGTAATCTAGTGAGACTCCCCGCGGGGATAGATCGATCTAAAATCTATGGGAATAGAGCCTTAGATTCCATCTTGTTTTAGATAAAAGTATACTTCACATTTTCAACTACGCGTCTTCAACCAACAAGAGACATACTTTAGTCTAAACTGAAATTGAGCGTTTTATTAACTGGAGTGGCTCAGAAAAAAGAACAGAAAAACTTTTGATTTCTCTCCCAGGCCTCATGCCGACGGTAAACATGGGTGTTCTATTTCTTACGCTGCATTGAACCCAGGGTATTGAAAAAAATAAAACGCTCACCTGTATTCTTTATTTGTAAGCTACTCAACCCTAGCTCTTTCATGGCCGTGTTGCTTGTAGAACTATATCTGTATGTTAACAATCACAGCAACTCGTCAATATTGAAAGAAATAGGCAGGATCCCCAGCAATATTTTTAACAAAATAAGTCCTGGCTTTTTTAAATGAAAGTGTCATACATGTTGTTTTAGTCCCATAGCAAAACATAAATTTGTCTGCTTACGCCTACTGCAACGAAAGGGTAAGGTTTATATGCACGCACAGCCAAGCAAAGTAAACATTTCTAATATATACTTTTCAAAAAGGGAATTTGTGTTGCGGAGAAGAGGTACTACTTTCTTTAATGTTACTCGATATAAAGGGTGCTCGTTTAGAAAACAACTGTATACAAATATGCCAGAAGGGTAATATGAAGTGTTTTATTAACAGGGTAGTAGACATAACCTGTGGTGGTTCTTTGGACTTTAAGATATACCAGGGTTTTTTGTTTGAGAGAATGGCAGCAAAGTTCTAAAATCCGCAAAGGTTATATTTTCATAGGCTCGCATACTGCTTTTTGTCATACTTAGAATTTAGTGTAAAACATTGTCTATTAGTCAAAATATTATTGAAAACTCCTTTAACAATTACTTTCACGAAAGGTTATTGCATGTTTAAATACTTTTAAAAGCTGCATTGCTTATCTCAGTGAAATGCATAAACATCTAAGACAGGGTGATATTGAGATCTTGCCTGTATAAAAAATGTTACTGTAGGCATCCACAGCGGTAAAAGGTATAGAAACACTCTGAAGTCAAGTCTCTTGTAAAATATTTGATGAACCAAACCAAACCATGCAAGGGAATTTTACAGTAGCGTACCCGAGGGTGAAGGGAGGTTGGGTTGGGTACACCGGACACGTGATCCTCCCTTAACCTCTTTGGTACCCTTTTTCCCCTCCCAGATTACAATATAACAAGCCAAACATTGCCCTCAATATATTATAGTACATGGCATATAGTCTAATTTGTATAGCTCATTTTAAAGCTAGATAACGAGCTCCCAAAGTGTATATTTTGATATATCAGTTCGGATAGTTGGATTGCATTCGTTGGGGTCATTAAGCATGCGTGACATGCCTGGTTTTATAAATTATCTTTTCAATATATGTAAGTGAGCTACCGGTGTGTACTTTTCTTTGGAATTTGTACAGGAATGAATATCATAGAATTACGCATGTAAAATAATAACTATATTCGATTCTCACAACTACTTTTTCCACATTACATTTGTCGATTCCCTATTTTACAGAAATATGATTATTACGACGTCTACCTCCACCACCATATACTTTAGCATTTAATTGACTAATTTAATTTCTCTTTTTTTTAAGATACTGGTCCTTAGAGTCATGTCTCTGTCCAAGATCCTAACGGAAGATTTCTTAACGTGCAGCATATGCCTTGGAAAGTTCAAGGACCCCAAGGTCCTCGGCTGTACACATACGTTTTGCCAGCATTGCCTCCAAGACTATTTGGACAAAAATGTCCAAGGTCAGTCTGGCTTCCCTTGTCCTATCTGTAGGCGTCAATGTGACCTCCCTGGGGGCGGTGTAAATGGTTTACAAACAAACCATCTTCTGGTCAGCATATCACACACACTTGGTCAAGTAGAACAAGCCAAGGCTGCCAAGAAATGCGCGATATGTTGTTTGAAAAATGTCCTCAATCCACCCACGGCAACAAAACGCTGTTTGGACTGCGAGGAAAGTATGTGTGGAGATTGTTCTTCAGACCATGTCCTTCATAAGTTCTGCCGTGACCACAAATTGTTTCCTCTCGACCAATTTGACAGCGACGAATACGTGAAAGAGATGCGTGCCCGACAAAATACCCTTTGTGACCACAACAACAAGGACCCCGTAGAAATCTACTGTCCACTTTGTAAAAAGTTCGTCTGCGTCGGCTGCATGGTTTTAGAACACCAGGGTCACGATTGCCTAAGAATAAACACTGCTGCTGACAAACGCAAGGAAAAACTAGAATTTCGCGTAAAATCTACACAGAAGAAAGGTCTACTCTACGATCAGTTCAAGACCGCTGCTGAAGACCAGAAAGCGTCAGTAGAAGAAGGAAGAAAAAAGGCAAAGACTCAAGTTAAGAAGCAGTTAGAGCTAGTTATTACGACGGCCCGTCAACGTGCCAATGATATTCTGGAAGAAATAGACGCCAAGTCGAATGCCAAATTAGATATTTTAAATGATTTAATTGCAACTGCAACCGCCAACCAAAACCGACTGGGCGACGTTGTAGCCTTCTCGGGAAAGCTCATTAACCACGGGAACGCTATGGATGTCCTGCAAATGGTCTCTGCCTGTGAGCAAAGCGTCGAGAGCGTTCAGACTATTGACATACCGGCCCTTCCTGCAGCCATGACCCAGCTACAGCTTATCACCAACGGCATGGAGGAGTGCGTTACCAGTATCAACAGTTGCCTTGGAGACGTGATTCCTGCTTCCAGTGGAAGATTGGTGACATCATTCAAAGTAGACTTGGCCGACTGTCCTGAGGAGATGATCAGTCATGTGACCACTGATACAAATGGTGACATCCTAATTGGTATTTGGTGTAATGAGGACAGGGCACGGAATAGAATCCACATTTACGATAACAACTTTGCCCTACAGGGAACAATTCCTAATCAAAGAGCAGCAGAAAAGGAGGTGTTTGGTGGGATTGCCACTGATGATGACGGTAACATTGTCACCGGATGTCAGGGGTCAAATGAAATCATTGTATTCACCAAGACAGGGGACCACGTGAGAACTTTCCACTGTGAGTCACCTCAAGCAGTAGCGGTCAACAGCAAGGGTCAATATGTTGTAGCCAGTTTTAATACTCTGACTGTGCACCACAAGGATGGAAAAGTCCTGCAGACGACACCGGACTCAGAG